>NC_045446.1:64159879-64406146 GCF_002776525.5 Piliocolobus tephrosceles
CTTTCTTTCTTTCTTTCTTTCTTTCTTCTTTCTTTCTTTCTTCTCTTTCTTTCTTTTTCTTTCTTTCTTTCTTTCTCTTTCTTTCTTTCTTTCTTTCTTTCTTTCTTTCTTTCTCTTTCTTTCTTTCTTTCTTTCTTTCTTTCTTTCTTTCTTTCTTTCTTTCTCTTTATTTCTTTCTCTTTCTTTCTTCTTTCTTCTCCTCCTCCTTCTTCTCTTTTCTTCTTCTTCCTCTTCTTTTTTTTTTGAGATGGAGTTTCACTCTTGTTGCCCAGGCTGGAGTGCAATGGCATGATCTCGGTTCATTGAAACCTCCACCTCCTGGGTTCAAGTGATTCTCCTGCCTCAGCCTCTCGAGCAGCTGGGATTACAGGTGCCTGCCAACACGCCCAGCTAATTTAAGCCACAGAAGTTAAGCCAAACATAGTCTGTTTTGTTATTTTATTTTTAGAGATAGTGTCTCGCTCTGTTGCTGAGGCTAGAGTGCAGTGGTGTAATCATAGCTCACTGCAACCTTGAACTCCTGGACTCAAGCAGTCCTGCCACCTCACCCTCCTGAGTAGCTGGGATTAAAGCACAAACCGTGCCTGTAGCTACTATGTGCAGTGCCTGGCTACAACTAGTTCTATAAAGAAGAAAAAGTCAGGAAAAGTATTTACGTAATAACATTCTCAAATTTTTTATTTGCCAGATACCTTATTTGGTCACTTAGGGTACAGTTTTAAACTAGTAAACAATTATATTATAGAAGAACTAAACTAAATTATAACATGGCACAGACTTCCTAAGGAAGGTAACTCAAAAAATCTAAAAAGTGATAGCAATTATTCTAATTAACATTTGAGATATTAAATGAATTAATGACCCAAGACAACCTTTGAAATTATTCAATTCTTTTTTAAAAGTATACTAGCATAATTTAAGATCTAGGTTGCCTAAGATTACTTATTTTATTTTTATTTATTTAGTTTTAGATAGGGTCCTGCTATATCACCCAGGCTGGAATGCAGTGGCACAACCAGAGATCAGAGTTCACTACAGTCTCAAACTCCTGAGTTCAAGTGATTCTTCCATCTCAGCCTCCAGAGTAGCTGAGATTACAGGCGGGCACCACCACACCCAGCTCATTTTTAAATTTTTTTGTAGAGATAGAGTCTTACTATGTAGTTCAGCTTGATCTCAAGCAATACTTCCCACCTCAGTCTCCCAAAGGGCTGAGATTACAGGCATGAGCTGCCATGCCTGTTCAGAATATGTCTCTATAGTAGGTTTATCATTAGAATGTTTTGATCTGAAGACATAGTCTTAATGATTCCAAGTGTAATTCTAACCTAAAATCAAAATCCTTGGTTTGTAAACATCAAATTCAATTTTATGTTAATTCGTATGGCAACTAAACAAAAAACAATTTTAAAAAATGTCTGTATTATTTATTACACTAAACAATTCTGACCACTAACAACCAAGGGAGGGGGTAGGGAACAACACTATCAGACCATGAAAACATCTTGCTTCGCAACAAACTTTCCTCCCTCACTTTAACATTTTTGAGGATTCTTTCCCAAACCTATTACATGTATATTACGATGGTTATGAATTTCCCAACTCCACCACTCCTTTCAGTGCATTATTACTATTATTATTTTATTTATTACTTTTTTTTGAGATGGAGTCTCGCTCTGTCGCCCAGGCTGGAGCGCAGTGGTGCAGTCTCTGCTCACCACAACCTCTGCCTCCTGGGTTCAAGTGATTCTCCTGCCTCAGTCTCCCGAGTAGCTGGGATTACAGGCGTGTGCCACTGCGTCCAGCTAATTTTTGTATTTTTAGTAGAGACAAGGTTTTGCCATGTTGGCCAGGCTGGTCTTGAACTCCTGACCTCAACTGACCCGCCCACCTCAGCATCTCAAAGTGCTGGGATTACAGACGTGAGCCACCATGCCCAGCCATCAGCACATTATTTTTAATATCTTAATTAAAAACAAAACAATGTTGGAAACTGCCATTAAAACACAACAACTGAAAAAACAGAGCTCTTCCCAGACTCACGGGACTACAAATTTAGGAAGTACACAAAAAATTAAAAATTAATTACACTCAATTGGACACATTAAATATGTACAGCTTTTTGTACATAAATCATACCTAAATAAAGTGATTTTAAAACAAATGAGATGGGCCAGGTGTGGTGTCTCACATCTGTAATACCAGCACTTTGGTAGGCTGAGGCAGGCGGATCACTTGAAACCAGGAGTTAGGGACCAGCCTGGCCAACATGGTGAAACCCCATCTCTGCTAAAAACACAAAAGTTAGCTGGGTGTGGTGGCACACGCTTGTAATCCCAGCTATTCCAGGGGCTGAGGCATGAGAATCTCTTGAGCCTGGGAGGCGGAGGTTGCAGTGAGCTGAGATGGCGCCACTGTCCTCCAGTTTAAGTGACTCTGTCTCAAAATAATAAATAAAAACAAATGATCTAACCCTTACCACCAACTGATAAAGAAACAAACAAATGAGTCATGCAAAAGAAAAGTCATGATTTTGGTTTTAATCCTACTTTAAGAACACTAACAATAATTTGCATGCAATAAATACAGTTCCCTAAATACAACAGATGAATTCTTTTATAAACACATCTGATTTTTGTTTATGGAGAATCTATTAATAAACACATTTTATATTCAATATATTATGTATGTATGAATGGGAAGCAACCTTAAACATTTTAAATACCAGACATATACAAAAGAATTATGAACGAAGTAATACAAAGTGCCTCGTGTTTTTACCCTGGAGTCAAACCATAGAAATCACAGGTTATTAAGAGAACTTTGAAAAATATTGTTAAGAATATTGAAAATCACGTGTTTTGGGCACGCCCAAGATGGCCGAATAGGAACAGCTCCAGCCTCCAGCTCCCAGTGTGAGTGACACAGAAGAAGGGTGATTTCTGCATTTTCAACTGAGGTACCAGGTTCATCTCACTGGGGAGTGCCGGACAATTGGTGCTGGTCAGCTGGTGCAGCCCGACCAGCGAGAGCTGAAGCAGGCTGAGGCATTGCCTCACCTGGGAAGCGCAAGGGAGAAGGGAATCCCTTTTCCTAGCCAACGGAAACTGAGACACACAACACCTGGAAAATCGGGTAACTCCCACCCTAATACTGTGCTTTACCAAGGGTCTTAGCAAATGGCACACCAGGAGATTATTTCCCACACCTGGCCCAGAGGGTCCCATGCCCATGAAACCTCCCTCATTGCTAGCACAGCAGTCTGAGATCTAACTGCAAGGCGGCAGCAAGTCTGGGGGAGGGGTGCCCGCCATTGCTGAGGCTTAAGTGGGTAAACCAGGAGGAAGCTCGAATTGGGTGGAGCCCACTGCAGCTCAAGGAGGCCGGCCTGCCTCTGTAGAATCCTCCTCTGGGGACAGAGCACAACTAAACAAAAAGCAGCAGGAAATCTTGGCAGAGGTAAATGCCCCTGTCTGATAGCTTTGAAGAGAGCAGTGGATCTCCCAGCACGGAAGTTGAGATCTGAGAACAGACAGACTGCCTGCTCAAGTGGGTTCCTGACCCCTGAGTAGCCTAACTGGGAGACATCCCCCACTAGGTGCAGATGGACACCCCACACCTCACATGGCGGAGTACACCCCTGAGATGAGGCTTCCAGAGCAAGAATCAGACAGCAGCACTCGCTGTGCAGCAATATTCTATCTTCTGCAGCCTCCGCTGCTGATACCCAGGCAAACAGGGTCTGGAGAGGACCTCAAGCAAACTCCAACAGACCTACAGCTGAGGGTCCTGACTGTTAGAAGGAAAACTAACAAACAGAAAGGACACCCACACCAAAACCCCATCAGTACATCACCATCATCAAAGACCAAAGGCAGATAAAACCACAAAGATGGGGAAAAAGCAGCACAGAAAAGTTGGAAATTCAAAAAATCAAAGTGCATATCCCCCTCCAAAGGGACGCAGCTCATTGCCACCAATGGAACAAAGCTGGACGGAGAATGACTTTGACGAGTTGAGAGAAGAAGGCTTCAGTCGATCAAACTTCTCAGAGCTAAAGGAGGAATTACATAACCAGCGCAAAGAAACTAAAAACTTTGAAAAAAGAATGGATGAATGGATAACTAGAATAATCAATGCAGAGAAGACCTTAAAAGAACTGATAGAGATGAAAACTATAACATGAGAAATATGTGACAAATGCACAAGCTTCAGTAACTGACTCGATCAACTGGAAGAAAGAGTATCAATGATTGAAGATCAAATGAATAAAATGAAGCAAGAAGAGAAGTGTGGAGAAAAAAGAGTTAAAAGAAATGAACAAAGCCTCCAAGAAGTATGGGATTATGTGAAAAGACCAAATCTATGTCTGATTGGTGTGCCTGAAAGTGATGGGGAAAATGGAACCAAGTTGGAAAACACTCTGCAGGATATCATCCAGGAGAACTTCCCCAATCTAGTAAGGCAGGCCAACATCCAAATTCAGGAAATACAGAAAACGCCACAAAGACACTCCTTGAGAAGAGCAACTCCAAGACGCATAATTGTCAGATTCACTAAAGTTGAAATGAAGGAAAAAATGTTAAGGGCAGCCAGAGAGAAAGGTCGGGTTACACACAAAGGGAAGCCCATCAGACTAACAGCAGATCTCTCAGCAGAAACTCTCCAAGCCAGAAGAGAGTGGGGGCCAATATTCAACATTCTTAAAGAAAAGAATTTTCAAACCAGAATTTCATATCCAGCCAAACTAAGTTTTATAAGTGAAGGAGAAATGAAATCTTTTACAGACAAGCAAATACTTAGAGATTTTGCCACCACCAGGCCTGCCCTACAAGAGATCCTAAAGGAAGCACTAAACATCGAAAGGAACAACAGGTACCAGCCATTGCAAAAACATGTCAAAGTGTAAAGTCCATTGATGCTAGGAAGAAACTGCATCAACTAGCGACCAAAATAACTAGCTAATATCATAATGACAGGATCAAGTTCACACATAACAATATTAACCTTAAATGTAAATGGACTAAATGATCCAATTAAAAGACACAGACTGGCAAATTGGATAAAGAGTCAAGACCCATCAGTTTGCTGTATTCAGGAGACCCATCACACATGCAGAGACACATATAGGCTCAAAATAAAGGGATGGAGGAAGATCTACCAAGCAAATGGAAAACAAAAAAAAGCAGGGGTTGCAATTCTAGTCTCTGATAAAACAGACTTTAAACCATCAAAGATCAAAAGAGACAAAGAAGGCCATTACATAATGGTAAAGGGATCAATTCATCAGCAAGGGCTAGCTATCCTAAATATGTATGCACCCAATACAGCAGCACCCAGATTCATAAAGCAAGTCCTTAGAGACTTACAAAGAGACTTAGACTCCCATACAATAATAATAGGAGACTTCAACACCCCACTATCAACATTAGACAGATCAATGAGACAGAAAGTTAACAAGGATATCCAGGAATTGAAGTCAACTCTGCACCAAGCAGACCTAATAGATATCTACAGAACTCTCCACCCCAAATCAACAGAATATACATTCTTCTCAGCACCACATCGCACTTATTCCAAAATAGACCACATAGTTGGAGGTAAAGCACTCCTCAGCAAATGTAAAAGAACAGAAATTATAATGAACTGTCTCTCAGACCACAGTGCAATTAAACTAGAACTCAGGACTAAGAAAGTCAATCAAAACCACTCAACTACATGGAAACTGAACAATCTGTTCCTGGATGACTACTGGGTACATAATGAAATGAAGGCAGAAATAAAGATGTTCTTTGAAACCAATGAGAACACACACACACAACATACCAGAATCTCTGGGACACATTTAAAGTAGTGTGTAGAGGGAAATTTATAGCACTAAATGCCCACAAGAGAAAGCAGGAAAGATCTAAAATTGACACCCTAACATCACAATTAAAAGAACTAGAGAAGCAAGAGCAAACACATTCAAAAGCTAGCGGAAGGCAAGAAATAACTAAGATCAGAGCAGAACTGAAGGAGATAGAGACACAAAAAACCCTCCAAAAAATCAATTAATCCAGGAGCTGGTTTTTTGAAAAGATCAACAAAATTGATAGACAGCTAGCAAGACTAATAAAGAAGAAAAGAGAGAAGAATCAAATAGATGCAATAAAAAATGATAAAGGGGATATCACCACAGACCCCACAGAAATACAAACTACCATCAGAGAATACTATAAACACCTCTATGCAAATAAACTAGAAAACCTAGAAGAAATGGATAATTTCCTGGACATTTACACTCTCCCAAGTCTAAACCAGGAAGAAGTTGAATCTCTGAACAGATCAATAGCAGGCTCTGAAATTGAGGCAATAATTAATAGCCTACCAACCAAAAAAAGTCCAGGACCAGACAGATTCACAGCCGAATTCTACCAGAGGTACAAGGAGGAGTTGGTACCATTCCTTCTGAAACTATTTCAATCAATAGAAAAAGAGGGAATCCCCCCTAACTCATTTTACGAGGCCAATATCACCCTGATACCAAAGCCTGACAGAGATACAACAACAAAAAAAATAATTTTAGACCAATATCCCTGATGAACATTGACGCAAAAATCCTCAATAAAATACTGGCAAACCGAATCCAGCAGCACATCAAAAAGCTTATCCACCATGATCAAGTGGGCTTCATCCCCGGGATGCAAGGCTGGTTCAACATACACAAATCAATAAACGTAATCCAGGCCGGGCGCGGTGGCTCAAGCCTGTAATCCCAGCACTTTGGGAGGCCGAGACGGGTGGATCACGAGGTCAGGAGATCGAGACCATCCTGGCTAACACGGTGAAACCCCGACTCTACTAAAAATACAAAAAACTAGCCAGGCAAGGTGGCGGGCGCCTGTAGTCCCAGCTACTCGGGAGGCTGAGGCAGGAGAATGGCGTGAACCCGGGAGGCGGAGCTTGCAGTGAGCTGAGATCCGGCCACTGCACTCTGCACTCCAGCCTGGGCGACAGAGCAAGACTCTGTCTCAAAAAAATAAATAAATAAATAAATAAATAAATAAATAAATAAATAAACGTAATCCAGCATATAAACAGAACCAAAGACAAAATCCACATGATTATCTCAACAGATGCAGAAAAGACCTTTGACAAAGTCCAACAGCCCTTCATGCTAAAAACTCTCAATACATTCGGTATTGATGGAACACATCTCAAAATAATAAGGGCTATTTATGACAAACCCACAGCCAATGTCACACTGAATGGGCAAAAACTGGAAGCATTCCCTTTGAAAACTGGCACAAGACAGGGATACCCTCTCTCATCACTCCTATTCAACAGTGTTGGAAATTCTGGCTAGGGCAATCAGGCAAGAGAAAGAAATAAAGGGTATTCAGTTAGGAAAAGAAGAAGTCAAATTGTCCCTGTTTGCAGATGACATGATTGTATATTTAGAAAGCCCCATCACCTCAGCCCAATATCTCCTTAAGCTGATAAGCAACTTCAGCAAAGTCTCAGGATACAAACTCAATGTGCAAAAATCACAAGCATTGTTTTTTTTTTTTTGTTTTGTTTTTTGAGACAGAGTCTCGCTCTGTCGCCCAGGCTGGAGTGCAGTGGCCAGATCTCAGCTCACTGTAAGCTCCGCCTCCCGGGTTCCTGCCATTCTTCTGCCTCAGCCTCCGGAGTAGCTGGGACTACAGGCGCCCGCCACCTCGCCCAGCTAGATTTTTGTATTTTTTAGTAGAGACGGGATTTCACCATGTTAGCCAGGATGGTCTTGATTTCCTGACCTCGTGATCCGCCCGTCTCAGCCTCCCAAAGTGCTGGGATTACAGGCTTGAGCCACCGCGCCCGGCCACAAGCATTGTTACACACCAGTAACAGACAAACAGAGAGCCAAATCATGAATGAACTCCCATTCACAATAGCTTCAAACAGAATAAAATACCTAGGAATCCAACTTACAAGGGATGTAGAGGACCTCTTCAAGGAGAACTACAAACCATCACTCAGTGAAATAGAAGAGGACACAAACAAATGGAAGAACATACCATGCTCATGGATAGGAAGAATCAATATCGTGAAAATGGCCATACTGCCCAAGGTAATTTATAGATTCAATGCCATCCCCATTAAGCTACCAATGACTTTCTTCACAGAATTGGAAAAAACTGCTTTAAAGTTCATATGGAACCAAAAAAGACCCCGCATTGCCAAGACAATCCTAAGCCAAAAGAACAAAGCTGGAGGCATCATGCTACCTGACTTCAAACTATACTACAAGGCTACAGTAACCAAAACAGCATGGTACTGGTACTGAAACAGAGATACAGACCAATGAAACTGAACAGAGCCCTCAGAAATAATACCACACATCTACAGCCATCTGATCTTTGACAAACCTGAGAAAAACAAGAAATGGGTAAAGGATTCCCTATTTAATAAATGGTGCTGGGAAAATTGGCTAGCCATAAGTAGAAAGCTGAAACTGGATCCTTTCCTTACTCCTTATATGAAAATTAATTCAAGATGGATTAGAGACTTAAATGTTAGACCTAAAACCATAAAAACCCTAGAAGAAAACCTAGGTAGTACCATTCAGGACATAGGCATGGGCAAGGACTTCATGTCTAAAACACCAAAAACAACAGCAACAAAAGCCAAAATTGACAAATGGGATCTAATTAAACTAAAGAGCTTCTGCACAGCAAAAGAAACTACCATCAGAGTGAACAGGCAACCTACAGAATGGGAGAAAATTTTTGCAATCTACTCATCTGACAAAGGGCTAATATCCAGAACCTATAAAGAACTCAATCAAATTTACAAGAAAAAAACAAACAACCCCATTAAAAAGTGGGCAAAGGATATGAACAGACACTTCTCAAAAGAAGACATTTATACAGCCAACAGACACACGAAAAAATGCTCATCATCACTCACCGTCAGAGAAATGCATATCAAAACCACAATGAGATACCATCTCACACCAGTTAGAATGGCAATCATTAAAAAAACCAGGAAACAACAGGTGCTGGAGAGGATGTGGAGAAATAGGAACACTTTAACACTGTTGGTGGGATTGTAAACTAGTTCAACCATTATGGTAAACAGTACGGCAATTCCTCAAGGATCTAGAACTAGATGTACCATATGACCCAGCCATCCCATTACTGGGGATATACCCAAAGGATTATAAGTCATGCTGCTATAAAGACACATGCACACGTATGTTTATTGCGGCACTATTCACAATAGCAAAGTCTTGGAATCAACCTAAATGCCCATCAGTGACAGACAGGATTAAGAAAATGTGGCACATATACATCACGGAATACTATGCAGCCGTAAAAAAGGATGAGTTCGTGTCCTTTGCAGGGACATGGATGCAGCTGGAAACCATCATTCTCAGCAAACTATCGCAAGAACAGAAAACCAAATACCGCATGTTCTCACTCATAGGTGAGAATTGAACAATGAGATTACTTGGACACAGGAAGGGGAGCATCACACACTGGGTCATATTGTGGGGAGGGGGTAGAGGGTAGGGATAGCATTAGGAGATATACCTAATGTAAATGACGAGTTAATGGGTGCAGCACACCAACAAGACACATGTATACATATGTAACAAACCTGCACGTTGTGCACATGTACCCTAGAACTTAAAGTATAATAAAAAAATAAAAAGAAAATCATGTGTTTTGGGGAAGGAGAGAATTAACAACCGTTCTTTGCCTTAAAATACTTTACATTTTATGAAATTGCAATTGGAATGAAGCAGCTCCTAAAGTAGTCAGTATTCGGGTCAGGGAAATTGAGCAGAGAAGCAAACTACTGTTTGTTTTCTCAACTCCTTCACAATGCTCAGCTGAAGAGGTTCCCACTTAAAAGAGCTGCTGAAGTCATTTCTATTTTAGAAAGGTAGTATGAATGAGGTTTTCTATGTATTAGCTAGAATTTATGGTAATTTGTAAAATGTTTTTCCATTTTTAAACGTAAGAGTCTATATGTCCACCCACGGAGCAGCAGTCACTGCTAGGGGTCTTAGGCTAACATCTGCCACCACACCAGTGGCCCATAAGCAGGTGTGGAGAGGACCAGAGTTCATCTGTCAGCAGCACCATGGAATCAACTGTCCAGCCTTTCTGCCATTAATTACCACAGATGTGGTCTTTTTCCTGATATTCTATTCCCACCGGAGGCTTTTTATTAAGATCTTGTACCTGTGAATGCATTTAGGGTACAACATATTGTCTTCAAGGTACGGGGGTGGAAAATCGGAGGCAGGAAGCAAAAAGAATGCACTCACTCTCCCTTCTTACTTTTTGGGAATCCAGGCTTGTCCAGCATGAAACTGGACGTGAACCCAACCATCTGTATCTGCAGGGAGACTTCTCCCATGGACCACAAGCCACTTGACACCATGGGCCTCATGTGGACATTCCACTGCTTCTGGTGCCCTCTCCCTGGCTACAGTTCTGGCCCAGGAGGCCAGCAAAGCTTCTGGAACAGAAGTTGTCACCACAACTGTATTAACTCCCTCAAGGAGACCAGCAGACTCTTCTAGGGCAGGCAACCCCTTCCCAGGGAGAAGAGCCACTTCAGGAGGATGTGTCTCCTCAGAGCTTTGCAGGGACGTTTTCCCTTTGTCCGCCTTTGATTTTTTTGGTAATGATTTCCGGATTCTGGCCTCTTTTGCTGTGCTAGGAAAATTCTTTTGATTTGGATAGGCAAAGGCACACAGGAGCTTATTTCTGGCACCAAAGGCCTGTGTGGCTTTGCCTTTAATTGTAGGCATCAGGCCCGCAGAATGTCCCGGTGAATCGCATTAACAGGTAGCAGTTTAGAGGGTGATGAGGGGATTGGTATCTTCTTCTGAGGTTTGGGGTTGTCTCTGTACTCTGCCGCCTATTTTGGGCAGAGTGTTTTTTCATCTTTAGCAGATATTTCTCCTTTGGTTCCCTTTGCTGATGTTCCTGGCAAAGCAATTGTGTTTGATTTATCCTCTTCCCTCGACTTCTCTGAGGATGTCCAATCCTTGCCTTTTGCCTTCTCCATACTCAGAGAAGAAGTGGCGCTTGGTCCCAAAATCCTTAAATCAGAGTGAAGGTATGCAGTAATCATCACTACCAAGATGGAAACAATTTCTATTTTTCCATAAAGAGTCTATGAAAAGAAGCCAGGCACAGTGGCTCACACCTATAGTCCCAGCTACTCAGGAGACTGAGGCAGGAGGATCACTTGAGCCCAGGAGGTCGAGTTCAGTCTAGACAACATAGTAGACCCCACATCTCTAAAAACGTTTTTAAAAATTCTGTGAAAAGAAAAACCCAAAATAAGCAGCAGACCTACATATAAACGTAATTACGTTTGCCAAAAAGATGGAAATAACCCAAACATCCATCAGTTGCGGAAAGGACGTATGTTAATAAAATATGGTATACGTAAACAATGGAACATTATTTAGCAATGAAAAGGAATGAAGTGCCTGGGCGTGGTGGCTCACGCCTGTAATCCCAGCATTTTGGGAGGCCAAGGCGGGCAGATCATGAGGTCAGGAGATTGAGACCATCCTGGCTAACACGGTGAAACCCCGTCTCTACTGAAAATACAAAAAATTAGCCGGGCGTGGTGGCTGGCGCCTGTAGTCCCAGCTCCTCGGGAGGCTGAAGCAGGAGAATGGCGTGAACCTGGGAGGCAGACCTTGAAGTGAGCTGAGATTGCACCACTGCACTCCAGCCTGGGCGACAGAAGCAAGACTCCGTCTTAAAAAAAAAAAAAAAAAAAGAAAAGAAAAGGAATGAAGTACTGATACATGCTACACCATGGATGAACCTTGAAAACATTATGCTAAGTAAAAGAAGCCAGTCACAAAATACCATACATTGTATGTTTCCTTGTATATAAAATGTCCAGATCAGGCAAATATATAAAGACAGAAGGTAGGGCTTCAGGGAATGGGGAGACTGGGCCATGACAGCTAATGGGTATGGGGGCTTGTTTTTGAGGCAGTGAAAATGATCTAAAATGGATTGTGGTGATGGTTGCACAACTCTGTGAATATACTAAAAACCATTGAATTGTGACTTTGAATGGATGAATTGTATGCTATATGAATTATATTTCGATAAAACTGTTAACAAAAATGGAAAAATGGCTGGATGTGGTGGCTCATGCCTGTAATCCCAGTGGTTTTGGAGGGCAAGGCTGGAGGATCACTGGAGCATGGGAATCAGAAACCAGCCTGGGCAACATAAGGAGACCCCCTCCTCCATCTTTACAAACAATTAAAAAAAAATGAGCTGGACATGGTGGTGTTCCTCCCTCCTGAGGTGGGAGGATCACCCAAACTACTCAGGAGGCTGAGCCTGGGAGGTTGAGGCTGCAGTGAGCTGTGATCGCACCACTGCACTCCAGCCTGGGCAACAGAGCAAGACTGTCTCTAAAAAATAAAAGGAAAAAAACCAAAATGCAAATTAGACAATTTTAGCATTCTGTCTCTCTCTCTCTTTTTTTTTTTTTTTTTTTTTTTTTTGAGACAGAGTCTCACTCTGTTGCCCAGGCTGGAGTACAGTGGCACAACCTTGGCTCACTGCAACCTCCACCTCCCAGGTTCAAGCGATTCTCCTGCCTCACCCTCTGGAGTAGCTGGGACTACAGGCACCTGCCACCACACCTGGCTAATTTTTGGATTTTTAGTAGAGGTGAGGTTTCACCATATTGGCCAGGCTGGTCTTGAGCTCCTGACCTCAACTGATCCACCCACCTCAGCCTCCCAAAGTGCTGGGATTACAGGCGTGAGCCACCACGCCTGGCCCATTTTAGCATTCTCTTAAGGACAGCTTGTTGCACTTTGAATAAATTTGAAATGGGTTAATCTCTTAAGGACAGCTTGTTGCACTTTGAATAAATTCGAAATGGGTTAAAAAGCAATGGCTGGTTGTGGTGGCTCACATCTGTAATCCCTGCACTGTGGGAGGCCGAAGCGGGCAGATCATGAGGTCAGGAGTTCCAGACCGGCCTGGCCAACATAGTGAAACCCCATCTCTGCTAAAAATACAAAAACTAGCCAATGTTGTGGCACGCGCCTGTAGTCCCAGCTACTGGGGAGGCTGAAGCAGGAGAATAGCTTGAACCCAGGAGGCAGAGCTTGCGGTGAGCTGAGACCAAGCCATTGCACTCCAGCCTGGGTGACAGAGTGAGACCCCCACCAAAAAAAAAAAAAAAAAAAAAAAGGAGAATGTTTTCCAAGGCTTCTTATGAGATGTCAGTGAATCTTCATGGTCTGAGTTGAGACCTGAAATAAATTTAAGGCATGCTGATTTGCACACCTTTGACAAGGCTTAACTGACAAAGAATTTATAAATATCCACAGGAATTTTTAATGTTCCATCATATCATTTCTCAATACTGGATGTTCATTGTTTTATACTTTTGCTACTTTATTTATTTATTTATTTATTTATTTATTTATTTATTTATTTATTTTGAGACGGAGGCTCGCTCTGTCGCCCGGGCTGGAGTACAGTGGCCAGATCTCAGCTCACTGCAAGCTCTGCCTCCGGGGTTTATGCCATTCTCCTGCCTCAGCCTCCTGAGTAGCTGGGGCTACAGGTGCCCGCCACCTTGCCCGGCTCGTTTTTTGTATTTTTTAGTAGAGACGGGGTTTCACCATGTTAGCCAGGATGGTCTCGATCTCCTGACCTCGTGATCTGCCTGTCTCGGCAAAGTGCTGGGATTACAGGCTTGAGCCACCGCGCCTGGCCTACTTTTGCTACTGTAAATACCAAGAAGCCTTTTCACAGGAAGAATAAAATCTCCATTATTCTCCAGAGTGTAGGTAACAAAATATAAAATTAAACCAGATATATGTTTGACAAAGTAACACCTAAAATCACCATTATAATATTCATAATGGCATTATGTTAGCAGTCATCATAAAGTCCATAAAACTTATCCTTAGATTTATAAAAAATGCAGATTGTCTCAAGGTAAAAAATACAGTAAGTGCTTTTTGCTAAAAAGCTCTTTGTTGAATTAGGATGTGCTATAATAACTAAGATACCAGACAATACTAAATGTTACCCAAACTACAACACAACACACTTTTAACATAATTTAAGCCTAAATTATTCTGCACCAGCAGGATCTTTTTAGTGCCTGGCAGTATAAAGCCAACTTTAAGATAAAAGACACAAAGTGTGAATAACAAGTTCGGTGGCAAAATTAATACCAATGAAGCTTAGCAGAGAGAAGTGAGGAAGGTGCCCATCTCTCCATTAGGATAAGATGCCATCTCTAAACATTACATTCCTTTCAAGAAGTGGAACTTAAGATTTAGGTAAAGAAAACTGGAAAAACTAGCCTGAATGTGAATATCTAGTGTTAAAGCAACTTCCTAGAATGAGTGAATCAAGGTAAGAACATATATAGTTTTCTACTGGGAAGTAAGAGTTTTTGAAGGTTTTCTTTTCTGTAAAGTTTGTAGTGTGACTATTTTCCTACAAACTCATTGAATTCAGAACTAAACAGTAGAATTACAAGCATAGCTCAAAGGAACCCAGTCTGTTTCTGTTGTAGCAACGTAAGATTTCTGTTATGTTGTTGAATCTGTGGTTGCTTCCTCAATGACCATTTCAAATGACTCTGTCCTCTCATCTGCTCAAAGCAGGAAGTCAAATCATGTTTTCCTTTTTCATCAGAAGCATCACCACACTTTCTGTTTGCGTTGATGAGATGGTACAGCATGGTGACATACCCACAGAAATCCTGCAAATCCGCTTTGCTCCTTAATATTTCCAATGCTTTATGAGCACCCATATGACACAAGCAAACTCTCCTTGTGGTTTTATTTTATCAAATGAAAAAATTTCTTTCACCCCACCATTCAACATTGTAAGCACATGTGAAGCATGGATCATAACTCCAAGACATAATAATAATAATATAGCAAGAATAACAACGCTGAAATATATCTGACAGTTTTTGAGATCTTGTGCCTTCGGAAAGTAAAAGAAATGGGGTTACGACTTCTGGGGATGACTTCTGGATAACAGGTCTAATATGCTGAGGAGTTCTACTTTGAGGGACTGGATTCATTGGTGAGAGGATCCATGGAAACAAGCAATATACAATTCTTGTTTAGAACTCTGCTGCAAGTCACAGGTTCCAAATCAAGAAGGCTTTCACAGTGTAAGATACTGAGAAGAAAACCACAGTTGGGTTGTTTTGGTAGTGTAACCACATCATTGAGACACAGACACAGTGTTGTGCTTCTCAGAGTAAGTGCCTGATCAAAATTTCTCTCTATTCTGTACTTCTTTTTCACCAGTGTTTTGAACCTTTTCTAGGTCTTTAAAAAAGTTGTCTAGACATTCATATGAAAATTTGCAAACTTTTGGTGAAAGATTTCCCATCATTAAACCAGCAAGAGTGGCCAGGCATGGTGGCTAGCACCTGCAATCCCAATAACTTGGGAGGCTAAGGCGGGAGGATCACTTGAGTCCAGAAGTTCAAGACCAGCCTAGGCAACAAAGCAAGCCCCTATCTCTATAAAAAATTTAAAAATTAGCTGGGCCTGGTGGCAGGTGCCTGTAGTCCTAACTACTTGAGAGGCTGAGGCAGGAAAACTGCTTGGGCCCAGGGGTTTGGGGGCTGCAGTGAACCGTGATCATGCCACTGCACTCCAGCCTGGGTAACAGTGAGATTCTGTCTTAAAAAAAAAATCTGGCTGGGCACAGTGGCTCAAGCCTGTAATCCCAGCACTTTGCTGAGACAGGCGGATCACGAGGTCAGGAGATCAAGACCATCCTGGCTAACACGGTGAAACCCCATCTCTACTAAAAAATACAAAAAATTAGCCGGGCGAGGTGGTGGGCGCCTGTAGTCCCAGCTACTCGGGAGGCTGAGGCAGGAGAATGGTGTAAACCCAGGAGGCGGAGCTTGTAGTGAGCCGAGATCGCGCCACTGCCCTCCAGCCTGGGCGACAGAGGGAGACTCCGTCCCAAAAAAAAAAAAAAAAAAAAAAAAATCTGTTTACAGATGTAACATTGTACCATGATGAATTAAGTTGATTTAAATTAATTAATTAATTTTTTAGTGAAAGCAACTATATTAAGTAAAGGAATAAAGAATGGCTATTCCAGCCAGGCATGGTGGCTCACGCCTGTAATCCCAGCACTTTGGGAGGCAGAGGTGGTTGGATCACTTGAGGTCAGGAGTTTGAGAATAGCCTGGCCAACATGCTGAAATCATGTCTCTGCTAAAAATACAAAAATTAGCCAGGTGTGGTGGTGTGTGCCTGTAATCCCAGCTACTCAGGAAGCTGAGGCAGGAGAAATGCTTGAACCCGGGAGGCAGAGGTTGCAGTGAGCCGAGATTGCACCACTGTACTCCAGACTCCGCGACAAAATGAGACTCTGTCCCAAAAAGAAAGAAAGGAAGAAGAAAATACCTTACAGAGTTGCAAAGTAATCATCTAATCACTTTGTACTCAATTATGAAACCTTCAAGAGAATAAAATTTTTGTCAGCTATGGATACATCCAAATGAACAAATTCTTAGTTATATAAGCTAGGTACCACAGGGTAATCCTCAAACTTCACTGAAATGATGGTAGACTCTCTTTGTTTTACTTCTCTTCATTTCAAAATGTTGAGAGGGTTGAGGACCTGAATAAATGATCTTATCAGTAGCATATCTCTCAGGCAAAGTCCATATTTTTATGTCATTTTTGTGATCTGACCAGCCTACATCATCCACAATGTGTCTATGGCAGTTTCTACCGACAATAGTGGTGAAAGATGACCACTATGTGACCATTCGTCAAATGTCAAAAAGATCAACTTTTGACAATCTACACTGACTTATAAGATCAATGTACTGGTGTCTTTTTATGCCAGGAAACTTAGACAATCAGCCTCCGTAAAACTGGGCAATGGATTATAACTTTCCTCATTGCTGAAAATGTCCTCCACAATCCTGGTGTGACTTGAAAATGGTGTTATCCTCAGGCCCTTTACTGTAATATCCAATAAGCGATAAAGGTACAGCATGAGTTGATCTCGACTGTAACAGTTCCTTATAGTATTTTTATTCCTCTTTCTTAACATGTTTAAATTATTAATATTTCTGTGGCATCATGGATTGTGGATATGTAGAGGACAACATGCTTTGCATATTCTTTTCTGTGAATTTTCAAGGCCCTGTCACATGTTGGCTGGTGGCTTGCCCTGCAGGTGTTTGTGCTGGATGCAGAGCACTGTGTCTATGGTTCAAAGGCCTGTGGTGAGCCCACAGGAAGCCTGATACCTTACGCTTTAGAATGTTGGGGCACCCCATAGTAAGGGTTCCTGACAGCTCAGCATAGCATAGAACAGAGAACGGTGCATCAGCAGTTCCAAGTTTCTTCATTAATCTACATTTTAGGGGATAAAAAGACTCTCAAGATTATCTTTCTTATAAATAACTCTCCAGGCCCAGTAACCTTCCTTCATATGTGACCATTCCTCGAACTTCACTGAAATGCTTGGAGAATCTCTTGTTTTACTTCCCTTCATTTCAAATTGTTTGCCTTTATGATTCTCTCTCTCTCTCTCTTTTTTTTTTTTTCAGATTGGCTCTCACTCTGTTGCCCAGGCTGGAGTGCAGTGATGCAAACATGGCTCACTGTAGCCTCGGCCTTCTGGGCTCGGGTGATCCTCTTATCTCAACCTCCCAAGTAGCTAGGACCACAGATGTGCACCACCATGCTCAGCTAATTTTTAAACTTTTTTTGTAAAATGGGGTTTCACCATGTTGCCCAGGCTGCTCTTCAACTCAAGCTATCCACCCCACCTCGGCCTCCCAAAGTGCTGGGACTACAGGTGTGAGCCACCATGTCTGACCATGACTCTCTTTTATTTCTAGGTTTCTCATATTCTTTCCAGAGCAGTCTCTCCTACTTTTACACATTATTCTATCCCCTGCTAAGTTTTCCCCAGGACCTTGCTTCTGCAGTCTGTTCCCTATTCTTCTGTCTTTCCTTCCGCTGTGTAAATTAAAATGAAGAGGGCTTGCCCACCCCTTTCACAATGTCTATTTTTTCCCCTTCCTCTCTCTGCCAAACTTTCCAAACAATTGGCTGTCCTCTGACTTCTCAGCCTCTGGCACAACTGTTACATATTTGATGAATAGATAAATGAATGATCTCACATTTATCTCATCATTCACTTCACTCCAGTCACACAGGCCTTCTTTCTGCATTTTGAACATGCCAAACTCATTTTCACTTTAGGGCCTGTGGACCACTGGTTCCCTTTGCCTGGAACACTCTTAAGATCTTTGCTTGGCCAGCAACTCTTATCATCCCTACACACACACACACACACCCCACACGCACACACACATACACACACATTATCAATACCCAAGTTTAAGTAATCTTTGAAAGTAAATTCTTCTTTAAATGTGAGACAGAGTCTTGTTCTGCTACCCAGGCTGGAGTGTAGTGGTGTGGTCATGGCTCACTACAGCCTCAACCTCCCAGGCTCAAGTGATTCCTCCACCTAAGCCTCCCCCATAGCTGGGGCTACAGGCGTGCACCACCACATCTGGCTAATTTCTGTATTTTCTGTAGAGATGGAGTCTCCCTATGTTGCTCAGGCTGGTCTTGAACTCCTGGACTGAAGCAACCCTCCCACCCTAGCCTCCTAAAGTGCTGGGATTACAGGCATGAGCCACCACTCCCAGCCTAAAGGAAACTTTTTTTATTGAAGTAAAACACATACAAAACACTGCACAAACCCTAAGTATACAGCATGAAAAGCTTTTATAAAGCAAACATCCCTGTATAATGAGCACACACATAAGCAAATATTACTAACACCCAGAAGTGATCCTTTGTGTCTACCGTCAGTCTCTATCCACCCAAAGAATAACCAGTATCCTGATTTTTAACAGCAAATATTTGTTTTACCTGTTCTTAAACATTATATAAATGGAATGATACTGTATGTACGATTTTGTGTCTTTCACTCAACGCTGTGTGAGATTCATCCAAGTTACATAAAATTGTAGTTCTTTAATTTTCATTCAAAAATAGGCAGAGGCCTTAAATAGACATTTCTCCAAAGAAGATATACAGATGGCCAATAACCACATGAAAAGAGCCATAGCATCACTAATCATTAATCAAAACCACAATGAGAGACCCACCTTACATCCATTAGGATGGCTACTATCAAAAACCCAGAAAATAAGTGTTGAAGAGGTTGTGGAGAAACTGAAACCCTTATATACTGTAGCTGGGAATGAGAATGGTCCAGCTGCTATGGAAAACAGTATGATGGTTCCTCAAAAAATTAAATACAGAATTACCAATACCAAGTGATTCTACAATTCCACTTTGCACTTTGAATATACACCTAAAAAAATAGAAAGGAGTTTTTTTGTTTGTTTGTTTGTTTTTGAGATGGAGTCTTGCTCTGTCGCCCAGGCTGGAGTGCAGTGGTGCGATCTGAGCTCACTGCAACCTCCACCTCCTGGGTTCAAGCGATTCTCCTTCCTGAGTCCCCCCAGTAAATCTCTAAGTCTGCAACCCAGCCATACTGACAGCTGGCAATCCCTTGGATGCACCTTGAATGTTTTTATCTTGTTTCTGGGCCTTTACATGAACCATTCCCTTTGCCTAGAAAAACTTTCGCTTAACTTTCTTTACATGGATAACACCTATTTGACCTTTAGGTGTCTTCCTCCAAGAAGCTTCTTGGCCCCCCAGCCAGGTCAGATGTCCCTTAACTGTGTACCTGCTCTTGGGTGCTTTGTACACACCTCTATTTGTAGCTTTGATCACCCTATGGTGACTGACGGTTTGCGGTTTGTCTTTCCTGCCCCACCATCCTCCACCCCAGTGAGCTCCTTGAGGACAGGACTGGTCTTGTTCACCCCAGCACCTAATATAACATATGGCTCACAATGTATGTACAATGAATATTTTCACTCTGTAGCACTCTGTGCTTTTCAAAGTGCCCTGAAACAAACTCATCTACGGAGCTATAACAATATTTCCTTAACATTCATTCCTCCTGAATAAAATATTCTTTTAAAAAATACTACCATTACTTAGAACATTTATGTGAATTATCCATCATGTCACAGATGGGACTGAGTCGGGACTCTATCTCATTTTCATCTGATATATTAGAAGAGTTTGAGAAAAACCGGATTCCTTTTGAATCACTTGACTGGAGGTGGTGTCTCTAGGAGTGTGGTGGGGAAATGGGTGCATGGAACTCAGAAGCTGGCCTCAGCTGGTGATCTGACCTTCTCTTGAATTCACGTCCCTGCTTTCCTAGAAGCATAAACTGAAGCCAGCATTGAAAAGGTGTTCACACTGTAGCCTGGGAGAAACTGTCTTTCAGTCCTTGGAATCACAGAATGAAAGAGCTTCAGGTCATCTGGTTGAATCTCTGCCTTTAAGACGTGGGGAAAGAGACTGGGAGCAGTGGCTCACGCCTGTAATCCCAGCACTTTGGGAGGCTGAGGTGGGCGGATCATCTGAGGTCAGGAGTTTAAGACCAGCCTGGTCAACACAGTGAAAACCCCATCTCTACTAAAAATACAAAAACTAGCCAGGGTGTTGTGGCACGCACCTGTAGTCCCAGCCACTTGGGAGTCTGAGGCAGGAGAATCACTTGAACCTGGGAGGTGGATGTTGCTGCAAGCCAAGATTGTGCTAACCTGGGCACAGAGCAAGACTTTGACTCAAAAAAAAAAAGGAGAAAGAGATCTAGTATTTTGGCTTAGAAACCTCACAAGACTCACTAATCTCGTTTTTCTTTCTCCAAAAGGCTGGACTTGGCAGTTAGTAGGCTCCTGATCCCACTCAAAATATCTCTTAGAATATTTTTATCCTCCCTTTCTCAGAATCATCACCTGAATAGTATCCTCTGCGTAGGTGGTGTGTTAATATTGTCGTATAGAAATTCATGGAAGACATAGTTCCATGCCCTAGAAACTTACAAACCGAGACCAGGAGTTTGAGAGTGATCTGCACATGTCAGTCAAGTCAAAAGAAAGAGAAACTCTTTTTTTGTTTTGTTTTGTTTTTGAGATGGGGTCTCACTCTGTCACCTAGGCTGGGGTGCAGTGGTGTGATCTCGGGTCACTGCAACCTCCGTCTCCTGGGCTCAAGTGATCCTCCCATCTGAGCCTCCCAAGTAGCTGGAACCAGGGGCGTGTGCCACCACGCCTGGCTAAACAGGGAAACTTTTAATTTAATTCAATTCCATTTAATTTTTTTTTGAGACAGAGTTTTGCCCAGACTGGAGTGCAGTGGCACGGTCTTGGCTCACTGCAACCTCTGCCTCCCAGGTTCAAGCGATTCTCTTGCCTCAGACTCCCGAGTAGCTTGGATTACAGGTAACTGCCACCATGCCTGGTTAATTTTCTTTTTTTTTTTTTTTTAATTTTTAAAATTTTTAGTAGAGACAGGGTTTCACCATGCTAGCCAGTCTGGTCTCGAACTCCTGACCTCAAGTGATCTGCCTGCCTCGGCCTCCAAAAGGCATGAGCCACTGCACCAACCAGAAAGTTTTCAAAATATGGGTTTTATTTGAAAACCAAGCCAGACATTAAATCAAAATAATTTTTTTTTGCTTTTGTATGAACTCTCCAGTTTTTATACATAGATGATCTGAAGTTATAATTTAAATTTAGGAAAGTGCTGAGGATGAATAGATATTGGCTTTTTCCCAGGGTGTGGAGGGGTAGGAGCAGGGAAGCAGGGAAACGACACTACCGAGCGCCTTCTGTATGCCAACGATTTTTTGTTTGTTTTGTTTCAGAGAGTGAGTCTTGCTCTGTTGCCAAGACTGGAGTGCAGTCGTTATTCACAGGTGCAATCATGGCTCATTGCAGCCTTGAACTCCTGGGCTCAAGCAATCCTCTCGCCTAAGCCTCCCAGGTAGCAGATGCACACCACATGTCTGCTTTCCAAGGAGGTTTAGGTCAACCCTCACAACAAGCCTGTGAAGCAGGGATTGTTATTCCCACTTTTCTGTAGCACACTAAGGTGCAAGGATTCCCTGTGGATAGGTGGTTAGTATGGTAGAATGGGGTGAGGTTTGAACCCAGTCCTGACAATCATCAGAGCTACACAAGGCTGCCAAGAAGTAGAAAAAGACAGTGGCATTTTGGGTCCCCATTATCAATTCGAAAGATGTACAGTCTTAAGCTTGGAAGTCGGTCGTCTGGTTCAACCCTGCCTTTTGCAGAAGCAGGAGCTGGAGCCCTAAAAGAATAAAGCAACTTGGCTGCAATTAAATAGGGTGAGAGGGGGCAGATGAAGTGTAGGCATGTGGGGCTGGATCTGGCCCCGCGCTGACACATAGAAAGCCTGAAATATAAGTGAGAAAGGAAAATTCCAAGAAAGAAAAGGCAGAGAAGTGGCTGTTCTTATTCCCACACCTAAGGTGTGAATTCTTTTATTGAGTCATAATAATTTCCCAAGAATTCCGAGTCTTGCTACTTTAGGTTCTTGCCCAGGAATCCACCTCTTTTCCCCCAAGCCCAACAACCCTTTGAGGTGCTCACGATTAAGCGCGTGGTCGGGGGGAAGGGGCTGCATGGGGGCGGGGCTCCTATGGCTTCACATCATCCACTGTAACCCCTGGTCTCCAAGTCTCTGGATCCTTTGGTCTCACCTCTAGACAACCGCATCTTTCAAACCTTCTTCCCTGGCAACTCCTCTCTGTCCCGACAAAATCTCTCCCAAGACATTGTCCTTGTAGTTAGATTCACACAGAGCTTTTGCTTTCATAAGGTGTGTACATGCCCAGCTTCTCACTTGCGTGTGGCAGCACCCCTGGTGAGGTGGATAGGGAAGGGATGGCTCTCTCCATTTTGTAGGAAAGGGGAGGCTGCCCTCTTGATTCTTCAGTGTCGTCAGGAATATTTACGAGTCCCAGTCTCACACTGGCCCAGCAGGGCTTCTTTGGCACAGGCTCTAGTTTTTTCTCTTGTTCCTTGGGTTTCCTAGAATCCCAAAGGACTCTCTGTGGCAGCCACATTCCGAATAGGCTGATGATGCATGTGTGACGGTGCAGCGGCAGTCGCCAGCTCTGTGTTGCTGGGTGGCGACCCTCCGGGCTCTGTGGCTGATCTCCCACTCTATCGTGGGCCCCTCCTGTCCCGTGCTTGCCATCCTTCCTGCTTATCATTCATTATCTAACCAGATTTCACGGGGATACACATCTCCAACCCTCCATTTTGTCCAAACGGATCTATCTTGGTTTATTTTCTCTTGCCTAAATATTAGGCATGCCTAATGGGTTTCAAAAATTAATATAATTTATTTTCCATCTTGTCAGTGCAAAACAAAGGTGTTCTCAAGGCATGGCACTGAAGACCAGAATCCTTCCTCCTCTTCTACTTCTGTTTCTTGAATCAACAAGTAAACAACAGTTCTGTAAACATGTGTGGGTCTGTGTCCATGTGTGCGTGGATCCGCCGTTTTCTTCCATTCTTAACTGGTTTGGGACACGTTAGCTATCAGTGGCCTCCCTGTCATGTTCAAAACGGAGATTCCCGTAATATCTGGACTTTCATCAGGGCCCGTTTCAGCTGCTCATAGGTTACGAACATCACCACGTTCCAGGATCCCAAACGCAAAAAGGAGGGTGTAAATCTGATGAGAAAAACAACCAACACATCAGGTGGAGTGCTAGGAGACCACAGCAGATGCGTGTGCTCTCGCGGGACACAGTGGTAGTGCCAAAGGATCTAGACTTCTGTTCATCACAAGCATTTTCTGAAATCCTTTCAGTCTCTCTCTCTCTCGCTCTTTTTTTTTTTTCCTGCTAAGGGGATTTAGGCAGAAGTCGGAGTAAGGGAAAAAGAAAACCTGACGTTTTGAGACAGGTTACTGTGTTAGGCAGCGAATTCTCACAGTTCCTTTTTTTTTTTTGAGTCGGAGTGTCACTCTTGTTGCCCAGGCTGGAGTGCAATGGCACTATCTCGGCTCACCTCAACCTCCGCCTCGCAAGTTCAAGTGATTCTCTTACCTCAGCCTCCCAAGTAGCTGAGATTACGGGCATGCACCACTACGCCCGGCTAATTTTTGTATTTTTAGTAGAGACAGAGTTTCTCCATGTTGGTCAGGCTAGTCTCGAACTCCTGACCTCAGGTGATCCACCTGACTCAGCCTCCCAAAGTGCTGGGATTACGGGCATGAGCCACTGCACCGGGCCCCTCACAGTTCTATAAGGCAGCCATGTTTTCACAAACCGAGGCCCAGGGAGGTTAAGAGCTCAACCAAAGACCCGTGGCTAGTAAGTGTCAGAGGTGTGGTTCTGACTCCACGCTGCTGCTGGGTGTTTCTGGGTTCAGTTACACCCCGGGGGGCCAGCCCTAACATGGCCCCCTGCCAGGACATGGAGAAACTTGGGCTTTGCAGGGTGAAGACAGTGTGGCACCAGATTTAGCTCGTCTCCAGAGAGCCTGGCTGTGTGTGATGGCACTGCAGGGACAGTGTCCCCACCTCAGCTGTGGCTCACCAACTCAGGGAGAAGCCCATGAGCTGGCCCCTGCCCCTCTCTCAGCCTGTCCCTCCACTAACCACCTCCTGGGCCCCTTTGCTCCCGCCAGACTCAGCTAGTCACATTCCCTGACGATGCCAGGCCCTCTTCCCTCCATGCTTTTGCTCCTCTTGCTCCCTCTGCCTGGACTGTCCCCTCCTCTCCTCCTTTGCTGGCTGGTTGCTCTTTGCTCTGGAGGACTCAGTTCGGGCACCATAACCTCATGCCATGGGTTTTCTTGACCCTCATGGGGACTATAGCACTGTGACAACAAATGTAAACTCTGGAGTCAGACCTGGGTTCAAATCCAAGCTCTCCCAGTTTCCAGCTTTACAATCTGGACACATCACTTAATTTTTCTAAGCCTCAGTTTCCTCATCTGTAAAATGAGGAAAATAACAGTATCTGCCTTATAGAGTTAGTCGTGCAGATTAGGTGAGTTAATGTTGGACAGCACTCAGCACAGGGCCCAGCATCAGTAAATGCTCAGTAAATATCACCAACTTATCTGCTGCTCTTTGAGGGGAGCATAACCCAGGGCCTGGCACCTGCAGGATGCTCCAGAAATGTTGGACAAGTGAAAGCAGTAACTGAGACAAGTGGCTACAGCTGAAGACTGTAATGATAGAGGCACTTTTTGGAAGAACAGTCTGTCAGTTGCAATATAGTTTTGTTACGTCATTCCCAGGCTTGAGAACCTATAGTAGCTCTTGTTCACTTGTTGGGTCCATGATAACACCAGGGACCATAAAACTCTCTATTGAAGGCATCAGCAGTGGGAGGTGAAAGGGCCAAGTTAACAGCTTACCAGTAGGATAAACAACATTGTTGGGCGTGGTGTCTGACGGTCTGGGTTTGAGCCATGGCTCCACCAGTTTAACTTGTGGTCTTGGACAAGTTCCTTAACTTTTCTGACACTCAGTCTTTTCCTTAGTTAATGTGGACAATACTACCCAGTTCAAGGGGCTGTTGGGATAATGCGTGTAAAGTGCTCAGCACGAGGCCTAATATAGAGTGACTTAGCTGTCGTGATAATCGTCACCAATCTGCATTATCGAGTGCTCACTCTGTGTGAGGGACTGTGGGAGATACAAGATGTCTGAGCCACTTTGGCTTTCGGGGACTTGACCTTTGCAAGAGGAATAACTTAAGCTTACCAACATTGTAATACAAGGCAGGAGGTGATAAATACCATAAAAATGGAATCAAATGGCATTGCAGAAGTTCCCAGGGAGGAGGGAAAATTTACACCTGAGAGTATTAGGGAGGAGGTGGCATTTGAACTGGTCTTGAAGGAGGCTAAAATTGACAGCCTGTAGATGATGAGGCATTCATTCCATGCAGAGGGAGCAGTAAGTGCAAGAAAATGTGGAGTGTGTGGAGACGGTGAGGAAGGCACCGGCTGTGGTCAGCGTGGTGCTCAATGGCCATGGCAGGAGGTCCGGGAGGTCTCAGGATTGCTAACTTCCTTTGGAGACAGGCAGTACTTTCACCTGTTCCTAGAACGCTTCCTCAGTCAGGCTTCCCTAACTCTCCCCATCAGGTATGGTTCACTTTTTTTCTTTTACTTGCATGGTTTTTTAAACTTCTCCTTTGTGGCATTTACATCTGTACTCTTCACCGCTACATCCCAGGTTGACCCATGGTAGCCACATTAGAAAAGAAAGAAGTCCCCGTTCTCTGGGAGGGAGTGCTGGAGGCAGGAGGAGGCTCACCCCTTGTAGAAGGCTGTGGGGCCCTCCTGGGCCACCATCTTTATCATACAGTCGAGGGGGCTGAGGTACTGGCCTGGAGGTGAGTTCATATACCGGGTCTTCACCACATCCACCGGGGAGGCCACCACTGTGGCACAGAAGCCGGCTCCAAAGGCAGAGGCAAAGTGGCAGGGGAAGTTGTCTGCATAGGAAGGATGAGCAAATATCAAGGAGTGCATTTGTGTTCTGTCCATATGTATGTACTGTTTGTCCCCAACTCAACCATGAACTCCCTGAGCATATTTTCCGTATCTGACAGTATTTTCCATATCTCTCACAGTGCCCTGGGCTAAGCTCTTGGTAAGTACTGGCAAACTAGGCCTGGGCTGACCCAGAGGTGGGAGGTCATGCAGGCTGTTTGAGGAAACTGAAGTCAGAGAAGGTGAGAGATCCTTGCTTAAAGCTACATAGTGAGATGTGGTGCTGGGACTGGAACCCAAGTCTCCAGCCTCCCAGCTTAGGGGTCTTTCCTGCTTGTCACCACAATGAACCAGGCACTCTTTACTAGGCACTCCTTCTCTCTCTGCTCCTTCTAAAACCCGGTTGCCTCTGGGTTCCCTCCCTGCTGGGGGAGGGCTGCCTGCCTGGAGCCCAGGGCCTCACCAGTGAGCAGGTGATGGTCCAGCAGCTTCTCCTTGAGGATGTCGTAGGTCACCACCTCAGCACAGTTGACGATGGCATTCCTCATGATGTTGGGCAAAGTTCCTGTTAGGAAGGCAGTGGGGACGGATGAATGGGAAATGGGAGAAATGGATGCCCTGGCTGCAAGGTCACAGGCCCCAGTTTTGGGGCTATCAGGCCCCATTCCAATGGTCGCAGCCAGAGGATCCCACCCCAGCTGCGCAGATCCCACATTTTCCTCTCTGGAGTTGACAACTCTCAGATTATCCATATCTTCCTCAGAGACAGAGAACAGAGAGGCCCACTTGTGTTCACTTGGCCTCATTTTGGAGGGTGATATGCAACAGCTGTCAAAATTAACATATGCCTCCCCGAGACCCAGCTGCAGCCAGAAAAGAAAGTCATTCAGCGAGAGGCTGAGCTCTTGGAACAGTGACGGAATGTGGTGCCAGCAGGGCCCACCCCTGGTTTCACAGGTAAGGGGACAAACTCTGAAGGGTGCCCAACAAGTGACTGAAGAGCCCCCACTTAAGAGGTGTCCTGCCCTTAAACTTCACTGGGTCAGTTTCTTCTGCAAACATTCCTGCAACCTCTGGTTCACACGCGGAGAGAGTCCTGCATTCATCACAGTGGCCGCCATGTGGACACATAGGGAACCCATTGCATCTCCCTGCGCCCACTCCTCACAGCTGTGCGTTTCTGATGCTCCTCTTCTTCCTCCGGGCCCTGCTTGAGGGCCCCTCCCCTTCCATCTCCACACACCTAGAACCTGTTCAGTCTTCCAGGCCCAGCTTAGGTGTCACCTTCTCTGCAGAGCCCGCCTCTGGAGCTCCACCTCTGGGGCAACCCCTACCACATCCTGCCCGTGGTATAGCTGCATCTTGACTTATCTCCTCCGCTGTCCTCACGCCCTGGGTGTGTGAAGGTGTCTTCAATTCATTTCTGTCTCTCTCACAGCAGCCTGCACATGGCAAAGGGCTGGTAAAATGAACTGAGTTTGAGGGGCTGTGGCAGGCCAGTGAAGTATCTTTGGTTGCGATGTTCTTTCAGAATCACTGGAACATGCCATGCTGGGAGCCCCTCCTTGCTGGGGTCCCTGCCCCAGCCTGAGGGGAGGGAAAGCTCTGCCTAAGGCCGCCTGTGCCCGGAGTCCAGACCTACCTTTCCACAGGCCCCTGACTCCTTCCTCCCTGGCGATGGTTCTGTAGGCATCCATAGTCCCGCTGTATTTTCTGTCGCTCCCAGACGACCCAAGGTGTATGCTGGCCTGAAATCGGACCTTCACCACATCTGTGGGCTGGGCACAGGTCACTGCCATGGCTCCCGTGGTGCAGCCGGCCAAAATCCGGGTAGTGAGGCTGGAACCTGGAAGGGGCAGAGAGATTGGGCCAGTACCCCCTACTAAGCAGCTCTCTGGGACATGCTGTTCTCTGCGGGGCTGCCCCTGCAGTTTCCTTGATGTCCACTCAGGGCCTCCTCATGAGCATCCGGTACCATCTTCCCCCCAGCCTCTGGCTCTGCCTCTGAGTCTAGACTTCCCTGGTCTCTTGACCCACAGACTTTCGGCCACCCCTTTGGTGTTCAGGGACCTGGTCACTCACTGTCTGTGCCTTGGGGGGTGTAGACCTGCTTGACAGAGTCGTAGAGGCCGATGCGGATGGAGGCGAAGCTCATCTGGCGCTGCAGGCCGGCCACCAGCCCATTGTAGGGGCTGCAGAGACCCTCGGTCCGCACCATGGTCAGGATGGTGCCCAGCACGCCACGGTACTGCACAAGCCGGGCCGTCCGGGCCACCGGGTTCTCCCCCTGGATCTGAGGGACAATAGCCGGGGGCGAGGACTCAACTGGGAGGGCAAGAAGGGGCTGCATGCACAGGAACCCTGCTGGGGCTGGGCCTGCCTGGGCTGGGCCTGAGAACAACCGTGCTGGTCACAGCCTTCACATCACAGTAGAAATCACTGGTGTCTGGGCAGGATTTTACTGTTCACAAAGCAGTGTTATACACACGGCTTGATGTTTGATCCTCAGAGTAAATCAGAGGGACAGATTGTCTTTCCATTTTATAAGTGCTTTGTGGCTTGCCCAAGATCACACAGTTAATTCCCTACTTTTACTGCACACTGTGCACTTTAAGAAGTAGGGCCTAGCCCATAAAGGGCCCTGTCGCATTGTGCAAAGAATTTAGATTTTTTTGTCTTGGTGGATGGTGATGAGAGGAGGCAAGGAAGGGTCCTAAGCAGTGGAGTGAGAGTCTTCGTCAGCGTTCTGAGTGAGGAAGGGCATATGGGCACACGTCATGCGGGCCCTGGGGGAGAACTAGCCCCTCCTTCCATGTGATCAATGACCCTTGGCCAAAGGGCACCTACCTGCAGGCGGACCTTGGCTGTGTCCAGTGGAAAGGTAAGGAGGTCAGCAAAACAGGCTGCTGTGCCTGCCCCCAGGAACTTCACAGCCATGGTGGGAGGCACGTCTGAAGGCTTCAGTCCAACCATGGTCCTGGAAGGCTCTGCTCAGTCTCTTTAGGGCCGAGAGGAGGTCCAAGGAGAGAGGCTGCTCCACAGCCCTGGGCTTCAGTGCAGCAGTGAGGCTGCAGGAGACAGGCCAGAGGAGGCTGATGGAGTGATGTCTGGCCTGGCCCCCAGGAGCTCCTCAGCACCCAGGAGGGGCTTTAGAAAGGGAGAAGCCTGGGTGGTGCCATACTTAAGCTGCGTGAATTTGGCCTATAAAAACAGGTCACGTTCCCATCCCTCGGATTTTGCAATCCTCCTCCTGACCCTCTCCTTCCCTCCTTGCCATGGGTAGGCAGAGCTGACAGTGGTATCTGCACTGTATACATGAGGAAACTGAGGCTCAGGCACCTGCTCTCCCCAGTATCAAACTGCTTCTTTTTTTTTTGTTTGAGACAGGTTCTTGCTTTGTTACCTGGGCTGGAGTGCAGTGGTACAATCCAGGCTCACTGCAGCTTTGACCTCTTGGACTCAAGTGACCTTCCCACCTTCAGCCTCCTGGGCAGCTGGGACTATAGGTGTGCATCACCATACTCAGCTAATTTTTTAGTTTTTGTAGAGATGGGGGGGTCTCTCTATGTTGCCTATTCTGGTCTCGAACTCCTGGCCTCAACCTGATCACTTGACAAGAGGGGCAGTTCTTAGCCACTCATGGGAAATGGAATGGATGGGCGTAGACTCAGGTCAAAAGCCCATCTTGGGGTCAGGGCTCTAGAACTTTCAAGTAGTCAAGCTGGGGGAGGAGGGGAAGCCACAGTGGTGGGCACATATAGCAGCTGCCCTGAGGCCAGCACTCCCCAATCTTCTTCCCAATTCACTCCAGCCTCCCCTACACCCCTAGCAGCCGGCAGCCTTTTGCCACTGGCCAGTGGAGGAAGAAGTCAAAAGTGGAATCCTCCTTTCTGTAGCTCTGCTGGGGCTCCTGAGGGATGGGATGTTCTAGTCTGCATGGTCCATTAAAGTTTGCTGGTTGCTTCTTGCACCAGATACCGTGCTGAGGGCTTTACAGACACTGACTGAGTCGATCCCTTTATAAGGCTACAAGTAGTTGCTATTATTATTCCCATTTCATAAACCAGGGACCTGAGGCTTCCAGGGCTTTAGCTAGTCATACAACTGAAGTGCTGGCACTCAGATTGGTGTCCACGCTTGTCTGGCGTCTGAAGCTGTGCCTGTTTCACTGCCCAGAGAGTCTCAGACTTCAGCGAGAGCCGAAGATCCCTTGAGCTGCTTGTTTACAGAGTAGATTCTCAGCCCTCAGCCCCAGAGATCCTGATTTAGGTCTGGGGTGGGGCTAGGAATCTGCATTAGGAAAACTCCCCATGGTAGCTCTGAAGCGGGGAAGAGGACCCCATTTTGAGACATCCTACCCAATACCAGTTGCCTCCCCAACTCCAACCCACCGTCCCGGCAAAGCCTTCACAGCAGCCCACTGAAGAAGCCATCTAGGCGGAGAGACCATGGGCTCTGGAAAGCTCCCAGTAAATGACCTGGACCAGCCTCAGGTCGGAAGTGCCCCTGTCATCCCTACTCAGGAAGAGGCCCCAGGGTCTTCATGGAAAGAAAGGGACTTATGCTCTGGAGGAATCGCAGAGATTCTGGGGCAGGCAAAGAAGAAAGCCACTTCCTGTCTATGGGGATTTGCAAAATCCCACCAGAGGCAGCCAGCAAGGCAAACGGGGTATGAGTCTTGAGTGAGTGACACGGGTGTTGGGTTCAAGTCCCAGCCCTGCCACAGTACCCTCATCAGGGCTGCGGCTTCCTTTTTATAAGGTGGGGGCTGGACTGAATATCAGGTCTGACATGCTGCAGCTAGTGAGCCCTGACTGCTCGGGGCTGCTCGCTGAAAGCCTCCAGTGAAAGAAAGAACAAGGAGAAGGGAGAGGGACAGGGGAAGGGATGAGGGAGGAGAAAGGGGTCTTACCTGTGAGTCCTGCCAGGGCAGAGGCAGCACAGGGGCTCCCTATGGCTCCATCCCAGGGGGTGGCAGCAGGGATCGGATGGCCCTTCCTTGTCATTCACTGTTGTCTCTGCTGCTTCTGGCTTGGCACTGGTCTTATACACACGGGCTGACCTGAAACCTTATCCTAGAGAAGCTGGTTGACTGCCTGATCACTTGACAAGAGGCTGGCTGGTGAGGGCAGTGAGGTGAGAGGGGAGGTGAGTTCCACATCTGGTTCAGTCCTGTTACTTGGGGTGCTTTAATATAGCTCCTTTAAACTGTGGACGTTTTCTTGGTGACAAGGGTGTATGGGGGGGTGGACCTGCTGCCACTTTTGAGTCCAAAGGTCAAGGCCTCCCACAATAGGCTGGGCACAGCTCTCCCAGGCCTCGTAATAATAATGATAACTGTCATTTCTTCGTGCCCACTATGTGCTAAATATTTTACATACATTACTACTATTTTCCACAATCCTATGAGATAGGTACCATTAGAATTCTAATTTTTTTTACTTTTTTTTTTTTTGGTAATTTAAAAATTTTTAGTAGAGACGAGGTCTCACTGTGTTCCCCAGGCTGGTCTTGAACTCCTGGGCTCAAGTCATCCTCCTGCCTCAGCCTGGCAAAGTGTTGGGATTACAGGTGTGAGCCACTGCACCTGGCCTAATTTTGTTTTTTAATTACAGATTTATTGATATAGAATTCACATACTATACAATTCATCTGTTTCAAGTGCACAATTCAAATGGTTTTTAGTATATTCTGAGTTGTGCAACCATCAACACAATCTATTTTAGAACATTTTCATCACCCTTCACCCTCCTGCCCTGGAAAAACTCCATACACATTAGTAGTCACTCCCCTTCCCCCACTCCCCAGCCTCAGGCAACCACTAATCAATCTACTTTCTGTCTCTAAAAATTTGCTTCTTCTGAACACTTCCTAGAAATGGAATCATCCACTATGTGCTTGTTTGTGACTGGCTTCTTTTACTTAGTATAGTAATGCTTTCCAAGTTAATCCGTGTTGGAGCCTGCTTCAGTATTTCATTTCTTTTTAGTGCTGGGGATCCTAAAATCTTACCACTTATTTTACTGTGGAGGAAATGGAATCTCAGGGAGGCCATGTAGCCAGCACGTGGCAGGGCCTGACTCTAGCCTGTAAACTCTAAGGCATTTTGGGCTTATCTACTGTGACCACCATTCTCTCTGACATGACACTTGGAAGCTTTAGCATGGACACTGCTGGAGCCAAGGGAGCTGGGGCGGGGTGGAAGGGTGCCCCACAGAAGCTACTGGAGGCTCCATCTTTGGGCACTTAGAGTAAGGGCTGGGCATAGCTGAATCGGGCCCCAGGTGATGGGGGGAGGGGAGAAGAGGAAGAGAAGGGAGGGGAGGAGTGAGAAGCAGAAGGGAGGGAAGGAGAGGGAGTTGATTGGGTAGGGCAGAGGAGAAGTAGGCAGAAGTCTTTTCTGGACTTCGGCACACAGCCAGGGTCACAGGGCAGGTGGTCAGAGGTACGGACGCTCAAGTGCAAAGCTTGGGCTGTACCTGTCCTCTTCCTTGGACCAGGCCCTGACCTTAATGTCAGCAGAATAAGCAGCTGCATTAGTGTTAAGAGGGAAGTGGCTGTCAGGGCTGCTGAGAGTAGGAAGGCTTAGGAAGTAGGTTCTGAGCTCCATCTGTAATTGCTAGCCTGGAGGTGGTGGAGTAAATTGCAGGGAGTCTGTGGGGGAAGAATAGAGTAGAAGGCCAAAGCAGGAGGCAGCAGGCTCTGGAGAAACCCAGGGGGAGGGAGAGCCAGGCTCTCTTTGGCTTGGGAGCTTCAGAGCAGGACCAGGTCTGCCTGCTTTGGCTCCATGTCCAGAGGCCAGCCCATGCTAGAAGTCCCAAGGCTGCCTGCTATGGGTTGGGAAGAGAGGCAGCCACTGGCTCGTTCTGGTGGTGGGAACACCTATCTCATGCCTTAATCCATGCCACATGCCTGGTCAAGTCATTTACCTCAGAGTTGGCACTGGGAAGATTCAGCTTCCAGGGCTAAGATACTGATAAATAACACACTGTTTTGAAGTGGAGATGGGAGGTCTCGACCCTCAGGGTCCCTTTGTGTCATCAGAGGCTGCTCTCAACCTGGAATAGGAGCATGTCCTCCTGACCCCGATCAGGTTGTCTGTGGGAGCTAGAGTGGGATTTGGAGGAATATTCTTTACCTGGCGCTTTCCCCCTGAGGTCTGGTCTCCAACTGCTCCTCTTTAGGTTCCCTGAGCCCCAAGGAAAGTGGGGTCCCGGGCCTTGAATGCTCTGTGCTGGTGACTTGAGAGGGAGGCTGGCCTCTGTGGTGCTGGGGAGGGGTGGGCTGGCAGGCTGGAACTTAGGAGCAGAGACAAATAGAAGGGGGAGGCCTTGTCACCAGGAAGGCGGCACTCACTCCTTCCTTGAGGTTCCCGCATCACTGTGCACCCTCTGACGCCCGGGAGTGCTCTGCCTGCCCCAGGGGCTGTGTGCTTGCCTTGCTAAGGGTTTGCTCTGGAGCATCAGAGAGTGAGTGGGGCTGACATTTCCTAAGCTTCCACTGTGTGCCAAATGTAGGCGAAGCACTTTAAAAAATGTCATCTCGTTTGATCTTCCTCACAACCCCTTGAGGCTGGAGTGATTATCTCTGTTTTACACATGAGGCCACAGAGGCTCAGACACAGCGAGACTGGTCTCTATCTCCAGCTGCACGCCGCTCACAGGCTTTTCTGGCTCTCTCTCTCCAGCTGTCCATAGTCTGGCCAATTCTCTGGGCTCACCCCAAGACCTGTCTCTTCTAGGAAGCCTTCCCTGACTGCTTCAGCCCACATGGTCTTTCTCCATGAAGTCCCTAAATTAAGAGCACTTATTGGCTGTACCTTGTTTTGATCACTGAAAGCAGTAGCCTTGCAATACCTCTGGGATTTCTTGTGTGGTGAATCACTTCCTAACTGTACAAACAGAGGCAAAACCCTGAACTTCCAGAAACTCTAGATATCATAATATCTAGAGTTAGAAAGTTGTTTTGAGGACTGAGTGAAGTGACATGTACTTGGGGGTGAAAGCCTGTTGCCCAGCCACGTTTTTTTTCTTTTTTTTGATACGGAGTCTTGAGTCCTGCTCTGTTGTCTAGGCTGGAGTGCAGTGGTGTGATCTCGGCTCACTGCAACCGCCACCTCCTGGGTTAAAGTGATTCTCCTGCCTCAGTCTCCTGAGTAGCTGGGACTACAAGCATGCACCATGCCCAGCTGATTTTTGTATTTTTTTTTTTTTTAGTAGAGACAGGGTTTTGCCAGGTTGGCCAGGCTGGTCTCAAACTCCTGACCTCAGGTGATCCGCCTGTTTCACCCTCCTGAAGTGTTTGGATTACAGGTGTGAGCCACTGCGCCCGTCCATGGCCCTTTCCTTGTCCTCCCCACAGGGCTTTGTCTGTGGCAGCTGCTCAAGACTTTGTGGTCTGACAGCCTCAGCCAGAATTACCCATCTCAGAGATAAGAGGGATTCTGAGGGTTCCATTTTACTAATGGATTTCAAGCATCAGCAAAGGAAATACTGGGTGTCACTGTCACCTGGACCAACCCGATTCTGGGGGAGCCAGAGTCTCATGGTGATTGACCCTCGTCTGTGGGGGGAGGGGTATGGTTGCTAACCTTCCTCTCTGGCAGTTAGGGCACACACGAATTCCTAGCATCCCCACTCCAGTGAAACACTTGTGCACAGATTACAAACACCAATATGATTTTATTCAAACACAGGCAAGAACAATGACCTTCAGAGCTGGGTAAAAACAATAAGTTAAAAGCATGGTTAGAATTTTAGACAATCAGATAAAAAGTCTGAAGGAGGTGATTTCCCCTTCCTGTCCTAATTAATTCAACATGGCATAAAAATAATTTGTATCTATAAAATATCCTTGTTCCCACACAAATGAACTGGAGGTGGCCCTAGGATTTCCTTGACTATGCACAATGCACACAATCTGCATGTCCCTCCTCCCCAACTTTTAAGGCTAAAATGGTCCCACGTCTTCAGGAAGAGGGTGGGCTCATGTAAGCAGTCAGCTGTGCCAAGGACACTGGGAGGCGTTTCTCCACCGAAAGATGCCTGCTAGGGTCCACTGGCCAAAAGATGGAGGAGCCACTTGGGCGCGGATTCCATTTTGTTTCTAGCCTTTGCCTCACCACAGAAGAAAGGAGCTGACATTTGGAAGTGGACACTGGACTGGCTCGGGGCACTCCTCCAGTCTGGGCTGACTGGGTCTCTTGAGGCAGCCATGGCCTAGGTAAGTGGTGGTTTCAGGACTGTGACAGCCCTGAAGGAGCCAGACCTGGTGCCTCTGCAAACTGGACAAAGCTGAGGGAGGGTGGGCAGGTGTCTCCTTCTCCCAGAGCCTCAGGCTGCGTCAGTCTTTCTGGGAGTACCGAGAAGAAAATATCCGTGCAATTCTGCGGGTTTCTTCCTCAGGCAGGTTGGCGGGGAGCGAGTTAGGTCTGGGGCGACAAGGCCTTTGGGAGAGGGCTCCCCTGGTGGCTTCGCTCTTGTCCTGGAGAGGAAGAAGTCAGCTAGGCTAGCACTGAGGATACGGCACCACCAATGGATGACACTGGTTTCTCTCATCTTTTGGTCCTTTGGTTAATATTTATGTAGAGCTGTGTGGTTTACAAAGCGCTTTACATACCTTGTCTTGTTTGACCCCTACCTCGACCCTATATGGGCGGTCTATCATTCTCCCCACGTAGTGGATAAGGAAACTACATTCAGGTGGAATAAACTCAAGGTCCCACAGCTCTGAGTGGCAGAGCTGGGATGTGAACCCCAGCCTTGACTCTTTCTGTGCCTCTGGAGAAGGAGGGCGTCACCTCCAGGATAGGTCTGAATCCTCACCCCTTCTCCTGTTGCGTGGCTTTAGACAAGCCATTTGTGCTCTGGGTTTAGTCCCATGTGCGATGCTGGGAACAGATCCAACTCTCAGGGAGACGGTGGGGAATAAGACACTCTCTGGCCCTTTGGAGCTCCTGGAGCTGCCAGGTGACACAAAGCACCTACCTACTGCCTGGCTACCAAACTTTGATCTCTCTGCCTCTGGCTGCCAGGGCACCACTAATTCCACCTTTAAGGTATTTGCCTGTGGGTTATGGTGTCATGGTCCTCTGGACTCCTCTAACTCATTTGCTCATTTTTCTTTCTTTTTTCTTACTCCATGTCAGGCTCCTGTGCTGAAGGAACTCAAAGTTATACAGGAAAGCCATCCCAGACAGCTGGCTGAGAGCAAGGCCCTGGGGAAGAGGTGGGGGCCTGATAGGGGAAGGGGCAGTTCTGAAAGGAGGTGGGAGCAGCCTCCACAGGCCAATCTGGCTGACTTCGTGGCATGCAGCTTGCTCTTCCCTGCCATTAAGTCCCATGAGCTGAGGCTGTCATAAACTGAAGGACCACTGACAGCATACTGTACCGCTTCCTGGGCACTGAGCAGCAGCTTGGTGGAGACCCTAGAGACTGGGACTACCTGCGCCCTGCAGTTCTGCTTATGAGAAACTGAGGCCCAGCTAGAGTTGCTTCTGGCATCAGTAACATTCAGTTATTCTTTCTTTCATGTCTGCAACCCTTTTTAATACCTACTTGAGAGGGGCACAGAAATAAACAGAACTCCGTTTTAGGCTTTCTCAGCTCAGACTTAAGCCTGGGAGGCAGACAGATCTGCCTAAAGAATTAGAATTGCCAGAATGAGATAAGGGGAGTGGAGTCAGGCATCCCTGGTCTACCGCCTGGATGTCAGTTTCCTACCCACGAAATAGAAGGGTGGATGGGAAACTTTGAGGGTCCCTGCCAATCTAGAATTCTAAGTGCCACGGGAATGTCTACAATCTGGGAAGCTCTCAGTGCTATGAGTCCACAGGCAGCCTTTCCTTATAACCAAGAGCAAAGTGGCGCTAGGGCTGGGCTGCACAGCAGAGACTAGACGATACATCTCCCTGCCTTCTAGGCAGGCCTAGGCTAAAAGGGAAGAAGGAAACCCACTTTTTGCTGGTGTTTGTAGTTATTCCTTCCAACATACAGGAAGCACCTGCACTCCATGATCGATGCCTCAGGCCAGGGCAGGCCAGTGGGCCAGCCTCTGCCTATTGCTCTCCCACTTCCACACTGTGTGCTCCTGTAGGGCATGGACTGGGTCTGAGGCTTGGGATCCCAGCAAGGCCAGGTCCAAGACAGGAGCTTGGGAGTGGCTAGATGAGTATGGGTGGGACCACAGGTTTAAATTGGGTGGGGCCAATTTAAATTGGGTAGACAATGAGCTACCCAACAATCACAGAGATGACCACAGGCCAGGGTAACCACAGGCTTAAATTGGGTGGGGAGGAGACTCTTGTAGTAAGCTTCTCAGTCATTCATTCTAGAACCAGTGGTTGTCGGCCTACCACATGCCAGGTCTTTAGTTAAGTCAAACTCTCTCAGGCTCTCTGTAGCACTTTAAGCTTGTGTACATCTTTCTTTACTCCCAAGATCCAAGATGGCTGTTTCCTGAGCTACTTGGGGTTTAGGGTGACACAAATCCCATTCCTGTCCCCGAGCTTCACATGAAGGTGGAATGTGAACAGATGATGAAGAGAGAGGGTATGCCGCCTGCAGGCGCAGCTTTTGTGAGGAAGGAATTTTCTTTGCTAGGAAAGTGGTGGGTATGGGATAGACTGAGCTGCAGGTATGGAGAGCAGCCAAGACAAACCTATTACTAGAAGGAGGGGTTGATGCTGGCTGAGGGAAGTTCCAGAATGTGTGGGGGGAATTTGACCTTATTTTTCTTGGACTTCAGCGAGCTGATCTGTAAGGGCCTTCCCAGGGAACAGGGACGGGGTATTCGACGACTGTACCAGGCTGAAAGACAGAACTGGCTTTCCTGAGGGCCGGGTGTCACAGCAGGAGGCCAGGGGCTTTCAGGCTGCCCCATTAAATCCTCCCTCATCCATACATGGGACCTGTTCCTTTCTGAGTACCTGGACGCCCAGGCCATGAACATGATAGGCCTCTCTGATAATAGATGTGTGTTAAAAGAGCCTTCAATGCTAAAGGTCGGACTTTGCTGGGGAGAATATGGAGCACGTGGAAGGTGTAAGGAGAGGTTTGGAAAGAAAATGTGGGGCTTCCTGGGGCTCTTCAAATTGAGTGGCTAACCCTGCATGAGGAGCTGGTTTTAGTCCTGGCTCTACCACTTCTTAGCCAAGTGGTGTTGGGCAACCCACTTTCTCTTTGGGCCTTGGTTTGTGCATCTGAAAATGGGATCAGGATGAGCAGATAATGCAAGAGGAAGCACTCTATAAACCACCGGCTGATCCCAGCTCTTGGCTCCTTCTCTGGTCTGCTCCCTGTGACACAGCCTCTTCTCCAAAAGCTCTCTCGGGAGGGCCTGGACCTCTTCTTTGGCCTGGAAGGTGATCTGATCCCAGCCACTGTGTTCTAGGCTCTCTCCACTCCAGTCCCCAGATGGATCCCTTGAACAGGTCACATGCTCCCAGGGTTTGGTTACCCCTGGTTCCAAGTAACCCAGGGACTTTCTCAGAGGACAGGCAATGGAGTGCAGTGGAAAAGACACTGGTCTGTGGCCCAACCTAACTGTCCCACTCACTCAAGATCAAGACACTTTCTCATTCTGGGTCTCTGTGGGTCTTAGCTTCACTGTCAAGTGGATCTAAGAACTTCTGTTTGGTCTTCTTATCCAGGTCTATGCTGGGTTCAAATAAAATTCAGATATGGCCAAGGTTCTGACCAGGTATAATATCTTACAAAACACAGAGGCTAAGATGGAGCTAGAGCTAATACCAGCTGCAGACCCAAGAGCAAAATGAAGCCTTGCTGTTCTCAGACCCCATCCCAGGCAAAGGGTCAGGCCCCAAAAGTCCTGAGTAGAGCTGGGGTACAGCACCTCCTGTACTGGGGTAAGCAGTGCTAGGCCAGGCAAGCTCTTCCCATTCCACTGTCTTCCCCCCTTCTCTGGTAACAGTGAGCCTCTGGTCTGGGATGAGTGCTAAAGTTCTGTTCTTTTCCAGAGTAGCCCCTTTAAGTGACATAAACATTGACTCAGGAGCTGAAAACTGAAAGTAAACAGCCGGCTGGCTAGGTGGACCTGCCAATGGATTGCTGCATCAGAGGCCGAGTGAGGGCTCAATATAGTTGCCTGCCTTGCTCAACTTTCACCCCTTTGGCTGGCTTCCTTCCCCTGGGGTGGCCCTCAGAGTCTGGCCTGGACTACAACTTCCTTGACACTACAGAGAGCAGCAAACTCAGCAGCCACGAGTAGGAGCAGAGGGGAAGTGAGGACAAGGTACTTAGACTAGAGGTCCAGCCCTGAGAGGCAAATCCTAAATCTGACCTGCTCAGCCTGGCTGCCGCATGGCCGGTCTCATGCTCTGAGCTCACCCTCCATGCCTAAATTAGAGGTCTGGTCATGTGGTTCTCACTACCGATATGCTCCCTCTGTGCCACACCCCACCTGATGCCACCCTCTCCTTATTCCAAGAAGCCTTCCCAGACAGGCCCATTCTACAGGGCCTACGTCACTCCCTCACCCTGGGCCTCAGTCTATGCCACGAAGGGGCCTGACTAAGGCAAGACTCCTCAACCCTTTTTTTTTTGGTTTGTTTTTTAAAACAGGGCCTGGTTCAAAAGATGATCCTCAATCTTCTGAACCCAAGCTCTCTCAGAGAGAGGGCTCAAAAGTCCAGGTTTTGAGAGGGAAGGGTTAAAAATTATACTCTTACAAGAAGAGCTCCTGGCTCCCCCTAGACTCTGGCCTCAGAGTGGCTTAGGCAACCTGAGACTAGCACCTGCCCAGCAGACCTATGAGCCCCTTCCTAAAAAGTGCCTGCTAACTTGCAGTCTGGGACAGCCAATTTTGGCTGTTTCTTCTGACCTCTACACCCTTGGCCAAGCTGCTTATTTTCTAAAAGCTCTGTATGGCCCTTATCGGAGATACTTTGACCTTTGGGTCTCCTCTTAGGTGCTGCAGAAAGCTAGGGACTTGGTGGTTTAAAGAAATGAGGCAATAGGTCAGGACCTCTTGCCCCAAGAGGGGCAGCTCAGCCATCAGGCCTGGACCACAGGCTGAGAAGAAACTCAGCATCAGGAAGTTCCCTCAGGTCCCCTACTGATCTGATCTGGTGACTTTGTGGAGAACTGGGGTTCTCTACCAGGACCATTCATCTTTCAGCTGCTTCTGGTTTGTGGAAGGGAAACTAAGGGATATATATATATATTTTAAGACACAGTTTCACTCTGTTGCCCAGGCTGGAGTGCAGTGGCACCATCTCGACTCACTGCAACCTCTGCCTCCTAGGTTCAAGTGATTCTCATGCCTCAGCCTCCCAAGTAGCTGGGTTTAGAGGTGCCAGGATAGAAAAATTCTATCCCTTGGTTTAGACATGTTGCTGAGGACCTCAGAAAGTCAAAAGCAGAGACAGGACAAAACAAATCAGGCTTGCTGGCACCTCGATCCTTAGTGATGTCTGAAGTGCTGTGGTCCAGCTGAGTACAAGTGAGAACATGGGGTGGGAGGGGTGGAAAACTCAGGGTTTTAAGGGTACCCTCATGCCTGGTCTCGTCTCATACTTCCTGCCTCCTACACTCACTCCTCATGAATAACAGTGTCTGGCCTGATGCCTGTGGTTAATCCAGGGGCCCATTCATGATGTGGGCAGAGCATGGGCTTAACGCAGGAAGACACGGAGCAAGACAGGGCTCACCTCATAGTAAAGAAGTGCCATGTGGGCAGGGCAGGGAGGCCAAGGCTCAGATGACAGGCTGCTTCTTGTCCTTTGTTTCTAATTCCTATCTTGTTTCAGTACAGGCCCATCTCTTCCCATCTCTGACCACGTCTCTAGTACACAGTGCTTGTACCTTCTGCTGTCCAAATTCTGTTGATTCTGAGGTTTTTTCTTTTCAAATCCACAGCCTGAAAAGCCTTTCTTCATCTTTGTTGAATTCAACTTAAGCCACCCCACATGGCTCTATCTTTCTTTTCCTATACTCATTCCCTTTGCTTTACTTCAGTGCTAATACAGGCAAATGTCATTTGAGGAAATGAGTGGTTTGGAGGCCAGTGCCTTTCCAAGAACTGCGAGCTCCCTGAAGGCAGGATCCCTCAGCATGAGGGTCCTAGCTCTTTCAGCATGACAGGCAGTTGGTAGGAGTTGGAGGAACTTAGATATAAGGCTGGCTCCCCTGGGAACTGTGAGTTCCCCGAGGGATGCTCCTGTCTTCTGCACCTAGCTCAGGGCTATGGCTTTGCACATTTATTAAAAGATGCAAATTTCAAGTTTGAGGTCAAAACTATCTTCCTACTTTCTGGCCTGCCTGTCCTCAGGCCCAGCTCTACTTCTCCTATTCATTTATGGGAAGTTATTGGAAGGTTCTGAGCAGAGAAGTCACATGATTGAGTTGATGACTGATTAAACATCTTAAAAAGTTAACAGGATGCTGTATGGGGAATCGGTTGCGAGGAGCAAGGGAAGAAGCAGAAAGGCAAGTTAGGAGGCTACCGCAATAATCCAGGTCAGAAATAATGATGGCTGAGACCAGGGTGGTGAGAAGCACATTTTTGTATATTTTAAGGATACAGCTGCCAGAATTTCCTGTTTAATCGAAAACTGGCATCAGGGAGGATTCCAAGAGTTTTGGCCTGAACAACTAAACTAGAGTCCCAGCTACTCAGGAGGCTGAGGCAGGAGATCATTTGAGCCCAGGAGTTTGAGGTTGCAGTGAGTTGAGATCATGCCACTGCACTACAGTCTGGGCAACAGGGCGAGACCTTGTCTCAAAAAACAAACAAACAAATAAGCAAAAAACAACCCCCACCCCAGAGTTCAGTTGTGCCCTTTAATCAAAATTGAGAAGACGGAGGGGGAAATGGATTTGGGAATAAAATCTGGAGCTCAGTTTTGGACGTGTTAAATTTGAGACATCTATTAGATATTCAAGTGGCGATGCTGGGTAGGCAGTTGTCGAGTTACAGTTGTAGAGTTAGGTCTGGGCCAAGCTAACCATCGGGAGTCTTCAGCATACAGAAGAAGTAGGGGAAATGAGGGAGACCCAGCAAAGAAGGCACAGCAGGAGCAGCCAGTGAGGGAGGAGAACCAAGAAGAAGTGATGCCTGAGAAATAAGTGAAGAAAGTGTTCAAAGGAGAGAGATCAACTGTGTCACATGCTGCTGAGAGGTCAAATAAATTCAGCACTGAGGTTTGATAACTGACTTAGGAACATGGAAGTTTTTTTGGGGTTTTGACAGGCTTAAACAGTGTTTCCCCTGCCAGTGGTAAAGTGGGGTAAAAGTCTGATTAGAGTGTGAGATTACACTGGCTACAGTGTAGAGAATGAACAGTGGTGGAAAAGTGCAAGTATAAGTGACACTGGTTAGAAACAGTCGGGGGTGCTGGGCTGGTGGCTCACTCCTGTAATCACAGCACTTTGGGAGGCCGAAGCGGGCAGATCACTTAAGGTCAGGAGTTCGAGCCAGCCTGGCCAACATGGTGAAACCCCGTCTCTACTAAAAATACAAAAATTAGCCGGGTGTGATGGCGTGTGCCTGTAATCCCAGCTACTGGGGAGGCTGAGGCAGGAGAATTGCCTGAACTCGGGAGGCAGAGGTTGCAGTGAGCCGAGATCATGCCACTGCACTCCCGTCTTGGAAAAAAAAAAAAAAGAAACAGTGGGGAGATGATTGGGCTAGACAAGGGCAGGGTGAGAAGTAAGTGATTCAAAAGATGCTTAGGTGGCAGAATTAACAGACCTTGGTGATGTGGGTCTTGGCTATGGGTCATGGGGGATAAAGGAGCAGGGGTGAGAGATAATTGTGCTTCTGGCAGGAGTAACTACATGGATGGTGGCTGAATTTCCTGAGATATGGATGCAGGTGGCAGAGGAAGTATGCAAAGGAAGATGACAAGCTCAAGTTTTGGACAGAGTGAATTGTCTGTGACACATCAGACAAGATGTCTAGGATGCAGTTGAGTCTGTACGTGTCTGCGGCATGGGAGAGAAGACTAGACTGAAGATAAGGATTTGCATCATTCAAAGTCATATTTGAAGTCATCAGTGATTGAGATATTCCCAAGAGAGAAAATCTACAGAGCAAAAGACATAGTCTGAGGAAGACAACATGTAAAGCAAATTACTGCCGTTCTCATCATCAACCTCTCTCCTCCCCTGTACGGAAGTTGATAAAACTAGCTTGTCCATCAGCAGCTAAGCAAGCAGAATCATACATAACTTTTAACAAAATTAGGAAGCTGCCCCCAGTAAAGAGTTACTTCATCAATTTGGAACTGCAAATGGCTCACTGTGCCACAGTCCTGCTAAACCAGCCATCGTTCTCACCCCTTTTCTTTTTGCAGAGGCAACAGCCAGAAGATGAGGCAGCATGGGGTAGGAATTACAGGCTGGCCCCAATACTCTACCTGTGTGGCACTCGGTATTCTACAGTACAACCACCCTGTGAGGCCTGATAACCCCATTTGACAGATGAGGAAGCAGATTCAGAAAAGTCCAAAGATCTGACCAATGTCACACAGGGTCCTGTATCCACTCTACTGTGGGAGGAGGGAGGGGACATCTGTTTCTCAGATGCTTCCAGTGGAGACTGGGAGGTTCCTTGGCTCAGGTATATCATTTCAATGTGGAGTGAAAGATCAGGTCTTGCCTTTGATCATGGGGGGAAACCAGAGCAATCAATCCAGCAATGACGAGCCCTCTCCTGTTTCAGGGATGGGCTGTTAGCCCTGACCCGGAAGCAGGTCAGCTTTAGTATAGCAGTCCCAGGACAGTGGTTGAGAAGAGCCCTGCAGCCTCTCAAAGTGCTCCTCTTCAGTTGTGAGGGCCAAGGCTGGCCTTAGGAGGAGGCAGAAGAGATGGAATTCTCAAATGATGATATAGGACAGGGCTCCTGCCCTTGTGTCCCTCCCTCTCACTTATAGCTGCTGACTGCGCCTGAAGCAGCACGGAGAAAACAGGAGCTTCCATCAACTTGAAACCCTACCACCAGTCTCTAATCCTGTCTGCTTTAGCACCCGTCTTCTCTGCCTTCCTTCATGACACTAGGTGTGTTTTCTTTTTCCTCTCAAAAGGCCAATACCTCCACATGTGCTCTAAATCTCATGCCCTTTCTTTTCCCCCTCTCCTTTTTCTCTCCTGCCTCTGTATTTTCCCTTCTCCCTTTCTCTATGGGATTGCTGCATTAGCACATAGAAAGCTGCAGCCTTCCCATATTGAAAAACAAAAACAACCTCCCTCGGTCTCGTGTGCCACTCCAGCCACTGCCCTATTTCTCTGCTCCATATTCACAGCCTAATTTGTGGAAGGAATTGGAGTCTCCATCTTGTTATCATTCAATCACTGTATAATTTTAATGACATATGATTATGTGATTTCTTTGTATAACATACCAATGAATCTATGTAACAACAGCAAATCACGAAGCACAAGAAAATGAACATCTGTAAACCCATAACCCAATCTAAGAACCGAAACATCACTAATACTATTGAATAGATCTTTATGTTCCTCCTCCTCTCCTATCCCATTCCCCTGCTTCTCTCCCATCCCCTGCCTCCACAACTATGAACACTGTAATCAAACTGCTGAAAACTAGAGATAAAGAGAAAATCTTAAAAACAAGAAATGAATAAAGGCCATGTTACATTCAGTGCAAGAACAATCAGAACAATATTTCTTATAAGAAACAATGGAGGACAGAAGACAGTAGAAAGGTATCTCTAAAATGCTAAAACAACAAAAATTCAAGTTAGAATTCTATATCCAGTAGAAAAAAAACTTTCAAAAATGAAGGCAAAATAAAGATATTTTCAGACAATTGAAGCTGGATAATCAGTTACCAGTAAGTCCACACTACGTGAAATTCCAAAGGAAGTTTCTTAGGCTGAAGGGAAATGGTCCCAGCCAGAAATGAGGATGTGAAGAAGAAATGCAGAACAGCAGCAATAATATAAGTATGTGGTAAACAGAAAAGACTATTTTTGTCTCAAGTTCTTCAAAGTGAGGCCTTTTTAATAAAGGTCACAAGATGATGGTGCTCCTGCTCAAATAATATTTCAAAATTAAATCTAAAACAAGTATAAGGAAATCAGTTGATGTTGCGATTTATCCCAAGGTAACAATTCAATCTTTTTTAAAAGTGTAATTCTTTTTTTCTTTTTCTTTTTTTTTTTGAGACGGAGTCTCGCTCTGTCGCCTGGGCTGGAGTGCAGTGGCGAGATCTCAGCTCACTGCAAGATCCGCCTCCCGGGTTTACGCCATTCTCCTGCCTCAGCCTCCCCAGCAGCTGGGACTACAGGCGCCTGCCACCTTGCCCGGCTAGTTTTTTGTATTTTTTTGGTAGAGACGGGGTTTCACCGTGTTAGCCAGGATGGTCTCGATCTCCTGACCTCGTGATCCGCCCATCTCGGCCTCCCATAGTGCTGGGATTACAGGCTTGAGCCACCGTGCCCGGCCAAAAAATGTAATTCTTAAAAATGTTTTTCTCTTAAATTTTGGTGTCTCTACTTGCTAGTGTCCTAAATACATACGTGATCTTATTTCTTAAGTCATCCAGCGCTGGCTGGCAGCCAGCCAGGAGCGTAAGATTCTGAGAAAATGTGCTGAAATAACCCAGCAAGTAGTGAGAGGCCCCTCACTAGCCAGGATGACTAACCTCCCCAAGTTTACTGGATTCTGGGTTCCAGTGGTAAAACTGCGACAGTTCTGGGCAAACCATGATGACTGGTCATCCGAACCAGGACCCAGAATGAGGTCCTAAGGACAGAAGGGACTCTCAGAGCAGCAAACAATGGAATGTTGTTAAGGGCAACAAAGAAAAAAGGCTGAAAAGTATTATCTTCTCAAAAGTAGACTTGCTCTTTAATTGAAGTGGAAATTCTTATTTCTCTCTCTCCCATACTTTGTATCTAGTATTTAATAGGCCAAAGACATACATCAAGATACTTCTGGACTGACCCCATTTTTCACTAATGTGGCCTCTGGGAAAGCATATAAAATGTATACATGTTAACTGCTAAATAAAATCTAACTGGCTAGAAAAATGTACCAGAAGTCAAATGTCATGATTTTCAGGTGGTGTAAGAGAAGAGCACAGAGTTGTGAGTCAGAAGTTTAGATTCAGGCCGGGCGCGGTGGCTCACGCCTGTAATCGCAGCACTTTGGGAGGCCGAGGCAGGGGGATCACGAGGTCAAGGGATTGAGACCATCCTGGCCAACATGGTGAAACCCTGTCTCTACTAAAAATACAAAAAGTAGCTGGGTGTGGTGGCGCGTGCCTGTAGTCCCAGCTACTCGGGAGGCTGAGGCAGGAGAGTCACTTGAACCCAGCAGGCAGAGGTTGCAGTGAGCTGAGATTGCACCACTGCATTCCAGCCTGGCGACAGAGCGAGAGTCTCAAAAAAAAAAAAAAAAAAAAAAAAAAAAATTTAGATTCACTTACTGGTTGGGTAACCCTGGGTAAGTGACTCAGCTTTTATGCATCTCAGTTTCTTTATATATACACAGAAATAGTCATAGCTTATGGGTCAGTATGTGAAGCTCTGAGCCTCAGTTTCCTCATTTTATTTTTTATACAGTCTCACTGTGTCACCCAGGCTGGAGTGCAGTGGTGCCATCATGGCTCACTGCAACCTCCACCTCCTGGGCTCAAGTGATATTTGTGACTCAGCCTCCCAAGCAGCTGGGATTATAGGCATGTGCCACCACGCCTATCTAATTTTTGTAATTTTTAGTAGAGATGGGGTTTTGCCTTGTTGACCAGGCTGGTCTTGAATTTCCTAGCTCAAGCGATCCTGCCACTTCATCCTCCCTAACTGCTGGGATTACAGGCATGAGCCACCATGCCTGGCCTAGTTTCCTCATTTTAAATAGGGATAATGATAGTATATTCCTCATCAGGTTGCTGAATTTAATTAGTTAATACAAAGTACTTGGAACAGTGCCTGGTACATGCTAAGCACCACCATAACTACTATCTTTAACACAGCCTCCTCAGAGAGACACTGGTACCCATCTCATGTCTATAAATATTTTAGTTTTTGCCTACTATTTGTACTCCATGAAGACAGGGAATTTGTCTGTCTTATTTACTATTATATGCTCAGTACCCAGCATGACACTTGATATAGAGGAGGTACTCAAAAGTAGTTATTATTATTGTTTATTTTCTTGCCACTTGCAAGAAAGGTCAGGTGCTGTGCCAAGGCAAAAAAGAGATGTGGGATTTGTACCAGAGTTCCAACCACCTAACTCAGCTGAATGAATAGTTATGAGGTGTTTTGTAAATGGCAAATAGTTGTATGACTGATATTCTGCTCATTTAGATCTTACTGTTGCACTCCTGTAAGGTTACGTCTCTGCTCCTATCTACTTGCTTGGTGGGGACTCCCACAGCACTCAATACACATTTCTTAGCTGCCTCTTGCTTTCGTGCTTCTGCACTGCTTTTTTCTTGCGCGTGTCAGTGTTGGCTGACAATGCCCTGCTTTTACACATTTGCTCTTCCTCACTTTTCCTGAGCTCCCTGCCTACTGCTGGGCCCGCAGAATATGCTCAGTACAAGCTTGAGGAGTGACCCCTGCTGCAGCCTTTCCAGGAAGATGGCCTGGGACAGCTCTGCCTTCTGTGCACTGTTCTGTGGAAGAGATGATGACTCTATAGGAGAAAGGTCAGTTGGCCATTCTCTTACCTGATCTGTTGTGGCTGCTGGTGGCAAAGTTGCTGAGAGTGACAGCATCCGCAGGGAAGCCTCCAACTGCTGGGGAGGCAAAAAGAAGTTGGGCACCACAGTGGGCTCTGGGCTACGATGGCAGTTAAGGGACAAAAATACCTAGAAGTCCACCCCCCTTGCAGTGGAGGCCAGTATCTCCACTGACCATTCACTCTGCCCCCACTCATGTTTTTCCCTCAATTAATCTTGTCCATAAATTCTTTGCTCAGCTAGCTCCCTCTGACTGGAAGGCTTGCCCACTCCTAACACATACAAGTTCTTTATGGATTGGTTCAAACCTGCCTCCTCTAGGAAGCCTTCTCTTAATCTTAGCCCACAGGATCCCTCCTTCCTCACATCCTAGAGCAGTTTGCAACACAGGAGAATGCTTAATTTTTCAGTCTGATATGATTATTTTCTTCAATCTTCCCGAAATTTCTCAATGGCAGAGACAGTTTCCTTCTGTTACCTCTACTTCCTGAAAGCCCCTCAGGAGGTTGGCAGGTAGTAGGCATCGAATGATTCTTGCCTAAGGGTCTGCTGGTTAGAAAAAGACCTATTAGAAGTCAGTCAGACAATGTGGGGATGGGCATGTGGCTCCAGGAGACAGTGCCTTAGGCTGCATTTAGGTGCCCTGCACTGAAGGAGGGCCTGTTTGCCTGTGTTCTCTGCTCACATCCAGAAACGTGAGCTCTGCATCAGGGGCTGTCCATGACAGGACATGTCCTCACGTCAGGGACCAGTACAGCTGGTCCCATCTGGATGCGAGCCCTAGAAGGCAGGTACTGTATCGTATCTTGCACTTCTCCACCGTATCTTCTTGAGGTACTCGGTGCTGTGTTGAGCATATGGTGTTCCACATATTCTCATTATTTTTTGAATCAAATAACTGATTCAGTTTAGTTGAACTCTGAAGGGGGTAAAGAGGGAACTATTTTGATGTTCCAATTTTTTGTTTCTTTTTAATAAGCTAAGTGTGGTTCTCACTCCAATTTGCTTACCACCTTTTCTATTTTGTCATCGTTCTTCTACACTAGACTCTACACTCCAAGAAGGCAGAGATGATCTTTTTCATAACCATATTCCTGTCACCTAGCATAGCACCTGGGAGACAGTAAGTACTCAATAAATACCTTGTGAATGAATGAAATGCATTGATTTCTTGCTTTGGTTCAAGTGCCTGATTTTTCCGTAGAGAGGTGGGGAGGAGTGGAGATCCCAAAGGGAAAGACCTTTTGACCCCAGGCCTTCTGCAGAGGCCCAGGTGAGGTAGGGTCTATTTGCTGTTGCTGAAACTGCTGGGGCCTGCCAGCCAGCCAGCTGATGCTGTGGGGAAGAAGGAACTTTGCTGTGAGGTGGCAGGGCTGGCTCTGAAGCATGGAAGTCTCCTTCCTAGCCCACTGCCTCATGTGTGCTTTAGGGTCCTGCTCCAACGGCCACTTTCTCCCACCAACTTTTATTTTATTATACGTTTTTTTGAAACAGGGTCTCACTTCCATCATTCAGGCTGGAGTGCAGTGGTGTGATCATGGCTCACTGCAGCCTTGACCTTCTGGGCTCAGGTAATTCCTCCACTTCAGCCTCCAGAGTAGCTGGGATTATAGGTGCATGCTACTACACCTGGCTGATTTCTGTATTTTTAGTAGAGATGGAATTTCACCATGTTACCCAGGCTGGTCTTGAACTCCTGACCTCAAGTGATCCTCCCACCTTGGCCTCCCAAAGTGCTGGGATTACAGGCATGAGCCACTATGTCTGGCCTCATGAACTTTTAAGTTCCTGTTCCTCAGTCATAAAAATGTTCAAGTTTCCCATTTAGGGAAAAAAACCCAAACAAACCCCTGACCTTGCATTGTCTTCTAGTTACCACCCAGTTCTCTGTCACTTACTAGATGGGTAACTTCAGGAAAGTTCATTTTTTGTGCCTCAATTTCTCCATTTTTAAATGTATTAGTACTTATTGTTTTGAGGGTTAAATAAATTTATAAATGTCAAGTGTTTAGAATGGTGCCTAGCATGGTGAGCACTCGACAAATGTCAGCTATTCTTATCTCCTCAGTTTATGCAAAAAAGTTGCCTGTTCTCACTGTCCTCACCATTTAGCTCCTTTGACTAATGAAGTTTGGCTTCCATTCTCACCAATGCAAGGTCCTCCTCAACACTAAAACCAGTGACATGTCAGCCACATTCTCCTGGACCTACGTGCAGCATCAGTGCTGACCACCACGTCCTGAAACTCTGCAGCATCGGCTCCCATGGCACCTCTCTCTGCTGCTTCTCCCACCTCCCGACCAGCTCTCCTCACCTCCTTTGTGGGCATGCCCTGTCCTGCTTCTCCTTTGCATACTGAAGATGCTCAGAGTCTGCCTCTGTGTGTTTGGCTCCCCGTTCCCAGGCTCTTCTTGCTGCCCTCATCGATTCTCAGAGATGCCTACCTTTATGGCTGAGCTCAGCCCTCAACTCCAGGCCTGCATCTCCTCCTGGATGTCCTATAGGCACATGCTACAAATGGCAACCTGCATCATCTCCCAAACCCGTCTATGTGCTGTTTCCTATCCAGTAAATGGTATCACCTGCCTGGTAACTTGTGACAGAAACCTCTAATTACTATTTCCTTTGTCTCATCCCCTGCCCCTCTATCTAATCCTCTCAGATCTGTTCCCCTCCTTTTCATCATAAAGCAGTCTATACTTCAGGTGAGACTTTCTTCATCTCTTTTATTATTGCAAGTGTCCTACCTAGCCTCCTCGCTTCTAGTCTTCCCTTTCTTAACCTGCCCTCTACAAGGCATTGGGTGACTTCTTTTCTCATATGTACATCTAACCATACCACACTCTTGCTTAACAGTGGACACTATCCATGTACCAGGTATTGTACTAGGCAGTTTACATGATTATTTTCATTTTCACAACAACCCAGTAAGTACTACTATCACCTCCATTTTCCAGATGAGGAAAGTGAAGTTTCTTTGCTTTAGAATACAGTCCAAGTACCGCAACCAGGCATAGAAGTCCTTTAAGATCCAGGCCCTGCCTCACCTTGCATCATCCCCTCATCCCTGGACTCTAGCCACAGTAAACTACTGCCCACAGGCAGCCTCCTTCACCCAGTGAGGCCTCTGCACATACAGTTTGTCCTGACTAGAACTTTTCCTTGTCTCTATTGCACAATGCCTATTCATCTTTAAGGCCTGGCTCTCCTGTCTCTCTTACTGGGATGGCTCCAAGTAGAGTTAGGGCAGCTCCCTCCTCCTGCTCCCTTGCGTTCTGTCCACGTCTCATCACAGTACTTGGCACAATAAACTGTCAGTATCTATCTATTGGACCGTCTCCTATCTCACAATGGGAACTTCTCGAGGTAAGGTCTCATTCAAATCTGTCCTTGGCACCCAGCACAAGGCCTGGCACGATTTATTTTTGAAAGAATAGTCAGGAAGGCCTAAGTTAAAGCAGCGCTTAGGGTCTGGACACATATGGCAGCTCCTCCATCAGCCATATTCTGAGCACAATTAATACTGACTGCAAAGGCAGCAACATCAGGGGCCAGGATCCAGGATAGGCAAGGTCAGGGAGAACTGCACACAAGGAGGTCTATTTTCAATGCTCAGCCTCCAGCCATTGCATGCTTTAATCCTTTCCTGAGCCCACTCTCCCACCCCTAGGTTTTTCTCTGATATGCATCAAGAATCATACTGCGTGGTGTGTACAAATGTTTCCGCTCATCTGGTTTTCTCAACAATGTTGTGAAACTGTGATAGTTCAATCCAATCTACACTGACAAATCCCTTCTCTGGATAGTGCTAGGTCCTGAGGATGCAGAAAAAGACAAGGTCCCTGACTTGGGGAGCTTATAGTTTGGTGGGTAAGGGATTTCCGCCTCCATTTTATAGGTGAAGAAACGGGCTCATAAAGATTAAACTATATGTCTATAATCACAAAAATCATTTTGTGGGCCTAGAAGGGTCAAAGTCAGGCTCCCTGACTTCTAGCGGAGGAAGATTTCTAGTCTAGTAAAGCAGCCTGCTTTACCTGCCGGCCATACAACATTCCCTGCTTGCTGGGACAGCAGGTGAGCTGATCTAATCAGTTGGTTAGGCCACAGGTGTGGAGGCTGTAGATGGTCCTAAGTGGTTTCCTTTCCCCATAACATGCCAGTCTGTGTTTAAAAGGAGGGAGTAGGGAATGTCAGGTGCCCCCTGTTCCCATCAACAGTACCTTACTGGGGCCTTGGGAAAGTCCATCTTCATAGTGCCTGTTTAGCTCCATCACTTGGTTTTTTAAAAAAAATTTAATCTGGCAAGGCATGGTGGCTCAAATGCTCTAATTGCAGCATTTTGGGAGGCTGAGGCAGGAGGATTGCTTGAGGCCAGGAGTTTGAGACCAGCCTGGGTAACACAGCAAGACCCCCCCAACTCTTAAAAAAAAATTAGCGGGGTGTGATGGTGCATACCTAGTAGTTCTAGCTACTTGCAAGGCTGAGGTGGGAGGATCACCTGAGCACAGGAATCTGAGGCTGCAGTGAGGTATGATAATCCCACTGCTCTCCAGCTTGGGTGACAGAACAAACCCTGTCTCTTAAAAAAGAAAAAGTAGGCAGGTCACGATAACTGAGCATCAGTTTCCTTATATATGCAAAATAGAGATGACACCTACCTAAAAGACTTATGATGACCGAATGAAAAATGTACGTAAAGTGCTCCATGGCAGTGATCTACTTCCCTCTTTCTCTAGCCCCTCTGCTTCTCTTTCAATTGAGATAAATAGTCTCATTCCTTAGATGCCGAGCCTTGCCTTCAGGTGGTAAAATACCCAACAGATGAATTGGATAAATCAGGGTAGGCTAGGCTAATGTGCTACCAATGCCTAAACCCAGTTCAAGGCATTATGTTTCTGAGGGCCGGTGTTAATGGTAAAACTGTAGCACCTGTCATGCAGGTGGGGTCTTCTGAAGGAATGGCCTTCCCATGCCCCCCAGTGCATTCCATGAGGGTGGCCACTTGCTCACACTCACACTAGGCCGGCCTTAGCACCAGCATCCAAACCACTTGTGGGAAATGCCAAAGGATACAGTAGGAGGCTATGCTTTGTGGATGTCTCTGATCCAGTTGTCACTTGCCTCTGCCTGATGTCAGAGGCGTCGATGGGTGGTCCCTTATGTTTTTCCCTTCTGCTCTGGAAGGCTAGGCTTAGCGGCAACTTCTTGAAGCTATCAGCAGAGTCACTGAGCTCACTGGTGGCAGCTTCATTCTCGGCAGGGGCCTCTGACTTAGGCTCCTTGTTCTGATCTGCCTGTGGTGAACTCCATCCAACAAATGTGCTGCTCTGTTGGGCTCCTGAGAGTGTCGGGCATGGGATGGGCTGAGGGTTGGCTGAGGCAGACTCGCCACTAACCTTGGCCTTAGAGGCCTCACCCTCACAAGCAATAAGACTTTGGCTAGGAGAACCCTCCCTAGGCAGGTGGGAGTTGACAGCCCTTTCTGGGCTGGAAAGAAAGCTACTTTTGACTGTAAGCTCTTCTCTGTAGAAAGGCCCTGGAGAAGGACAAGAAGGGCCTTCCCTCTGTACCTCGTCAGGCTGAGGGCTGATGACGTCACTTGTGTCTGATATGAAACTAGACCAAGGGCTAGTTTTGTCTGTCACCGTGGTGATCTCATTTAAGGTCCTGGGCTCAATGATGTCTTCTTCATAGTCTTCATCACTGTAGTCTGGGCCTGCCTCAGTGTCCTCACTGCTCTGCATCCTTGCAATGGGTACTGTATGCCTCAGGGACTCATGGAGCATTCTTCCTCCATTTGAAGTCTCTTCGAGAGGAGGGGGTGGTGGGGAATCTGTGCCCTTATCTGGAGCTCTTGCCAATGGCTCATCTGGCGTTGTGCATCGTTCTTGCAGTGCCTCTGTGTCCTGAGCATCTGGGAGGGTGGTGGCCTTGTTGTTTCTACTCCTGGCTCGGTGAGAACTCAAAGCTGCTCGGGAATCCCTGGTGATAGTCTGCAGATCTGAACAGCAACACATATCACTCTCATTACAAGGTAGGGCCATAGACCCCTCAAATTTCCCACACTAGCCTCTAGCTTCAGAAGCACACTAGCAATCAGACTTTGAACAAGCCATAAAGAAAATTAGTCCACCCAAGATTCAGTGAGACTATATTCAAGGCAGTACAATTTTTAGTACTTTATTCTAATATCAGAGGACCAGAATCTAATCTATAGTTGTGGATACGTCTGTGGAAATGCTTTCAGAGACTATCTGCTCATGCTCAGGAATCCTTAGGAGCTGGGAGTTCTGGTGGGCATGTTCACGCTTCCAGTTACTTCAGTAACCTATATTAAAAATCAAAATGAGAATCCACTTATTTACCTATTTGATGACAGTTATTAAAACTACCGATTTTACTTGGAAAATAAAAGCAAGGAAATATCTATCACCCACACGAAAAGGCAGGGAAGATTTACAGAGAAAATAGAAGCAGCAGGGTATGTTGGAAAGAGCATAGGCTTTGGAGCCAGTCAATCTTGGGTTCGAATCTCTGTTGTCACTTGTTAACTTGGTGATCACAAGCAAACTATCCTCTCTGAGTCTGCTGATCTGTACAGTATAATCAACACCATCTACTTCATAAGGTTACAGGAGAGAATACACGAAAGAAATGGGCATACACTGTGTGGTGAATATACAATCACTTAATAAATAGAAGCTACTAGTCATCTCAAATTATTTTTGGGATGAAATAGTGAATAAATTAATAAACAGACCTAGTAAATGATACATGTTTGCAAGATAATTTGAGAGGAGAAAATTAGGAACTGAAGGCAAATTTGATTCCTGGGGAATAGGGGTCACATCTCCCTCACAGCACCTAACAGAGGGCTCATTCTACAGGAGGTGCTGGCTGTTTAATATTATACATTGATGATTTTCAGGCCTCAAAGGAATGGGTAGATATATGAAAATGGAACATTACTACCTGTAAATAGGAATAGGCACTGGGAAGCATGTTTAGTTGATCTTAATCCTTTGGCCTGAGCATGCTTTCTGTCTCAGAGCAGTCTTCTTGCTTTTTATAAACCTGCCTAGCCTTCAAGGCTTCAAGGCATGTTCTATTGGATGTCCTCCAGGAAGCCTTTGCAGATTCATAAGTTCAATAAGATTGCTACATGGCTTTGTTCTATAAGGAAGCACTTAAGAATATGATGCTGTGTAATCATATGTTTACCCCCTTAGACTGTGAGCTTCCTTATAAGCCTTCACTTGCACAGGATTTTATGTTATGCTTTTAAACATACTATCTTGTTTAATTTTCAGCTAATCATATGAGATCAGTAATTATAAATAAGCAACTTGAGTTTCAGAGAATTTAAGTGACTTGTCCAGAGCAGGGAGTAGTATGTAGTTACTCAGAATTTGGGACTCCAAGTCTTATCAGGAAGCTTCTTAGGGCATGAACCATATGTCTGAATCATGTTGTATCTCTAGGGCCCAGCCTAGCATATAGCTCTGGCTTAAAAAAAACCCACTTGGTAACTCTCTCTCAAGTTTCACTCATATCCATTTGTCTGATGGCTTTGTAAAGAAAGCGTACTGAGGCATAATGGAGGCAGGGGCAGGCTTTTGCTATGTTTTTTTTTTCCCTTTCTTTTTTTTTTTTTGAATGGTTTCCCCGATCTAATCATCTTTCTCTTTTTAAATTCATTCTCCTTGTGAAAACCAGTTCTCATTCAGTCGTCTGCTTGCTGAGAACTTCCCATGTCTTCCAGGATAAATATTAGGCCCCACAGCTTCAATTCTTCTTCTTCCTTTTTTTTTTTTTTTTTTTGAGTCACAGTATCATTCTGTTGCTCAGGCCAGGGTGTAGTGGAGCAATCTCGGCTCACTGCAACCTCCATCCCCTGGGTTCAAGTGATTCTCATGTCTCAGACTCCCAAGTAGCTGGGATTATAGATGCGCACCACCATGCCCAGCTAATTTTTGTATTTTTAGTAGAGACGGGGTTTTGCCATGTTGGCCAGGCTGGTTTCGAACTCCTGACCTCAAGTGATCCATCCACTTCGGCCTCCCAAAGTGCTGGAATTACAGGTGTGAGCCACCGTGCCTGGCCACAATTTCCCTCTCTCTCCTCTTTTAATATGCCCCTTTATAAAGATTCCCCTATTTGTTTCCACCTCTACTCCAAACAAGCCTTCATCTGTTTTGCTGTCATACTTTCTTTGTGAGAGGATTTTTCTTTGGTTGACTATAGAATATAAGCTTGATGAAGGGAGATAATGCCTGTCACATCCACCACTCTATCCTCCTGGGACAAATAATAGAATAGTGCCTGGCACAGATGGTGCTCAATAAACACTTGACTGAAAATATCCAAGCAAGTGGAAGTCAAACACAGAGCATTTATCTGAGGCCATGGATACGAACAGGTTAGGCATCTGGAAGAAGAGGACAGAAAGAAGGTTTGTATTTAGTGTCAATCATGGTGTTTTTCTCTCCCTTTAGACAAAGAAAATTGAAATTCTTCATCCCTGTGGAGAATCTATGCATTTTGCTCGAGCAAAAACAAGTGAGGTCTAAGGATGCTGACCTAGTTGATTTCCCAGTGAAGTCTGCCTGATAAAGATTTCTAGGTCATGACCCTGGATCCTGATTCAGAAGGATGGAGTAGGACCCAGGAATCTCTATTTCACAGTAAGTGCCCCGGGTGATTCTTGTGCTCAGGTAGGTTGGCCAATACTTGCTCTAGAGCAGTCTCAGTCTTGTCTACATACTAGAACTACCTGGAGAGTTAGAAACAATACTGATGCCTAGGTTCCACCTCAGAGATTCTGTTGACCTACAGTACAGCCTGGGCATGGGGTTTTTTAAAAGTCCCTCAGTAATTCCAGTACACAGCTAAAGTGAGAACCACTGCTCCAAAGGGGTTTTTCAAAGGGTGGACTATGAACCCCTAATATCCAGAATCATCTAGGGTGCTTGTAAAAAGTGCAGACTTCTGGGCTCTGATAATTAGAATTTTAAACATGCTTGTTGTTTATTATTTTCTCAGAGAGTGGCACAAGTTCAAGAACTGCTATTGAGGAACCACTCATCTAATCTACCCCACTCTTTTCCTGGCTGGGGAACCTGAAGTCCAAGAAGGGAAAGGACATGTTCAGAGTCAGACTCTAAGTCTGTACCAGAAGCCCATCAAGGACCTGGGTCAGTCCAATGCTCTTTCCATTGCCCCATGTTGCTGTGCCATATTATTATGTCCCTGCTTTTCAAAAGCAAGATGGTCTTTTTTTTTTTTGAGACGGAGTCTCGCTCTGTCGCCTAGGCTGGAGTGCAGTGGCCGGATCTCAGCTCACTGCAAGCTCCGCCTCCCGGGTTCACGCCATTCTCCTGCCTCAGCCTCCCGAGTAGCTGGGACTATAGGCGCCCGCCACCTCGCCCGGCTAGTTTTTTGTATTTTTTAGTAGAGACGGGGTTTCACTGTGTTAGCCTGGATGGTCTCGATCTCCTGACCTCGTGATCCGCCCGTCTCGGCCTCCCAAAGTGCTGGGATTACAGGCTTGAGCCACCGTGCCCGGCCAAAAGCAAGATGGTTTTAAAAAAAAAAAAAAAGGGAGAGGGAGAAAACAACTGCTCTCTATTGGTCATAGGGGCTTGTCCAAAGGAAAACATTCAAATGCTTTTCGAATTAGCACCTAGTGACCATAACTTCTCAATAAGAAAGGATCTGAATCATACCTGTGATTAAGGAGCTGACTTGCAACACCAGGTTATTGGATTTCTCCAGGATACACTGGCTCCCAGGGTCTAGGCTGCTGGCACCTGGCCCAAGATGGTCCTTACAGCTCTCCTGGTGCTGTGAGATGGCCGTTTGAGTTTGAGGGCTGAGCGGTAGGAAAGGCTTAGTGAGCTTCTGGCTGAAGTATCTCTGGATCTGATCAAGCTCACTCAGATTCTTCCTATAAACAAAAGGGGGAGAAGAAGACAAAAGGGTAATTCATGGAGATTATGAACATCTTTTATGTCCCCTGAACACTACTGCTTGAGCTAAAGCCTTAATACTTCTCACTTGCTCTATTAATGTACTAAGGCCCTCTCTCTCCAATCCACCAACTCATCCTTCACTCCTCTGACAGCAATCCTGCTACTGGGGACAACTTTCTCCCCATTTTGTCTGTCTAATGCAATTCCTCATATGATGTCCAGCAAAAATGCCACTTCCTCAGAAAGGAACTATTCTTGACCATCATTCCAGTCCTTATTTCTCTTTACTTTGACAGAATAAAGCCCTACTCTGTGCTAACACTGTCCTTTGCTACCTCATAACCATTCCTGATCCTTCAGGCAAGCAACTTCTAAAAAGCCTTCCCTGACTCTCTTAATTAGTTTAGGGGCTCCTCTTCTGTGCTCCATAGTTCTTTCCGCACTCTTCCATCACATCACTCATTTATTTCACATCTATTTCCCCTGATGTACGGTGAGCTCTGGGCTGATTCCTTCACGTCTACTGCACCCAGCATAGTGCTTGGCACAAAACAAAAGAATGTTGAAAGGATAAAAAGGACATAAATAAATGATTTTAATAATCTGTTTAAAAGCCTTTAATAGGGCTGCATTCTTACCATTCTCCAATAAGAAACCTTCACTTGCACAGGATTTTATGTTTATGCTTTTAAACATACCATCTTGTTTAATTTTCAGCTAATCATATGAGATCAGTAATTATAAATAAGCAACTTGAGTTTCAGAGAATTTAAGTGACTTGTCCAGAGCAGGGAGTAGTATGTAGCTACTCAGAATTTGGGACTCCAAGTCTTATGCTTTTTCCATATGAGATGGGCTCTGTTCCAGCTGGGTTCGTTCCTTCCTCATACTTCTGCTGATACTGGAACCTGAGTTCAAGTAACTCCCTGCTCTATTTCTATTCTATTCAACTTTAAAGGTTGCAGCTCACATTTCTTTTTTTCAAAGTCCATTATCCCAAATCGTTGGACCACCTGTCCCTTAAACACTCTCACACTCATCATTTCACACATCAAACCTTTTCTTAGATTTTCCCTTAACTGTCTCATTACATGTTAGTTTGGTTTCCCTAATAGAAAATGTATCTCAAATTTCTCTGTTTCCTTAGTACACTCAATGTGCCTGGTACAATCAACACAACATGGATACCAAATCCCTGTGACATGAACTGAAAGTCTTTCCTTTTGTTAGAAACAGTCTGCATGTCTTAGAGGAAAATCCAAATGAGAGGACAAAGTTGATCCTTATTCTATCACTAGAGGCCAAGACTCAAGTCACAATGGTGTGTACCAAATCACTTAGGTGTCTATATTGTGGTATATGCCACATGGATAAACATCTGCAGGAGGAACATGCAAATAAATGTAACTTGAGGGGGTAGCTTTGGGAAATATGCAAACCTACTGGTCTTGTTAGACCAGTGTAGAACCATGTAGAACCATGGCATATCAACCTACGAACACCAAGCTGTAATTTGCTCATCTGTGAAACACAGGTTTATTAATACTTGCTCTGAAGGCCTGAAATGATAGCTATGATTCAAATGCAGCACTGTTAAAGGGCTCTTTGAATCTAAGGAGGTAATGCAAATTATCTTACTATGTTTCATGCCCATTTGGTAAAGAATCCCTCTAGATAGAAGTTCTGAAAGCCTAGTTCTAGGACCAGCTGTGGCAGCATCACCTGAGCCTGTTAGAAATGCAGAGTCTCAAGCCTTATCCTAGACCTACTGAATGAGGAACTGTGTGGATAGGTCCTAGCAATCAGTGCTGTAATAAACCCTTCATGGGATTCTGATATAAACTAAATTTTGAGAACTACTGTCCTAGCACAGTGGTTTTCAAGCTGGCAATACTGTTCCCCAGGATACACTTGGCAATGTCTGGAGACATTTTGGGTTGTCATAAGTCAACCCAAAGAGAGGGGTGCTACTGTATGTAGTTGGTAGAGGCCAGGGATGCAGCTAAACATCCTACAATGCACAGAACTGACCCTCAAAACAAAATATCTGCCCAGAATATCAACAGGGCCAAGGTTGAGAGAAACTACTCGAAGGTGAAGGAGTTTCTTTTTTCAAGTGGGTTCCAAATAGGTTATGTGAATGACCCAATAAAATACAACCAAATTGTCAATAATTTCACTTAAATAGCCTACAATCTCTAGCATTTTACTAATCTGAAATAAGAATCTGAACATATTACTTCTTTGTAAAATAAGTTTGGGCAGTTTCCCATAATCTATAACAGAAGTCCCAACCTCTGGGCTGTGGACTGGTACTGGTTTGTGGCCTATTAGGAACTGGGCTGCACAGCAGGAGGTGAGCGGGGGCAAGTGAGCATTACCCCAGAGCTCTGCCTCCTGTCAGATCAGCAGCGGCATTAGATTCTCATAGGAGCGCAAACCCTACTGTGAACTGCTCATGTGAGGGATCTAGGTTGTGCGCTCCTTATGAGCATCTAAATAATGACTGATGATGGGAGGTGGAAGAGTTTCATCTGGAAACCATCCCCCACCCCCCAACCCCACCCTGCCCCCATCTGTGGAAAAATGATCTTCCACGAAACCAGTGTCTGGTGCCAAAAAAAGGTTGGGGTCTGCTGGTCTATAGCACTATTGATCAATGTTTAACTTGTGTCATTAACCAAAAAGATTTTGTGGATGTTTCTTTTATGAGTTTGCATTATGAAATCAAAGAATAGGTTTTTTTTTCCCCCCCCAAATATAAAGTCTTTTGGACGGGCTCAATGGCTCACGCCTGTAATCCCAGCACTTTGGGATCACGAGGTCAGGAGTTTGAGACCAGCCTGGCCAACATAGTGAAACCATCTCTACTAAAAATACAAAAAATTAGCTGGGTGTGGTTATGGGGACCTGTAATCCCAGCTACTTGGGAGGCTGAGGAAGAAGAATCACTTGAACCCAGGAGGCAGAGGCTGCAGTGAGCCAAGATTGCACCACTGCACTCCAGCATGGGTGACAGAGTGAGACCCCATCTCAAGAAAAACAAAAACAAAAACAAAAACAAACAAAAAAAGCCGGGAGCCGCAGTGGCTCAGGCCTGTTGTCCTGGTGAATAAGGAGGCAAGCAAGGTCAGGTGTTGGAGCCCATTCAAGGACCTTCATGATCTGACTCTTAAAAAAACTCACCTTGCTTCTTGCATCTTATGCTCAGCTTTTTCCTACATGCACTGCTGGCATTTCCCCAAACTTGACTTGCCCCTGAGCCTTGACATAACTTCTTTCTGCACAAAATGTCCTTCAAAGACCAGTTCAAATGTGACTTCTTTAAATCTTTCCAGGAACAATGCAGAATATTAGGCATTCCCCTGTCTACTCTTGGCCAGGAAAACTGCATCTCTTACTAACCTGCGTTATAATTATTTGGCAACATGGCTATCTCCTCCACTGAGATGGGCAGAGCAAGGATTGGAGGTCAAGTCTATCTGACTCTGAAGCCATGTCCTTTCCACTGTGCCACGCTTTTCATTAGACAAGCGAGGGGCTGATATAGCTGATCTATCATCGCCCTTTCAATTCTCACAGCGATTCTCTGACTCAGGTGCTAACTAAACTAAGAAAGGAACAGAAAAGAGTTAACAGGACAGAGGCTGATCTGGAAGAAGTCAATGGTTGTGAGGATAAAGACTGTGGGCAGGACAAAGCTTTGTAAGTTCTAAAGAGAGTGGGAGGCTGTGTAGATGTGAGGGTGGTTATTATGAAGTTTTGGTGAATAACCTGAAGCTCCTGCATTTACAGCTGGATCAGTAACAGAGCCCCTGAAGGAATGAAAGGTCCCAAGCTGATACAGATTCATCCATGAGGAATCCCATGAGGCTCCAGGGTCCAACCTGATACTAACATGCAAAAGAGCCCTCTACTAATGTTCCTAGGGTGGTGGCAGGTGATAGAAAAGCAGTAATGCACATTGCCATTTCTCATTCACCTTATGCCCCACTATGGTTTCCTGCGTCTTTTCTCCGCAGAACCTCACCTGAGAGAAGTCAGAATGGAGGTTTGGGAGGACAAAGGAGATGTGGTCAGCTTGTCATCACATGGCAAGACTGCCTCTCCCTGAAGATGCAGGGATTCATGAAACCGGCGAATGTTCTGCACATGCTCTTCATGGCGTGATGCTTGGTTTCTTGTGGTGCCACTTCTGTCAAAAAAAAATATGGGAGCAAAATACATTCCCAATCAATGAGAACACTGCTAGCGTGACAATAAACAAATCACTATCCTGAAATGGAATTGCAAATCTATCCCCACTATCACAGTTCTGGCCTTATCATCATCATCTCTTGCTTGGATTATAAATGTCTCCAAAATAATCTTGTCTTCAATCTTGCCTACCCCCTTTTAATTTATTCTTCACAATAAGCAGAGTGATTTTTCTAAAACATAAATCTGACGGGGGGCAGTGACTCAAGCCTGTAATCCCAGCACTTTGCGATGCTGAGGCGGGTGGTTCACTTAAGGCCAGAAATTTGAGACCAGCCTGGCCAATATGATGAAACCCTGTCCCTACTAAAAATACAAAAATTAGCTGGGTGTGGTGGCAGGTGCCTGTAATCCCAGCTATGCTATAGGCTGAGGCAGGAGAATCACTTGAACCTGGGAGGTGGAGGTTACAGTGAGCTGAAATCATGCCACTGCACTCCAGCCTGGGCGACAGAGTGAGACTCTGTCTTAAAAAAAAAAAAGCCTCCTCAAACCAAAAACCATAAATCTGAAGTAGTAATAACAAGAACAACAATAACAACAATATATTTGGCATCCTTATTATACGCCAAGCCCTGATGTAAGCATTCAACATTTATTAGGCTATGTAATCACCACCATGCCTTTCTAGCTTTGGCTTTTCAACAAATCTCAAATTCCTGGGCATGATATTCAAGAACATGACTCCAAAAATCTTCTTTTTTTAATTCACAGCTTTATTGACATATAATTCACATGCCACATAATTCACCTATTTGAAGTGTATTATTCAATGGTTTTTAGTATAAGAAGAGTTACATAAGTGTTACCACAATCAGTTTTAGAACATTTTTACCACTCACAAAACAACCTCATAACCATTAGAACCATTCCACATTTCCTGGTCCTAGGCAACTACTAATTTATTTTCTGCTTCAATAGGTTTGCCCATTCTTCATATGAATGGAATCATATAATATGTGTTTTTTGGTGACTGGCTTCTTTCATTTAGCATAATGTTTTCAAGTTTCATCTATAGTATAGCTTGAATCAGTCTTTCATTCCTTTTTGCAGCTGAATAATATTCTGTTGGATAGATATACCACATTTTGTTTATCTACTCCTCAGTTGATGGGCATGAGTTGCTTCTACTTTTTGGTTATTAGGAATAATGCTGCTATAAACATAAGTGTACAAGTTTTTGTGTGGACATCTGTTTTCATTTCTTTTGGGCATATAACTAGAAGTAGAATTACTGGGTCATAAGGTTACTCCATGTTTAACCTTTAAGGAACTGCCAGATTATTTTCCAATGCACCTGTAGCATTTTACTATCCCACCAGCAATGTATAAGGGTTCCAATTTATCTACCCCTTCCTAAGGCTTGAGATAACTTTTTTTTTTTTTTTTTAATTAATACAGTCACCCTAGTGGATATAAAGTGGTACCTCATTGTGGTTTTGATTTGCATCTTTTACTGTGATTATTGGCCATTTGTAAATCTTTTTTGAAGAAATGTCTATTCAAATCCTTTGCCCATTTTAAACTGGTTATTTGCTTTTTATTATTGAGTTGTAAGAGTTCTTTATATATTCTAGATATTATTTTGAGACAGGGTCTCACTTTGTCTCCCACGTCAGAGTGCATGGCTCAAGGCAGCCTTAATCTCGTGGGCTCAAATGATCCTCCCACCTCAGCCTCCTAAGTAGCTTAGACCACAGATGTGCACCACCAAGTCCGACTAGTTTTTCAATTTTTTGTGGAGATGGGCTCTCACCATGTTGCCCATCTCTATTAAAAATAATAACATGGCCTTGACCTCCTGAGTTCAAGTGATCCTCCCACCTCAGCCTCCCCAAGTGCTGGGATTACAGGTGTGAGCCACTGCACCCAGTCCCCTTTATATGTTCTAGATATAAGATCTATAACTGGCCGGGCACAGTGGCTCACACCTGTAATCCTAGCACTTTGGGAGGCCAAGGTGGGTGGATCACAAGGTCAAGAGATCGAGACCATAGTGGCCAATATGGTGAAACCCTGTCTCTACTAAAAATACAGAAATTAGCCAGTGTGGTGGTGTGCACCTGTAGTCCCAGCTACCCGGAAGGCTGAGGCAGGAGAATCACTTGAACCTGGGAGGTGGAGGTTGCAGTGAGCTGAGATCACGCCACTGCACTGTAGCCTGGTGACAGAGCGAGACTCCGTCTCAAAAAAAAAAAAAAAAAAAAATCTGTAACTTGCAAATTTTCTCCCATTCTATGGACGTCTTTTCACTTCCTTGATGGTGTCACTTGCGGTGTAAAAATTCCTAGTTTTAAGATTTTATTTATTTTTATAATTTCAATTTGTATTTTAGATCCAGGGGGTATATGTGCAGGATGCTGAGGTTTGGGGTTTGAATGATCCCATTATCCAGCATATTACCCAACAGTTAGTTTTTCGACTTTTGTCCTCCTCCCTTTCTCCTTCCTTTAGTAGTCCCTAGTTTCTTTTGTTGACATTTTTTATGTCCATGAGTACCCAATGCTTAGTTGCCACTTATAAGGGAGAACATGCGGTTTTTGGTTTTCTGTTCTTGTGGTAATTTGCTTAGGATAATTGCCTCCAGTTGCATCCATGTTGCTGCAAAGAATGTGATTTTGTGATTTTGTTCTTTTTTTTTTTTTTTAATGGCTATGAGAGTTTTTAATTTTGATGAGTCTAATTTTTTTCTTTTGTTGCTTGTGCTTTTGGTGTCATTTCCTAAGGAATCATTGTCTAATCCAAGCTCATGAAGATTTACTCCTCTGCTTCCTAGGAAGAGTTTTATAGTTTTAGTTTTTACATTTAGATATGTGACCCATTTGAAGTTAATTTTTGTGTATGGTATGAGGAAGGGGTCCAACTTCAATCACTTGAATGTGGATATCCAGTTGTTCCAGCACCATTTATAGAAAAGACTATTCTTTCCTCATTAAAGAGTTTTGGTATCCTTGTTGAAAATTAGTTTATCACAGACACCTGGGTCTATTTTGCGATTATCAATTCAATTCCACTGATTTATATTTCTATCCTCATTCCAGTACTGTTTTGCTTACAGTAGCATTGTAGCAAGCTTTGGAATTAGGGACTCTGTTCTTTTTCGAGGTTGTTTTGCCTATTTTGTGTGCCTTGAATTTCCATATTAATTTTAAGATCAGCTTGTCCATTTCCACAAAGCCAGCAGGAATTTTGATAGGGATTTGGTTGTAACAATATTAAGTCTCTTATTCCATAAATATGGGATGTCTTTCATTTCGTTTAGACTTTTTTCAATTTTCTTTTTTTTTGTTTGGCAGACAGGGTCTTACTCTGTTTCCTAGGCTGGAGTGCAGTGGCATGAACATGGCTCACTGCAGCCTCGACCTCCTGGGCTCAAGCAATTGTCCTGCTTCAGTCTCCTGAGTAGCTGGGACTGCAGGCGTGCACCACTATGCCTGGCTAATTTTTTCGATTTTTTGTAGAGCTAGGGTTTCACTTTGTTGCCCAGGCTGGTCTCGAACTCCTGAGCTCAAGCAATCCTCTCACCTTGGCCTCCTAAAGTGCTGGAATTACAGGCACAAGAGACCACACCCAGCCTTAATTTCATTTTTGGTTATTCATTGTTGGTATATAGAAATACAATTGATTTTGCTTATCACGTTTTAAAAGTTTCTGTTTCAATTTCTAATACAGTAAAAATTGATAGATATAACCCATATAAACAAACCTGTTTGGGTCATCACTAATTTTTAATAGTATGAAAGGGTTTTAAAGTGAAAATGTTTGAGAACCACTGCTTTATAAATGTGTAACTGACATAAAATGAACTTTATGTATTTAAAGAATACAATTTGATGAATTTTAACACATGTATACATCCAAAGGAACCACTACCACGAGATAATGAACATATCTACCACCTCCAAAAGTTTCTTCTTGTCTTTTGCAATTCCTTCCTCCTTTCCTCCTCATCCACCCTGCCTTGTCCCTAGGCAACCACTGATTTGCTTTCTGTCAGTATAGGTTAGGATGCATTTTCTAGGATTTCATATAAATGGAATCACAAACAATGTACTTTTAATTTTTTTTGAGAGATGGGTTGTTGCTCTGTCACTCAGGCTGGAGTGCAGTGGTGCGATCATAGCTCACTGCACCCTTAAGTACCTGGGCTCAAGTGAGCCTCCTGTCTCAACCTTCTGAGTAGCTAGGACTACAGGCAGGCAAATTTTAAAATTTTTCTGTGGAGATGGGGTCTCACTATGTTGCCCAGGATCATCTTAAACTCCTGGCCTCAAGCGATCCTCCCATCTCAGCTTCCTAAAGCACTGAGATTAAAGGCCTGAGTCACCATGGCTGGTCCAATGTACTCTTTTTCATCTAGCTTCTCTTCCTCAGCATAAGTATTTTGATATTCATTTTGTTGTCTATCAATAATGCATTTCTTTTTATTTTTGAGTAGTATTAATATTTCACTGTATGGATATACCACAATTTGGTTATTTGTTCACCTCTTTGTTGATGGACACCTGAGTTGTTTACAGTTTTTGGTTATTACAAATAAAGCACAAAGACCAGAAAGTTTGGAAACTGCTGTTCTAGGCATTTCGCATATATTATTAGTAATAAAACCTCTCTCTTAAGGCTGCTGTGAAAACCCAATGAGCTAATGTATATAAAGTCCATATGAAAGCGAGTTATTTCTATTCTCATTTACTCTTCATAATAGCCCTTGAGGTACTATATTATTTTCATCTAACAAATTAGAAAGCTAAAACTCAGAAAACTAAAGTAATTAGCCTCAGGTCACATGGAACTAGTAAGTGGTAAAGCCAGGATAGGATTCCAGATCTGTCTGACCTCACAGCCCCACTTCACCACCCTGTCCCTTGAGCAGGGCAGGGTCAGGAAGAGCTGGATCTCTGGCAAGATGGTCAGAGAGGGAATTACAGCCTAGCCTTAAATGGCTATCTGTAAATAATATGACATTTTGATGTGGCCCTTCTGAAGTGGTAACAGGGACATCTTTATGTGGACAAAAAGCAAACCATTAAACTTTTAGCTTTTAAAATTACTGAAGAGTGGGCACTAGAGATACCCTCATCCTAACCATGTGTCCCACTGATTGGCTATGGTCAAAGTAACACTTATAAGATATAACAAAGGAATTATCTAAAATCTGGGATCTAGGAATTGACAGATACATAGCTCTCTTTGTACAGAGGACAGAGGAGCTCTTCACGTCGTGATCAAGTAGAAAATTATGTAGCCCTGAACTGGGCCTTAGAGTGGTTACATGATATAAGTGTCTTCTTGGAATAATAGGGTCTGCTCAGGAACTGCTCTTGTAGGAAGGGCTGCTGTAGAGGAAGATTTCTTGCCCTTTCCCTGAGCTGAAGAGAAAGACATAGGAAAGACTCTGGTGTAGGCAGAGAGGGGTGCCAAATGGTACTAGGGCCTGCAAAGAGGTAGAAGGAAAAGTAGCAACCTTCCTCTTAGACCCTGCCCTTGTACAGGATGGAACATGCTGTAGCCCTGAGAGCCATATGCATGTTCAAGGCTGGCTTAGTGAAAAAGATGGACCAGTTGCTTTTTGTAAAATAAACTGGCACGTAGTTTTAGGAGGGGAAAGAAGATGTATTTCTCACATAGCTGATGACTGACTTTAGGGATAAAGGTTAAAGACCTTGGAGGATAACAGAAACTTATCCCTTGTACTGAAGTGGCACTTCTGAAAGCATACATATTCTAGCTCCTATCTCATAAAAACTTTGTTTTCATAGGATCTTGGGGTTTTTGGAGCTGTGACAGAAGATCAACAAAGCTCTTACCCTGTCTTGTTTTTTCCTCTAATAAAGGAAAGAGAGAAATGGTAAGCCAGTTCACACACTTCCATTTTTTAACCCAATTTCTTCTCATCATCAAGAATTCACTCACCTCCCAGGAGAGGAGAAATCAAGCTCCTTTGAGGAGGCATGAGCAAGTTGGTCTAGGGTCTGCCTTGCCATGTGGCTGGAGAATGCAGCATACATATCAGAGGCAGGGAAGGAAAAGGGACTGTATATTGGGATCTGTAAACACAACAAGAAAAATGGTACACTTGTCACCATAAAACCATTCGTAACAAAGCAGTATGTAAACAAATTTGTAAAATTTATTGTGTGCATTTAATTTACTGAATCCTTTGTGTTAAACACTGTGCTAAACAATTTACATACATTTTCTCATTTATAATCTTATGAAGCAAGTATTATTATTATCCCCATTTTACAGACTATGCTATCAGATTACTTTTCAGTTGCTTTATCTATATTTATGCTCTTGTTCCTCCAGCTATTAATATACTGTAAATGCCTGGATGGATATCATTTTACACTTACCCTACATCTGAGGATAATCCGGCTGTGAAATTTCTTGTCTTAGGACTACCAGGGTTGGGCTGAAGAAAGGACCTTCCTATATAGGAACCAATGAACTCTGTTTTCTTATGCATGCTTTCATTCAGTATTTATGGATGACCACTCTGTGCCAGGCCCTGGGCCAGGCATGAGAGACAGAGAGATAAATAAAAAACCTGGTCTTTGCCTTGATCAAGAGCTTTTGTATTTTTGATAGTCCGGGAAATTCTTCTTTCTCTTACAGTTAAACTCCTTGAAAGATTTGTCTATGCATACCATCATCAATTTCTCTCTTCGCGTTCTTTCAATTATTTTTTTAATTGAAAGACTAATGATATCAGTGTAACAGAGTTGAAAAACAAGTCCGCTTATATAGTTTCAGATTCTATATGACAATCTTGTTTTATTTGAAAACTAAGATATAATTAATGTATTATACAATTCATCCTTTTAAAAAGCTCAATTCACTGGTTTTCAGTGTATTCAAAGTTGTGCAACCATCACTACTAATTCCAGAACATTTTCATCACTCCAAAAGATCAGGAGGTTGTTACGAGACACAAATAGTATATAACGTATTCTATAAGCTGGAAAGGGCCAAACATGAGTAAAGGATGTTCTTATAGGTCAGTACAATTCTTAATGGTTAGGGATGTGAATCTCCATACATACCAGTGATTTTGAGGTCTCCACTCCACGCCTTGCTTGCCTTTCTTCTTTGAAGTGTATCAAACTCTCCAAAGGGGAGACAGCAACTTTTATCTGCCCCTGGCACTCTCCACCGAAGTCCGTGATGTTGTACCAGCCACAGACAAACTGGAAGCCAGAGAGAAGTGGGGAGAGGTCCACCGAGGCAAAGCCAATCACCCTCTCTTCATCTGTAGGGGAAAGAGAAAAGCTGGGCAATGTGACTAGGTATGTCCTGCCACTGAGATTAGAGGGTGCACACAGAGAAGCTGATTCAGGGGATAGAGGAGTTCAGTGATCCCAAAACCATCGGAGAAGACAGATAATGAAGTTGAGAGAGACTGGCAACCAAAGCCTGCCTTCCTGTTAGGAATTCCCTTTCTGTATGGTGGGAAAAAGCTGGCAGGCTTGCACTTCATTCTTTCTCTTTTTTGAAAGAGATGGAGTCTCACTCTGATGTCCAGGTTGCAGTGCAGTAGCATGATCATAGTTCACTGCAGCCTCAAACTCCCAAACTCAAGCGATCCTCCCTCTTCAGCCTCCCAAATAGCTAGGACTATAGGCACACATCACCATGCCCAGCTAATTTTTAATTTAATTTTTTTTTTTTTTTTTTTTTGAGGCGGAGTCTCGCTCTGTCGCCCGGACTGGAGTGCAGTGGCCAGATCTCAGCTCACTGCAAGCTCTGCCTCCCGGGTTTACGCCCTTCTCCTGCCTCAGCATCCTGAGTAGCTGGGACTATAGGCGCCCGCCACCTCGCCCGGCTAGTTTTTGTATTTTTAGTAGAGACGGGGTTTCACCGTGTTAGCCAGGATGGTCTCGATCTCCTGACCTCGTGATCCGCCCGTCTCGGCCTCCCAAAGTGCTGGGATTACAGGCTTGAGCCACCGCGCCCGGCTAATTTAATTTTTTTGTTGAGACGGAGTCTCACTATGTTGCCCAGGTGGTCTTGAACCCCCAGCCTCAAGCGATCCTCCTGCATTGGCTTCCCAAAGTGTTGGGATTACACATGTGAGCCACCCCACCTAGCTGGTCCTCTTGATACAGGCAATTAGAAAATAACACCAAACTTAAGAACTTATTTTTCCTAGGCTATCATGTCTCAGTGATTTTTCTCAGGACAGTATGTCTTGCAATTATGGTATGAGAGATTTGCATTTTCCTATTTCTACTTCTCTGTATTTTCCAAATTTTCTACATATGTATTATATTTAATTAAGAGCAAAGTAATGCAAATTAAAAAGGAAAGACAAATAACTCCCTGGAGACCAGTTTAGGGTGCAAAATGAGCCTGGGCTCAGGCTCTTCTCTATATGGTAATGGCGCTGCCCTTAATGACTGAGAAGATTCTCTTTTTATTGGACAAGCTACCATGCAATGACCTTCATTCTCATATTCTTTGCTACTTATTCCTCATTTCTGACATGAAGAAGCTGGGGACAAACAGGCCTCTGTCACTACATGAATTTCTATTTTACACAGGCTCCATTCTGTACAGTGAAATCAAAGGCTGGATCTACCAAACACTGACACAACTATAGGTCCATAAATTGCTTAATAAATCGAGGAATGCAAATTTTCCAGAGGAGTAATCGTGAAGTTCCCACAGTTCCTTGGGCACATTCCTGATGACGCTAAATTCATCACATACTGCATAACATTTGTTTGGACAGCTTGCTGTCCTTTAGACTCGAACCTAGCTAAAAGACGAGAAAAAGTATTACACTATGTTCCCTACACTCTCCATACCTGGCATAACATCTTCCTGCATGAAAAACTCGATAAATATTCACTGAAAACACAAGTAAACTGGCCAACCTAGAGCGGGACAAAGGAGCACTGTGCCACAATAGCAAATCTACGTATGGCTTTGACTGGAAAACACATTCCTCGAACTCCCTGAGCCTCAGTCACACACATATAATGAGAAGTATTGAACCAGATTCAATATCCCCTTTGGTTGAGCAGGTGGCTCATGCCTGTAACCCCAGCACCTTGGGAGGTTGAGGAGGGAGGGCTGCTTAAGGTCAAGAATTCGAGACCAGTCTGGGCAACACTGTATGACCCCATCTCTAAAAAAAAAGTGTGGGGTATAGTGGTGCATGCCGGTAGTCCCAGCTACTTAGGAAGCTGAGGTGGGAGGACCTTGGGCTCAGGAGTTCACAGCTGCAGTGAGCATAATCCTACCACTGTACTCCAGCCTGGGAAACAAAGTGAGATCCTGTCTCAAAAAAGAAAAAAAAAAAGATCCCCTTCAACTTGGAAAGTTTTTGATTCTATAAACACTTGAAGCTGTATTCCCCAGAGTGGGGTTCAAGTAATTCTTACCCACTGGGGATGAAGTATGATGGAGGGTTCTGCCTAAAATGAAGGTAGTACATCTTAAACATACTTGAGGAGTGCTTTGGCTAAGCAGATCATGGAGAAAAGGAATGGCTTGGAAGAGTTAAATTTAACATCGGATTAACAGGACAACCTGCCATTCTCCATTTGCAGTTAATGTTCTAGTCATCGAGAACTTCTCTCAACTCTTTCTTGACTTGAGGCTTTGTATTTGTTTTCCCCTCTGACTACAGTAAGTCCTGACCCTTCATTCCTCAGCTCAGGTGTGCTCCAGGTGTGCTCCTCTGACATCCTAAGTCTGGGTAAGACGTCTCCTATCAGAGTACCCTATATTTGCCTAATCATACTATACTGTACTTTTTATGTCCCATGCTGACTGTGAGCTCTGTGAGGACAAGGGACCATGCCTGTTTTATTTTTACCTTTGTATCCCTAGTACTTAGCATGGTGCCTGGCACAGAATAGAAACTGCTGCACACAGCTTGGTTGGATTTGAGTACTATACTAGATTTGTTGAGTTTGTGTGGAAACGATAGAATTAACCCATTCATGCTGGAGTTTGCAAATTTTTTTGTAAAAAATCAGACCTTGGTAATGACCTCGAGCAGTAGGATATAAATAACTCCCACAAGCTTAGTGTTCCTATAATGGAACACTAGGCATAAATAGGTTAAGGGCAGAGAGATATCTATATACACTGAGTAGTGGTCAGTGTTGTCTAGGCATTTTCCTCACTTTCATTTATGACCAGATCTTACTAAGACCCTCTCGAAGTCCTGGAAGATAGGGAATGTATTTTATTCTCTACACTCCAATAGTCCTAGCATAGTACCTGACACATAGTAGACATAATAGTAACAATAGCTCCATTTATTAAGCAACAATTATGTGCCAAGTACTTTACATATATTATCTCAAATCCTCACAAATCCTGCAAGGCCAGTACTATTATTCTAATTTTATAAATAAGAAAGATAACAGGAAAGAGGTAAAGTGATTTAATTCAGGCCACAGAGTTATTATAGTAAATAGCAGAGCCAACATTTGAACCCAGGTCTGCATAAGACCAAAGTTTATTCTCTTTTTCCTGCTAAAATAAGTGCTGAATTGTGAACCCTGGTCTGCTTGAGAATCTCTGTGGTACTTTAGAGAGAAGAGAGAAAAAGCCTAGAAAGGAGGGTGAAGCTCAGCTAAATAGAGCAAGAATTTCTTGTGTTGATTCAGAGAAAAGTGAGTTATGATCAGCTCTTACTGTATTTATGAGGTTGGGTAGCAGTGGAGGAACTAAGTGAATCCAAAGCAGCAACATAGAACTCATCATCAAAACAAGGGACTCACAGAAGCACTCACCAACAGGAGCACAGGCGGAGAGAAAGGTCAGTAAATTCCCTTTACATTTCGATTTCTCTCAGGTCTTTATTAGGGTTTGAGGTTAGCTCCAAAAATCACCACTGGCAAACAAAAAACTGTGACTCTGTAGGCTGTGTAGGTGATTCAAAACAAATGAAGATTTGGAAATCAGGGCCTAGCTGGAATCTTAAAGGAGCTACACTTAGAGGAGAGATTTAGTGAGACAAAATTTTCTAAGCTGTAAGATGGTTAGACGTCCGCACTACCTCAATTTTCCAAGTTTTCCAATCTTACTAGCATGGCGAAGGACAAACAGTGAAGGCTGTACAGCCAGTAAGAACTGGGTTCAAATACTGGCTCCACCAATTCATAGCGACATGACCTTAGTCAAGCCACTAAACTTCCTTGGGCTTCAGCTTTTACAGCTATAAAATTAGACTAATTTTATTTTTACCGTCAAGAATTAGAGATGTTTGTAAAGTTCTTAGCACATTACTGCTTGGTAATAAAAACAACAAAAACTGATATGGTATTTACTAAGTGTCAGGCCCTTACTTAATTCTCCAAAAACCCTATGAAGTATGTAGTATTATTAGCCTTAATTTTACAGATATGGAAATAGGCACAGAGAAGTCATTTACCCAAGGTCACACTGCTACAGTAAGGGGCAGAACTGGCATTTGAATCCGAAGAACCTGGCTTCAGAGTCAAGGCTCTTAATGTTGCTGTGTTATGCCTCTTAATAAAACTGGGTCGAAAAACCATAATATCAGCACATCCCTCTTGGGAAGGTTCTTAAAATAAGAAAAAATATGTGGTTAGACTCTCGTTTTGTGTACTACCTGATAATGCAAGGGTCTTGGTTAATAAGCCAGAGTCAACAGAAGGCTTATCATCATCATACAAAAGTGGGGAGAAACCACTTATATGTGGCAGGCTGTACATTATGATGGTTCACAGATACAACAGGAAAGACTCAAACGTACTTGGATTTCTTCACTAACCAGGTAGTCAAACAAAATTATATAATTTTTTTTTTTTTTTTTGAGACGGAGTCTGGCTCTGTAGCTCAAACTGGAGTGCAGTGGCCGGATCTCAGCTCACTGCAAGCTCCGCCTCCCGGGTTCACGCCATTCTCCTGCCTCAGCCTCCCCAGCAGCTGGGACTACAGGCGCCCACCACCTCGCCCGGCTAGTTTTTTGTATTTTTTAGTAGAGACGGGGTTTCACCGTGTTAGCCAGGATGGTCTCGATCTCCTGACCTTGTGATCCGTCCGCCTCGGCCTCCCAAAGTGCTGGGATTACAGGCTTGAGCCACCGCGCCCGGCCAAAATTATATAATTTTTAAGTACTTAAATTCTGTAGGAGAATAAGCCAGGTATGGTGGCTCACACCTGTGGTCTCAGCACTTTGGGAGGCTGAGGCAGGAAGATTGCTTGAGCCCAGGAGTTAGAGATCAGCCTGGCAACATAGTGAGACTTTGTCTATACAAAAAAATAATTAGCGGCTGGGCACGGTGGCTCACGCCTGTAATCCCAGCACGCTGGGAGGCCAAGGCGGGTGGATCACGAGGTCAGGAGATTGAGACCATCCTGGCTAACACACTGAAACCCCATCTCTACTAAAAATATAAAAATTAGCGGGGCGTGCTGGCGGGCGCCTGTAGTCCCAGCTACTCAGGGGGCTGAGGCAGGAGAAGGGCGTGAACCTGGAAGGCGGGGCTTGTAGTGAGCAGAGATCGCGGCACTGCACTCCAGCTTGGGTGAGAGAACAAGACTCCGTCTCAAAAAAAAAAAACAAAACAAAATTAGCTAGGCATGGTGGTGCGCACTTTGTGGTCCCCGCTATTCAGGAGACTGAGATGATCACGCCACTGCACTCCAGCCCAGGTGACAGAGCAAGATCTTGCTAAAAAAAAAAAAAAATCCTGTTGACAATTTACCATTCTTTTTTTTTTTTTTTTGAGACGGAGTCTCGCTTTGTCGCCCAGGCTGGAGTGCAGTGGCACCATCTCGGCTCACTGCAAGCTCCGCCTCCTGGGTTCACGCCATTCTCCTGCCTTAGCCTCCGAGTAGCTGGGACTACAGGCACGCACCACCACACCCGGCTAATTTTTTGTATTTTTAGTAAAGACAGGGTTTCACTGTATTAGCCAGGATGGTCTCGATCTCCTGACCTCGTGATCCGCCCGCCTCGGCCTCCCAAAGGGCTGGGATTACAGGCGTGAGCCACCGCGCCCGGCGTTTTTTTTTTTTTTTTTTTTACAGGAAAATAATGTGGCCTTCTGGGGGATTACTCTCTACCACATATCTGCATTCCCAGCACCATCAGGAATGCTTCACTTGGTTTAAAAAAAAAAAAAAAAAAGGAATGGTAACTTGTCAACAGGATGTGAGCTTATTTTTACAAGCAAGCAGATATTCTTTTAACAGAGTTCATACCTCCTTTATGCCAAACTTTGAAGACCAGGGTTTGTTGTGGGTCCAGAAGCAGCTCTTTTGATAGCCTATTAAGAAAAACAACCACTGTAAACTAAGTGTATAGGAACTTTCGGTAGTATAAAACTTAGATTTGAAGAATATCTTATAATTTGCAAGGCACTTTCCCAACACTATTTCATCTTCTTAGCCATCTTCTAGGATATATTTTTATCTTCACAGTTAAAATGAGGGGATGGAAGCTCAGAGAGGTGACGTAACTTGCCAAGACTTGAAAACAGGCTCCCCTAACACAACATTTCCTCCCCACCATTCCTAAAGTTTCCCTAAGACAGAGGAGGAAGTATGGAAAAGAAGTTCCTCAACATGCATTTAAGAGTTTTATTGGAATGGGTAAGAATTCTGCTTATGCCTTAGAATGAGAGAATGGTGAGAAGGGAAGAGGAGGAAAAGAACATTTACTGAATGCCTACCTTGGGCCAGGCATGGCACCAAGTGTTTCATATACATTTAATCTGCACAAAAGCCTGTAACATGGACATTATTATCCTTATTTTACAGATGATAAGATTGGGCTCAGAGAAGTAAAATGGTTTGCTTGAGGTCACTTAAGAGTAAGTAAGTAGTAGGCCTGGGATTTGAACCCTGGCTTGCCTGACCTCAACACTACACCATGCAGAGGCAAGGCAACAAAGTAAGAAAATGCCTAACTTTCATACCAGATAAAGAAGCTGAAGTGAAATCCACTGAACACCTCCAATACATTTATATATTATATAAAATACAGTTTTAAATGACAAAGCTTTGGAAAGTTCCAAACCAGGTGCTAGGGCTCCAGGTAAGCAAGAAGGAGATCTAGAGAAAACCAAGAGGCTTGATTTCATTCCCCAAACACCACTGGGGAAGTGAATAGAGCCTACTTCCAGACCAATGAGAGGCATGGTCTAAAGTGAAACAAGGACTGGTCAGAGATTCTAATTCTAGCTGGGAGTCAAAAGACTCACCTCTGAATTCTAGCTCTACTATTATCACCTGAGCGACTCTGGCCATGCACTTAGCTTCTTCCAGGCCTGGTTCTCTTACCTGTTAAATGGGATAATACTACCGACCTGCAAGTTGCTATGAAGACAAAAGGAAACAATTTTGTGATAAGGGAATTGTAAATAGTGCCATTATTCATTTTTCTTCCAATCCTGCCTCTGTTACCAACAGACTATGTAGCCTCCCTGGGCCACAGTCTCCTCAACTGTAAAGTGAAGAGATGAAATCAGGAGATTGCTCATATCCCTTCATCAACTTTGTGAAGTTTTGTAATTATGTTAGGTTTTTAGGTTGTGAATGAACAAATCACCTCCACTTAGAAGCTCAGTCCTCTGGTTTCCTGCCTTTTGGGGAGGATTTGATATTTTATATGAAGTACTCTGATGGCCAGAATTTCTATGATTTCCAGTAGCTCACCACATACAGCACTGAGTTTTCACTGCAGTTCTAGCTCCTGACTCAGGCTAGCCTCTCAAATTACAAAACACTGAGCATGTGACCAACTGCTGAGACTCAATTAAAGTACACAAACACTGTGAAAGAACAGAAGACCAGACACCATGGGTATGGCTAGTGTTGGTGGACAAGAATTAAACTTTATAAAGGGTGATACAGTATAACTTCTAATAATGATTTTGTTACTATTATCATAACATTGCATCACATTTAATAAAGTTTAATTCTTGGTTTCCTATGCCAGCCCCCTCACATTTAATTAGCCCTCTTTGTCCTAATAAAATCTAAGTGACACTGCACAGTCCCTGACAGGACTTTACCTCCTATTTTTGAGCCTCCCAAAGGAGACCTAACATTTGTTGTATACATGCTTTGTACCATAAGGCCCTAAATGTCAGCTAATTTGGACCTCACAATGACCTTATAAAAATGACCCCCACTTTACAGAGGAATCTGTGGCTCACAGATGTTACATAACTTGACCACACAGTCAGTAAATTACAGAGATGGAGTTGGAGGCCAAGTGTCTCTGGTTCAAATGCCCAAGGTCTTTCCACTACACCAGAAGTCTTTTCCAAGGATGAGAATCCACAGCCTTTTCCGAGATTAGTTCTCTTTGTTCGGAATATCTTTCCAACTCTTATTCACCTGGATAACTTATATATATTCTTCAATATTTAGCTGAGGTGTCTTATTTATGAAGCCTTCCCTGAACTTCTAGGTTGTCCTAAATAATCTTTTTTTTCTGAGCTCTACCAGCATCCCCTTCTTATTTCTCTTTATTATAATTTTTTTTTTTTTTTTGAGACAGCGTCTTACTATATTGCCCAGGCTGGTCTCGAACTCCTGGACTCAAGTGATCCTCCCACCTTAGCTCTACCATCCCACATTGCCACCCCTCCCCTCCCCCAGTAGCTGGGATTATAGGCATGTGTTACCACACCCAGCTTGATGGTAATTTGTTATTGATATTTTTTCTCAGGTAAGACCATGAACTCCTCAATTGCATGGAGTATCTTAATCATCTTTAATTCCAAGTGCCTAAAACAGAGAGGTCCTCTCACTGAATAATTTTTTAGCATACTGAGAAGAGTTAAAAACACTAAAACAAAACCTTTAAACCACTGCTTGCTGTGAATTCATAAACACTAGGATGAAATAATTGCTGGGATAACAAAAGCATTTTCCAGGTCTGCTCAAAAATCGCATTGGTTATATTCCTTGCTCTGACTTTGTGTCTTGGAACAAAAAGTAGATTCTGGAAGGCTGATGAACAAGCAGATAACACAAACCTTGACTGCTGTTGAAAATTCCAGATGGGGGAATCTGTGTTTTCAACCACTTGGGTGTATACAGGAGATGATTCATCGGCTGTTGCAAAGGATACACAACAACTGGGTATCGATACTTTCCGCTCTGTCAAGGGGCTCCCTGAAATAGAATACAGTGGAGTGACTGTACTTTAGGGTACGCAAGAAGCCTCAGATTATACAGACACAAGCAGGACTATTCCTGGCCCTCTTCTACCTATGGGGTCTTTGCTCAAGCTATCCCCCTGTGTCTGAAATGTTTTCAGGCTGGGTGTGGTGGCTCAAGCCTGTAATCCCAGCACATTGGGAGGCCAAGGTAGGAGGACAGCAGGAATTCAAGACCAGCCTGGGCAATACAGTGAGATCCCAGGTATACAAAAAAAAAAATTAACCAAGCATGGTGGCACGTGCCTATAGTCCCAGCTACTCAGGAGGTGAGAGGATCTCTTGAGTCTGGGAGGCAGAGGCTGCAGTGAGCTGAGATTGCACCACTGTACTCCAGTCTGGGGGACAGAGTGAGACCGTGTCAATCAATCAATCAATCAATCAATCAATGGATGAAATGTTTCAGTGACCTTTCTGCTACTACCCTGTCTTTTTAAGACTCAGTTTATAAATATTCCCCAAAAAGAAGTGACTTCTCTCATCTCCTGTACTTTGTGGGAAGATGGAAAATACTGTGTTGAGAGGCAAAAGATAAGATAGAACTACAAGGAGTCCTGAACCTAAGAGCCAGATGACCAAATATCAGCTCTGCCATAAACGTGTTATGTGATTTTGGGCAAGAAGTATCTAGGCCACAGCTTCTTCAACTGTAAAACTGGGCATATTACACTTACACTTCCAAAGATATTGTAAGAATTAAGACAAATACTAAGAGTAAGTAACACTTATATATCACTTACTGTGTGCCAGGCACTGTTCTACGTACTTTATATATATAAACTCATTTAATCCTTACAACAACCCTATAAGATAGCTATTTCTGTCATATAGATTATCTCTATCATATAGATTTCTATCATTATTTCTATCATATCTATTTCTATCATTATTATTTCTATCATACAGATTTCTAAAAATTAGGGTACTGAAAAATTAAATTAGTTGGTCACATATTTATTAAATGGTAGAACTGAGAGTCCAATTCAAGCATTCTGGCTCCAGAGTCCATGCTCTAAACTGTCTCCTATATTGCCTCTACTATGGGGTTAACAAATGTAAAATACTTGGTGCTGGTGAGAATATCTAATGTTAATTTTTGCAAGATCAGGTTTCCAATGTGGGAGACTTGGTCAAGTTATTCTGTCTTAAGACAGTGTAAAATGCAGATGGCTGATGATACTAGATAGTCTAACTGAGCTGTCCAGGAAGATAAGCCACGAGCCACGTGTGGCTATGCACCTTTAAATTCATTAAAACTAAAGATAAAAAATTTACTTCCTTGATTGCACTAGCCATATTTCAAGTGCTCGACAGCCACATGGGGCTAGTGGCTACCATACTGGACACTGAACCCACAGAACATTTCCATCATAGTAGAAAGCTCTTTTGGACAGCACTGAATAATAGACACTTTACAAAACACAGACTATATATTTCATGAGATCACTTTCAGCTCTAAAATGCTATGAATGTCAGGATTACAGATGAAGGAAAAGAGATGAGCAGAGCAGAAAGGAATAGAAGTCCTAAACATAATCCACATGCTCCAGGGAACAGATTCTGTATGTGTATTCTAACTGGGTTGTCTTCTTTCTAACTGGGTTTTCTTCTTTCTAACTGTCTAGCTCAAGAATTCTCCAAATCCATACTCCCACTTGTCCTGGTAGGTGAAGTTCATCTTTGAGGCTCCACCCTTTTCTCCATCTTGCTGCTCCTTTCAGTAAGTACTCCTCCAGGGGCCTCAGTCTGTCCCTCTGGACAGAAAGCATTCTGATGAACAAATTAACACTCAGGAACTGCTGATTTTATTCCTCTCCACATGCAGTTTAACATTTAACAAGTAGTCTTTAAAAGATAGGTTCTAGTACCATCTACTCTGACAAGCCTCTCTAGGTGGAATCGCTGAATTTTATACCCTCAGAGCTTCCAACTTAAAATTTCTTTCAGGGGAAGAAAAGTAGCTATAGCTTTGCTTTGATATGTTTTCCTCAACCTAAAGAATTTCCATTAGACCAATTCTTTTCAAACTTTCCCACCGAAGTAACAATGATTCAGAGAAGAATAAACATTAAACTCTGAAGTGCAGGAGTCCCTGTTGCCTTGAAACAACTACAATAAGCATAACATCTAGCAGGCTTGTCTTTTATTTTAGAAATTCATGAAGGTTTTATATTATATTCCATAATACAACTATATTTGTATCTGAAATGTATAAATGAAAAACAGCATTTCTGTTCCCGTATCTTGGTTAAAAAATTCACATGCTTATTATTTAATCTTGTGACTTCTAGCACCCAGGGTGCAAAACCAGACCAGATGACATTACTTTTTCAGTCATTTGTACTGGAAATAATTAATAAAGAAACTGGGTGATGGGAAGAGAAAAGAGAATGGAGATTTTGTGAGGAGGCTTGGGAAGGAGAACTGAAGAGAAATGCTAGCCTTGGAACGAAGATCTAGTGGCATCCACAAAGCAGGAGAGAACTGAGGCATGTGCAAGTTGCCAACAAAGCAGGACCTGGAAAAAGGCTGAACCAAGAAGCAGAGGAGCCTTAGAACAGGGAGAGCATTAAAGATATAGAGAAGAACGATATGAGGAACAAAACAACAAAACAGAACAACCACTGGCTACAACTTGGCCAAACCAGTTTACAAGCTATTAAAAAAACCTTTTTTAAGGCTAGTCAAGGAAAGCAGTAGGAGTTACAAGCATATTTTTGAAAGAACAGGGAAAGGTAAATAAAATAGTGCCCAGTGAGCTATCTTCTTAAAAGTTTTAGTGAAACTGAACAGTATTTACGTGGATTGACTTGCTGAGCATCTACTCCCACCTACTTTTATTGCATTGTATTCCTCTATAGTACAGATTGGAAGGGTTAAAAGCTACATTTCTTGGACTCTTTTGCAGCTAGGGTATGGATGCAAATTGGCCTCTGCCAATCAGATGCCCTCACAAAAGATCTGGAAGGCAGGAGGCAGAGGACATCTTCCTTTTCCTTCTGCTTTTGCTAGTAACAAGGATGATGATGTAGAGACATTGTGTTTTCTGATCTAGTGTTTGGTCCTTGGGTGGAGAGAGGCCCTGTGGCAATGGCGATGACAAGAGCTTCTGATTCTTAGATTTCAGTTTTGGCACTGCATTCTGAACTTAAAAGATTTAGTGGTTCCCTCCTGAAAGTTTAACCTAAAGCCCACTCCTCTAGACCTTCTAATGACTTAAAGTACCTTAATATTCTACATTCAACTCCTCTCTGCTTAAAATGGCTGGAGTGGGTTCTGTTTCCTCTGCCTGATACAGCTTTCATCTCTCATTCTTTCTCCCATTTTCCTTTTTGGTCTTAAGCTTCAACTGATTTCTTTCAATAAAATGTCGTAAATCCTCACAACTAGGAAGAGATAACGTGGCTCTACCACAGCAACTCTCAAATATTCCATAATAATCTGTGTTTCTCTCACTAGACTGAGAGCTCTTTGAATGCACAGAGTAGTCCCAAGGCCCTTATTGAAGGGTTGCTGACTCCCCACTGCCCTTTGTCTACAGATAGTTGCCCAGGGTTAGAGAGAAGAGTTGCCTTGTCTGTTTGCAGCACATACTCACAGAGGATAGCAACATCTTCTCAAGAAAGCTCTGAGAAAGATCAGCAGAGGACCAGTCACTGTTCCTAGAGGCAGGACACCGAGGTTCCAATGTACGCTCTGCCGTTGCTTTAGTGTGACATATTGGATACACCACTTCATTCTGGCTCCCTGGGCCTCAGTTTTCTCATCAGAAGTAAGGGCTCTCAAACCACTTTCCACAGTAAAATTCTAATTCTAGATATGTATCAGTCTTGCTCACATCTGTCTCTCATGGCAATACCCCCTGTCCCTCTGGTTTTATTTGTTTATTTATTTATTTATTTTTTGAGACGGAGTCTCACTCACTCTGTTGCCCAGGCTGGAGTGCAGTGGTATGATCTTGGCTCACTGCAACCTCCGCCTCCTGGGTTCAAGTGATTCTCCTGCCTCAGCCTCCTGAATAGCTGGAATTGCAGGCTTGTGCTCAGCTAATTTTTTTTTTTTTTTGAGACCGAGTCTTGCTCTGTTGCCCAGGCTGGAGTGCAGTGGCCGGATCTCAGCTCACTGCAAGCTCCGCCTCCCGGGTTCACGCCATTCTTCTGCCTCAGCCTTCCGAGCAGCTGGGACTACAGGTGCCCGCCACCACGCCTGGCTAGTTTTTTGTATTTTTTAGTAGAGACGGGGTTTCACTGTGTTAGCCAGGATGGTCTCGATCTCCTGACCTCATGATCCGCCCATCTCGGCCTCCCAAAGTGCTGGGATTACAGAATTTTTATATTTTTAGTAGAGATAGGGTTTTGCCATGTTGGCCAGGCTGGTTTTGAACTCCTGACCTCAAGTGATCTACCGGCCTCAGCCTCCCAAAGTGCTGGGATTACAGGTGTAAGCCACTGCACCCGGCCATCCTCCAGTTTATTTTGAAAGCTACTATTTGCTAAAGGCCTTGAAATAAAACTATTTTGACTTAGGAAGAAGATAGTTCCTTACTTAGTCTTGAACAGACACATTCCTTTTAGCCAAATAGGTGGGTGAAAAAGAAATCAGCTTGGGAGAGCAGGTGTATCAGGTTTCTCTGGCTCTCCTCTTGTAGGTGGAAATTCATCTGGGCCTGTTTACGTTCTGAAAAAGGTCAAGTTCTGAAATACTTTTGGAAGCAGCCCAAAAGAAGGCTGCTATACCCCCCCAACAGGGTTGGGATGCACATTGAGAACAGTTAAGAAGACTTGAGGTGAACCAGTTATGCCATTTAAGAATTCTTGATCTGCGGGAGACAGGCACAGACAGATTATTACAACCCAAGAAGATAAAGACTATGCTAAAAACACATGGGACCCAGAGGGGCCCTGAACTCTGCCTGGATGGGCTAAAGAATGCCTCTAAAAGTTGATAATATTGAATCTGATTTTATTTTTTACTCAGTATAACTTATGCTACTTCAAATTATTTTACCTCTCTGTTCCTTACTTGTCTCGTTTGTAAAACAGGGCTAGAAACACCTGTTTTGTCTAACGTACGTGTACAAATCTTAAGAGTATTGAAGCTGATCTTAACAGAAGGTTCCTCAGAGCTTTTTCTAACAAAAGTATCCAAGAAATTCTTTTATTTTCAGAACCAGGACTACAGTGGTGACCACAGACCATTTCAGAGCTGCTTCAGAATTAAGCTTTGCTGAAGGCAAAGCTCCGAATTCCGGGCTGTTTGTTAATCCTCTGCATAAAGGTTTGCATGAAGGAACCACTCATTTCCTTCCTTAAGAAAGAGCTTCCAAGGCATAAAAGGGACAGACACTCTGAGAACACTGTTAAGGCAAGAGGAAAGTCAGAAGTACAGATTGTAGAATCATGGTCTCCTACGAGAACGTTTCTGTCGCCTATTCTCCATTCTTGCTGCCACCTTGCTTCTTTAGGCTTCAGAACTTGAACTAATGTGACGGCCCTCTCAGTGACTGCTGCTTTCAGTATTATCCAGTATCTTTTTCATATTGCCACCAAGATTTCATTTCATGTCTGGTCAACAAATATGACCTTGTCTCTCCACAGATTAAGGCTTTGTTGGTTTCATCTCACCTGCAGTGTCAGTCATGTAGCATACAAAATGCTGCCCATGTAGCCTAATTAGTCTTTCCAGCCCCATTTCTCACTACTTTTTACTCACATTTAATGACCTTTTTTTGGCCAATGTCCCATTCTCTTATGGTACCAAGCTTTTGACCATGCTATTTCTTCTCATTAGAATGCCTTTTTCCTCTTTCATTCAGCAAACCTGCTCCTCCTCCTTCAAGAGTAGACTAAAGTGACACCAATACTTTGAGGCCTGACCACTCCATTAGCAAAAAAACTCCCTCTGTGTTCTCAAAGTTTTCCTATACCACCACATCCACCCTCCCACAGCTTTCCTCTTTCATATTGTTTATTCCTCTATACTAAAAATGTTAATATATCTCTCCATTAGGCTGTCTGTTCCTTGGGGACAGAGACTGTGTGTTGTTTGTTTATCCCAGCACTGTGATCTTCATGATGCAGCAAAGCAAACATAATGTCCTCCTGTTTTATGAGTATGAGACGTAACATCTCTCACATTTCTGGCAAGAGTTGCAGACCCGTAAATCACTTGTTATTTAGCCTCTAGGTAAAATGACCTGAAGTTACATAGTTAATGTGCTCTGCAGAGCCAGATGGGCAGGTCTCTATACTATAGGTCTATACTCTATACTCAGCACAGTGCCTGACTGACACATAAATGTTGTGGGAGGAAGGACTACATGGGCTTATCACTGCAGGGTGGAAGTCAGGATACAACAGTGACGTCTGGAAGTCAGATGTCTACCATATGCTTGCCTTGACCTGGCTAAACAGAAAGAACTCTGTGAGAAATTTAAGAGAGAACAACTTAGGGGTCTGATGATCTGACGGTGGATAAGGAAAAGAGAAGTATCTATCTAGGTTGATACTCAGGTGGCTGGACTGGGGAATTTACGATATGCAACAAGTTCAGAAAAGCTTTCATGTTGCTTAAACCTTTAGGATTGAGAAAAAAATATTTATCAGTTAAGATAATTAACAGATCCTGCCATGATTTGAAAGACTTGTGAAGAAAGGAGTACACCCTGAAGAGTTAGACATATGCTCCTGGATAGGTGAGGAGAGCATACCTTTCAAGCTCAAGTGCATTGCTCTTTCTACTAGGATGCTGACTGCAAATGTTCCATCCAACTCAGCAGGGCCCTCCTGGGTCAGGCAGACTTCAGCTGTGGTGCTGCTGCAGGGGACCTGAGTGGAGGCAGGAGACTTCTGGTGGCAGGAGACTTCTTCCAGTGGAGAAAGTTGGACCTCATCATTTCTTCTGGGGAGTTGCTCAGACTCACTGTGGCTGCTGCAGTCCATGGAGTCCAGCTCATGAGTGGGCTCAAGATGTGAGGAAAGAGAAGAAAGAACTACATGAACTCGCAAGGCAGCTCCTGAGAGGTTGGAAGCATTTCGTCCAAACAGAGGATACACACCTAAAAGAGGATGGAGAATAATAAGGCTAGTCAAGCAGGAACCAAGAACCAAGCTTGGAGGAAATACTCACTGAGGGTGCTGTGGTCCTTTCTCCTTTGAAAGGTCTACAAACCCCAACACATCAATTTGCAAAAGAAACTATGAAGCTGGTAGAAAACATGAAAACTTTTACCCTGCCCTAACTATCTTCAATAATGAAAAGTAGGCTGAGTGTGGTGGCTCACACCTGTAATCCTGGCACTTTCGGAGACTGAAGTGGGCGAACTGCTTGAGTCCAGGAGTTCAAGAGTCTGGGCAACATGGTAAAACCCTATCTCTACAAAAAACACAAAAATTAGCTTAGCATGGTGGTGTGTGTCTGCAGTCCAAGCTACTTAGGAGGCTGAGGTGGGAGGATCACTTGAGCCCAAGAGGTTGAGGATGCAGTGAGCCATGATTGTGCCACTGCACTCTAGACTGGGTGACAGAGCAAGACTCTGTCTCAAAAAACAAAACAAAATAAAACAAACAAACAAACAAACAAAAAAACAAAAAAACCAAGTAATGAAGGTAGTAAGATCTCTGATTTAAAGCCAAAGCCAAATGACTACCAGGCAGAGCTGTTGTGGAAAGGATTCATGCGCTGAGAGGCAATAAGACTTAAAGAAGTCTGAGATTTGATGAAATCAAGAGTGGCCTATTTTCTCTTCCTTGTGTCTCATGGGCTCCTGATTTTAGACCTTCTCCCTATCGGGAAGCTGTCTTGACACTCAATTTAGCTATGTTTCACTAGGGTTCTGGCAATATTTTTGGGGGTGGAGGGGAAGTAGGAGGTAAGCAGGAGACCAGAAAGAAGTATAAGGGAGTTAATATTTGTTGGGTATTTTTCATATGCCAGAATCTCAGAGGAGTTAAATAAACTGCCAACATCACTCTTCCAGTAAGTGGCACATTTAAGCCCAGAGATTTGAATTTTACTAACTTGCTGAATATTAAAATGAGATTTATAAAACAGAAGGTACTAATAGTTCCTTCTGAATCTCAAAGTTTGCTTCATTAGACTAATTTCAATTCAGGAAAATGGAGTTAACTGATTCATAGATGGCAATAATATGAAACCTTTCCTGTTTTAGATAACCAGTTTTCTTCTCAAAGCAATGTGTAAATTATTATGATTATCAAAGGAAAATAAGGGCAGGTCATTACAGGTGAGAAGACACCCAAAAGCAACACAGTTAAATCCTTATCCTCAGGAAAATCAACAAAACATGGAAGTAAGGTTGGATGGATGGTTTGACTCATTCAACAAACACATCAAATGACATGCCTTGTATAAGACCCGTGCACAAGAGAACAAAAAGCTCAGACAAGAGGGATATGGAGAAGTATGAGGGAAATGGATGATCTGAAAAGCTAAATATTACCTTTGGTAGCACTCAATAAAAAGAGGTATTTGTGTCTGAGTTCCTATACTTAGATTTATATTCAGTGTCCTAAACCTACTTTCTTCAGCAGAATGAAGCTAAAAGCCTGTCTTTATAAACTTTAGTTCAGGTGAACTTGGTTCACTTCAAGGACATTTTCTGTAGTCCCTTTGAAGGGACTCTAGGCCTGCCCAGATAAAACAGAGCACATGGCATTTGATGTGCTCAACAGAGCCAGATTTACACCTGTTAGGTCCAGAAAGAACCAGAGAATTTGGGATGATCACCTAGATACACTCAGTTCTCCTCTAGCCTGGGCCACCCACTCAACAATAGGGTCTGAACACAGGGCTAATAGGGCTAACAAAGGGTCATGACTCAGTTTCTTCGACTGTAGAGTTGGGGAAATAACAACTAACTGGACAGCAATATTAAGCTGAATAAAGATCTATTTGTAAAGAATCTACTCTGGCTACCTCTAATTCATCTTAACTACAGTCACTAGCTTTATTTTTCTAAATGCAAAGTGATACACTCCTCTTGTATTCAGAAACCACTGTACTAATTTTCCATAACTCTCAGGAAAAAGTCCAAACTTCAGCTGAGAAGAGAAGGCTTTCAACACAGTACTCCTGCCTACCTCCCTAGCTTCATCTCTAATCACTTCCAAATCTATGTATCCTAAGATGCAGCTGTCGGAAATTACTATAGTCCCCAAAATCTATCAAACTGTTTCATTCTCCTGTACTTTCACCCATGCTGTTTCCTTTTTTAGAACACCTTTCTTTCCCCCTTTCCTTGACTTATACCTACATCCTTTGAAACTCAGGTCAAGTATCACTTTCACTGAGATGCTATCCTTAGAGATGTTGCATCCCTGCATTCCCATAGCACCAAGAATACCTTTTTCATAGTTCTCATGCCTCACTGTAATTATTTACTTACTATTGTATTCTCCTATTAGACTGTAAACTCTTTAAGTTCAGGAACCAGTTCTTACTCATCTTTGAATTCCCAGGTCCAAGCATATGTATCAAGTACCAAGCAAATGTTAGAAAGAAAAGCACCCAGCACAAAAATGCCACTTGCAAAATGTTACCCTTTCTTTTCTGCTCTGTCAACTAGTTTATTACCATATAGATTTTCTTTATGGTTCCAAGATCAGGTGACCAGAGAGGAAGAATATCCTGGTCCCCTCAGTAGGTATGCTTTTCAATATAATTAATAAACTAGCATTCTAGATGATCAGATAGGCTCTTATATATGTGGTTACAAGTAGTTCCCTAAATTCATTCATTATTTCATAAGTGTTAACAATGTTCTAAGCACTATGTTAAACGCAAAAATCTGATGAGTTTGGATGCACCCTAATGCTATGAAGTTCATAGCCAATTCTTCGACCTATGTTGACCCCACCACAGTATTAGAATTAGGTAACACCCTTTCTTAAGCAGGCAGTGGAACTTTAAAAACAATCTCTTTAGGGATGAGTTCATGTCCTTTGCAGGGACAGGGATGAAGCTGGAAACCATCATTCTCAGCAAACAATAACAGAAAACCAAACACTGCATGTTCTCACTTATAAGTGGGAGGTGAACAATGAGAACACATGGACACACGGAGGGGAACATCACACACCAGGGCCTGATGGGAGTGGGGGGCTAGGGGAGGGATAGCATTAGGAGAAATACCTAATGTAGGTGACGGGTTGATTGGTGCAGCAAACCACCATGGCATGTGTATACCTATGTAACAAAACTGCACGTTCTGCACATGTACCCCAGAACATATATATATATAATATTTTATATATACGTATATATATATTTTATATATATGTATATATAATATATACATATATAGTATATATACACACACACACATATACACACAGACACACACATATATATAATCTCCTTAGAAGCACTACTAAATTATTATTAATCTTTCTGCGTGCAATAATGGAAGGAAAACTTACTAGTCTGTGACCCTGGGCAGGTAACTCAATCTCTCTCAGCCTTCTTTTTAATGAATATAAAATGGGTATAATAGCTATCTCACAGGATTGCCGGGAGGGTCAAGTAAAGTAATCTCTGACAGAGTGTCACGCATAGTGTTTGACACACAGCAGGTGCTCAAACTACAAGTTGAATTGGGCTCCTTACTTACCACTGACAGTTAGTGTCCTTGCTGACCTCTCCCCAAGTCTGGCCAGGTCCACATAGGCTGAGCCAATCCAGCTGTCTGTCTGATGGGGTCTCTCCACACTATCATTGCCATAAGCTTGCCACACTTGGATCTCTAGCCTCTCCTCCCTGAAGTACCAAAGCAGTGATGGGCCCCTGGTGACTTCTGCTCTTTTGGACGCCTTGAAAGTGACGATAATCTGCTTTTTGTTTACAGATTCCTTGGGTTTCTTGAGAGGGGTCCAAAAGGCTTCATGATCATAGAACTTGTAGCGAAGGTAGCAATATGTATTCTTATGAATATGGTTGTGGCCAGCAAGCAGCACGCAATGGATGGGCAGCCACAGCCTTGGGGTGGAGATGGTGACAGTGGCTGGCTCTCCTTCATTCATTCTGACAAAATCTTTCAGGCTGTTCTCAAAGCTCCAGCCCAATAGCCCAGCAGCTTCTAAGACCCGCTGTCTATCTCCACGATGCGTGAAGGAAACTGAAAGCTCCAGACCACCCACGATCTTCTGCATGAGCTCCAAGCCATGAGGTAGGCCCCCATCTTCTGGTAAAATGATAGGATACCATCCTGTGATCCCTTATGGGAGAAAAGAAAGATTCTCAATTATAGTCTTAAAAGTAAACAAAAAACAAGTTAGTCACTCTCCACCCCATAGTATCCCATCACCCTGGCTCAAGACAGAACAGAAAACATACCCCAGTGAGTCAGAGTTTGTGTTCATCTGACCACTGAGAGGTAATGAGATTAGATGGGAAGAACAAAGGCTAGGAGTTGGAAGATATGAGTTCTCTTTGGCTATGGCTAGATCTAGTGGTTTATTATGAACAAGCCATTAATTTCTCTCAGATTTGGTTTCCTTAGCTCACAAATGGGAAAACTGATGCTAGTGCTGTCTCCCAAAGTTGTTATGATTATTCAATGAGATAATGGTTTAGAAAGAGCTTTGAGAGAGAAGTGCTTTAAAAGTGTGAAATGTTTATAGTACTATGAGTACAACAGAAAAAGCAGGGGTCAAAAGAGATCTGGGGTCTAGATCCAAGTCTTCTACCAAGGGAATTGGCATTTAGAGAACACATACCAAGGACCAGGTGCTAGATTTCAAAATCTTTCTCTATCGCCCAGGCTGGAGAGCAGTATTACCTGTAACTTTGAACTCCTGGGCTCAAGTCATTCTCCTGCCTCAGCCTCCCGAGAACATAGGACTAGATGTGTGTGCTACCATGCCTGGCCATTTTCCAAAAAAAGGTTTGTGCTTGTTTTTTTTTTTTTTTTTTTTTTTTTTTTGTAGAGATAGGGTTGTGTTGTGATACCCAGGCTGGTCTTGAACTCATGGCCTCAAGTGATACTTGCACTTTGGTTTCCCAAGGTTTTGGGATTACAGGAGTGAGCCACTGCACCTGGCCAAAAACTACTCTTTATTAAACATCTAGTATGTGTCAGAAATTCCGCTAGCCCTTTACAGATATTATTTCATTTAATTTCTCTGATAACCCTGAGAAGTTCTGAGGACTAAATGGGATAATAATCCTTATTTTACAGGCGAGAAAGTGGAAGCTCAGAGACCTGTCCAACTTATTACTGCTACCAAGTAAGACAGCTAGAATTTGACTCCAGGTATAGCTGGCTCTAAAGTCTACATTGCACCTAGTATAGGTTCACACTATCTTATCTGAAACCTTTAAGGCCAGATTTATTTCTGAATTTAGAATTTTTCAGGTTTTAGAAAGGTAATCGAGTACAAAAACTGAATATTATATAATATTATATATCAGGGCCCACAGATAGTAAATACTTTAGGCTTTTTGGGCCATATGGTCTCTGCCGCAGTCACTTAGCTGGGCTACTGTGGTAATAAAGTGGCCACAGACAATTTGTAAATTAACGGGCACAGTGTGTTTTAATAAAAGTTTACATAAATAGGCAGTTGCCTAAGTCTCGTATCAGCTGAGGTCAGATTTGGCTCCTCAGTGAGTTAAAAAACTTCTATTTTCAGGGTCTTTTGGATTTTGGCATGATATAAAACAGATTGCGGAATGATAATATTCACAGCAATTTTCTGAGAAATGTTTTACTAAGTGTATTTTACAAATGAGAAGATTTAGGCTTATTGAGATTAATTTGCTGAAGATTACTTAAGGTTTTATGACTTTTGCACAGGTATTTGACTTTTCTGGGCCTTCTTAGTTTTCCTCTGTGAAATGAGGAGGCTGAAAATTTTGATCTCTAAGGCTCTTTTTCAGCTTGATAGCCTAAGAGCCTAGGGCTTTGGTTCTATGATTATGTTTCCCCACAGCTTAATGGTTCTTAACATTTTTTTGGTCACAAACCCTTTTGGGTCAAATGAGAGCTATTATGCCCCCCAAAATAAACAAATACATGTAGACACAAAATTTCATGCCATTTCAGTGTTTAAGAACTGCATAGATTATTAGATGGTTACTTTAGCTCTGCGATTCTATAATTGAGGGTATAGGTAGGGAAAAATAGAGTGCTCACTTTAGAATACGCTGAATACAAAGACAAATGATATATCCTTAATTATCTAAAAGGTATATATCCAAGGGGTTAATTTTAATTCACAGAGATGTGATTTCCCAGATGGTGCTTGTTCTCTCCCAAACTGTAGCTAAGTTATAGAAGGAAGGAAATTGAGGTGTCCTATGTGCCCAGCCCTGTGCCAAGATTTTTCACATGTAAGATTTCATTAAATGCTTTAATAATCTTGTGAAATAGATATTACTATTTCCATATCTACAGACGACGAAACTATGGATCTGAGAGATGAAGTAACTTTGTTTAGATCACAAACAGTAAGTAACAGAAGGGAGTTTTGAATCCCATATCAACTTGTGCAGACTTCTGTCTGGCAGGCACATACACAGCACCTGTTTATTAGGGTAGTGCTCAAATATTAACTCACGAAACAATTGGGAGATGTGTGACAGAATTCTGCAAACTAGATTACACAATCCTAGGCAGGAAGATGGACAACAGAAGGAAAACCTACACTTACTGCACACCTACTATGTGTCAGGTACTTTATATAACCAATTTAATGAGTTCCTACCTTGTAGACTTATCAGGATTAACTGTATCCATCCCACAAGATAAGAAAACGGGGGCTCAGAGAGGTCAAATCACTTGGTCAAGGTCACCCAGTTACTAGTAAGTAGGATGGGATCAGTATTTCCAGACTGCCTTGGTGGTTGTGTCTACTTTGGGGGGCATTTATCCCATATCCTTATTCCTTCTTCAGTGAGAGAAAAAATAGGGAAAAATAATGAGTGAATCTGGATTTCATCTCAGGTCCTGCCACTCACTAGGTATGTGGTTTTGGCAAACCACTTAATCTCTCTAAGTTTTCTCATCTGACAAATGAAAATAATAAGATCCTATATCCTTACTTGTCAGGGTTACTGTGAAGCTCAAACAAGATCTGAGAAAATATTTTACAAAGTGCTACATAATATAATGGATATTGCCATATTCTTCATCATCATCATCATCTTTCTTAGGGAAGGATGATAGCATAATGTCTTGAGCTTCTTTGTTTTATTAGAAGATCTTCAGAATGATTAGGAGAAGACTTAAAATGTTTCAAGAAAGGGAGTTCACTCAGGATTTGGCTCTCTGTTTGTCTGTAATTGGTATATAAGAATGCTTGTGATTTTTGCACATTGATTTTGTATCCTGAGACTTTGCTGAAGTTGCTTATCAGCTTAAGGAGATTTTGGGCTGAGACAATGGGGTTTTCTAAATACACAATCATGTCATCTGCAAACAGGGACAATTTGACTTCTTCTTTTCCTAATTGAATATCCTTTATTTCTTTCTCTTGCCTGATTGACCTAGCCAGAACTTCCAACACTATGTTGAATAGGAGTGGTGAGAGAGGGTATCCCTGTCTTGTGCCAGTTTTCAAAGGGAATGCTTCCAGTTCTTGCCCATTCAGTATGATATTGGCTGTGGGTTTATCATAAATAGCTCCTATATTTTGAGATATGTTCCATCAATAGTTTATTGAGAGTTTTTAGCATGAAGGGCTGTTGAATTTTGTCGAAGGCCTTTTCTGCATCTATTGAGATAATCATGTGGTTTTTGTCGTTGGTTCTGCTTATGTGATGGATTATGTTTATTGATTTGCATATGTTGAACCAGTCTTGCATCCCAGGGATGAAGCCAACTTGATTGTGGTGGATAAGCTTTTTGACGTGCTGCTGGATTCGCCACCTGCCCACCCCCGCAAGGGAATAAAATACCTAGGAATCCAACTTACAAGGGATATGAAGGACTTCTTCAAGGAGAACTACAAACCACTGCTCAATGAAATAAAAGAGGACACTAAACAAATGCAAGAACATTCCATGCCCATGGATAGGAAGAATCAATATCGTGAAAATGGCCACACTGCCCAAGGTAATTTATAGATTCAGTGCCAATCCCCATAAGCTACCAATGACTTTCTTCACGGAATTGGAAAAAACGACTTTAATGTTCATATGGAACCAAAAAAAGAGCCCACATTGCCAAGACAATCCTAAGCAAAAAGAATAAAGCTGGAGGCATCATGCTACCTGACTTCAAACTATACTACAAGGCTACAGTAACCCAAACAGCATGGTATTGGTACCAAAACAGATATATAGATCAATGGAACAGAACAGAGGCCTCAGAAATAACATCACACATCTACAACCATCTGATCTTTGACAAATCTGACAAAAACAAGAAATGGGGAAAGGATTTCCTATTTAATAAATGGTGCTGGGAAAACTGGTTAGCCATATGTAGAAAGCTGAAACTGGATCCCTTCCTTATACCTCATACAAAAATTAATTCAAGATGGATTAAAGACTTAAATGTTAGATCTAAAACCATAAAAACCCTAGAAGTAAACATAGGCAATGCCATTCAGGACATAGGCATGGGCAAGGACTCCATGACTAAAACACCAAAATCAACGGCAACAAAAGCCAAAATAGACAAATGGGATCTAATTAAACTAAAGAGCTTCTGTACAGCAAAAGAACCTACCATTAGAGTGAAAAGGCAACCCACAGAATGGAAGAAAATTTTTGCAATCTAACCATATGACAAAGGACTAATATCCAGAATCTACAAATAACTTAAACAAATTTACGAGAAAAAAACAACCCCATCAAAAAGTGGGAGAAGGATATGAACAGACACTTCTCAAAAGAAGACATTTATGTAGCCAACAGACACATGAAAAAATGCTCATCATCACTGTTCATCAGAGAAACGCAAATCAAAACCACAATGAGATACCATTAGTTAGAATGGCGATCATTAAAAAGTCAGGAGATAACAGACACTGGAGAGGATGTGGAGAAATAGGAACGCTTTTACACTGTTGGTGGGAACATAAACTAGTTCAACCACTGTGGAAGACAGTGTGGCGATTCCTCAAGGATCTAGAACTAGAAATACCATTTGACCCAGCGATCCCATTACTGGGTATATACCCAAAAGATTATAAATCATGCACTATAAAGACACATGCATATGTTTGTTTATTGCGGCACTATTCACAATAGCAAAGACTTGGAACCAACCCAAATGTCCATCAATGATAGACTGGATTAAGAAAATGTGGCATGGCCGGGCGCAGTGGCTCAAGCCTGTAATCCCAGCACTTTGGGAGGCCGAGACGGGCGGATCACGAGGTCAGGAGATCGAGACCATCCTGGCTAACATGGTGAAACCCCGTCTCTACTAAAAAATACAAAAAACTAGCCGGGCGAGGTGGCGGGCGCCTGTACTCCCAGCTACTTGGGAGGCTGAGGCAGGAGAATGGTGTAAACCCCAGAGGCGGAGCTTGCAGTGAGCCGAGATTGCGCCACTGCACTCCAGCCTGGGCGACAGACAGAGCAAGACTCCGTCTCAAAAAAAAAAAAAAAGAAAAGAAAATGTGGCACATATACACCATGGAATACTATGCGGTCATAGAAAAGGATGAGTTCATGTCCTTTGTAGGGACATGGATGCAGCTGGAAACCATCATTCTGAGCAAACTACCACAAGGACAGAAAACCAAACACCGCCTGTTCTCACTCATAGGTGGGAATTGAACAATGAGAACACTTAGACACAGGGCAGGGAACATTACACCCCAGGGCCTGTCATGCGGTGTGGGGGAGGGGGAGGGATAGCATTAGGAGAAATATGTAATGTAAATGACGAGTTAATGGTTGCAGCAAACCAACATGGCACATGTATACCTATGTAAAAACCTGCACGTTGGGCACGTGTACCCTAGAATTTAAAGTATAATAATAATAATAATAATAATAAAATAGAAAAAAGAAATGGGGTTTCACCATGTTAGCCAGGCTGGTCTCGAACTCCTGACCTCAGGTAATCTGCCTGCCTTGGCCTCCCAAAGTGCTGGGATTACAGGCGCGAGCCACCGTGCCCGGCCTGTGTTTATCCTTTCTTCAGGCTTTCTCCATCTATAAAATCAACCTCTTCTGTTCAGCTCATTGGAACATTGGAACACATTTCATTTTATGAAATGAAGTATTCCAGATTGCAAATAAAATAAATTAAGATCTTTAAACTAAAAAAAATGTTTCAAGAAAACATTTGAGGTATTGGAGAAAGTTCAGAAGTGTGTGTTAAGGGCTTGTGTTTTCTTTTGAATATCTTACAAGAGAGACAGAGATGACCTCTTGTAGGGAAGTGAAAGGGAAAGGGTGGCATCAGAAAGTGATAATCTGGGATCCTTACCAGATCTCTTGATCAGCAGCTCTTTTGTTGGAACTTTTACTACTCCAAGCAGATACTCTTTGCATGACTCAATACTGATTATATCACTGGCTGTTAAATCAAGCAAAAAAGAAAAATTATTTGATGGTCTACTCATCAAGGAGCTTGTTTACAGTATATCCACACAACCCTCCCCTTACATGCAGTAAATCTTAGTTTTGTAAAATACATTAGAGATTATCTTGCTCTTGCTCATGCCCCAGTCAAAGCCTGAATGGCCTCAGTTTTTTTTTTTTTTTTTTTTTTTTTTTTGGCAGGGTCTCACTCTCTCGCGCAGGCTGGAATGCAGTGGTGCAATCATAACTCACTGCACCCTTGAACTCTTGGGCTCAATTGATCCTCCCGCTTCGGCCTCCCAAAATGCTGGGAGTACAGGTGTGGGCCACTGTGCCCAGCTCATTTTTTAAATTAAATGTTTTGAAAAAAATTCAGGAATATAGAAAAGTTGCAAAAACACAATAATGAACTCCTACACACCCTTCATCTGGACACACCCATTAACACTGACACATTTGCTTTATTTCTCTCTACACTATCTTTCTCTTACATACTTAGTACATATCCTTATTTTTTGCTGTATCTTTCAGAAATAAGTTGTAGAGATTATGACTCCTCACCTCTAAATACTTCAGTATGTATCTCCTAGGAAGGGCTACACCATTAAAAATGTAGCCTCTTTTAATTTTGATTGTGACAAGTCATATGGTGCTCACCTGACTTGGTATTTTCATGATAGACAGCAAAAATAACTTCTGCAAACTCCAACAACTCTGCTAGGAAACAGGCCTCTCCACTACAGTGCTGAGTTACCAAGTTACACGTGAACTCAACGTGATGGGAAAACTCAGGGCAGAAGGAACAGGCCACAGGGTGAGTTCGGCGCTGTTCTCCCTGGGGCAGGAAGGAGAGATGAGTGGTGACAGAGGCATTGACCCCAACTGTGGCACTAAACTGTAAAGCGGGTTCCTGTTCAGCCAAAGCCCTGTAGAGGAGAGGGGTGGAAATGAGAAGATACCATGGTAATATTAGAAATCAGCTTGATTGCCTAGAAAATAACTTCATTACTTCTATGAGACCACCAAGAATAAAACCAACTATATGCTTGCTTTTGTTTTTCTTTCTATATGCTATCTAGGCTTTTGGCAGTACTACAATGGGCTTTCTTAGTAATCTAGATATCATGGCATGTGTATATGGGGATGGAGGGGGATAACATCTGCCCATCAGAGTGACCCTGAGGACGACCCACTGTCCTGTCAATGCCCTTAAGTCAAGGACCACAGGAACCAACTCTAGTTGGACAAGCTGGGTTTACTGCTCATTGCAATTAAAGAAAATATATACCATGGGGAACCACAGTACATCTCAGTGAGAAGTTATCAGAAAGGGCTTATCAGCATTGGGCTTGTGTTAGCTGATTTGGGTGAGGGCTTAAAGGAGCAGGGCTTTGCTCTGGATTGATTTTCTTAAAGAATCTTATCTAGATAGAGGGAATACTAGAGTAAGGCTAAAGTTATAACTGGTGAAGCAGCAACTGTCACTCATTTTAGCCAGACAGGAGGATGTTGGGTGTTTCTATGGTTTGCATAAGTGACCTTGTTTTGGTCTGTGCTTAGACATGATGATGGAACTGTCTTGTTTTTGTCTCACTTCATCATAGTAATACAGTGATCTTGTCTGATGCTGATGTTCTGTAAGATTATTTACGCTCAACAAGAAAACACCAAAGTCTACCTGTGAATGTCGGCCCAATTCCCAGAAGTCTGGGGCTGCTTTTCTCCTTCTCAGCACAGATGTACCATGATGTACAAATGGAATCTACATGCCTTTAAATGACACTCATAAAGAGCAGTCAAGTCATTTGTGTGTAGCTACAGTGTGGGACAAACTCCCTTTCCCTAAACTCCCCAAGGGGATAAAGTTGACATCTAGGCAAAAAAGTCACCTATTTTTGTAGCATTTCTTGATATCCCTAAAGTAGACTTATGGGTTCCTTCCTGTTAAAACCTTACTGTACTTCATATATACCAGTAGAGAGTAGTAATTTGGAGTTATACAGATCTGGGTTTGAAGCCTGGGTCCACTATTTACTCACCGTGTGACTCTCAATAAGTTATTCAACCTCCTTTAAGTCTCAGTTTCCTCTTCACTAAGATGAGGTTAATAAAAGGATAGTATATAAATACGAAAGATGTATATTATATATCTGGATGCTTACTGCAATTTCATTTCTAAGAAAAAAAGAAAAACTTTTTCCTTTTCATTATCATTAATGATCATTAATAGATGATTTATCATTAACAGAAGATTAATGTGTATCCATACAATAGCATACCATGAAGTATATATTATGCCTAGGAAAAATGGGATGAAAATAAATTGAATGCTAGCAGTAGCTTAAAAAATGAGGATAGACTGGGTGCGGTGGCTCATGCCTGTAATCCCAGCACTTTGGGAGGTTGAGGTGGGCGGATTGCCTGAGGTCAGGAGTTCGAGACCAGCCTGCCCAACATGGCAAAACGCCATCTCTACTAAAAATACAAAAAATTAGCTGGGCGTGGTGGCAGGCACCTGTTAACCCAGCTACTCAGAGACTGAGGCAGGAGAATCGCTCGAACCTAGGCGGTGGAGGTTGCAGTGAGCCGAGATCGCGCCACTGCACTCCAGCCTGGGTGACAAGAGTGAAACTCCGTCTCACAAAAAATGAGGATAAAATACTCATAGGGTGTTGTAAAGATAACATTAGATAATATATACAAAGGAGAGAACTTGCCTATGGACAGTGAAAGACTCTCAATAGGGAACTTTCAGAGATGGCAGTGAGATGGCAGAAAGGCTTGGGCCCCAAGCTGGTTTGAATTCACTCATTCAGTTGTTATTTGCTGGGTATCTGCTCTGTGTGTCATGCCTTGGGCTCAGCTGGATATACAGTAGTGAAGTAGCCTCAATTCCTTAGCTTCGTGGCATTTAAGGACTACTGGTTATGTCCAAGAAAGTTTCTATTCACTCTGAGTTAAAGATCAGGTGAGTTAGAAGAATGCAAGTCAGTAAGAAGTGCCTACTTTACATAGGCACCAACAATGTATTTTCAGGAAGACCACTGGCAGGTAAGATGGAGGCTGGTGTTTCTTGAGGAGAGAAGACTAATTTACAGCACCTGCTATCTAGATGCCAGTGTAAGGATTCAAAAGAGGGGTAAGTTTAGAACACCAAGAATTCTTTTCAGTAAGAGGCAATGCAAAACTTACTTCCCCGATTTTACTGGCAAATAAAGGTTACAATTATCTATACAAGTGGAAGTAATCAGAAAAATCTGTATATTTGTACAATAGTTTGTAGTTTTTAAAATGACTTCATATTTGTTAATTTTTACACTGATCCTTATAAAATCAGGGTAGGAATTTAAAATTTCCATTTCAGATAAAGAAACCGAAGCTCAGGGAAGAAAGAAATCAGCCCAAGATCATACACAGCTAGTAGGAGATGGGGATGAGACTAGAAGCCACAGTGTCTGATTTCTAGAACAGTTCTGTTTCCATTATACCATGCATTGTCTCACATCCTGTGAACCTCTCCCAACCTACCAGAAGAGTGTTGTATCAGAACTGGCCTGACTTCTTGCTCTCCCTCCTTGAATATATGACACAGACCAAATGGGAGATTTAGAATGAACTGTCTGCCATCCAATCTGACTTTCCTCATGAGTCCTCAGACAGAGCAACTACTGAGTTTCTGAGCTGTTATCTGCCCTCTCTGAGATCTACTGAGTATCTAAATTCTGAGTCCTTCTCTGCCAATTAAATACTAGTTAATTTAATGCCGTATTGAAGAATTCTGATGTTAGCTGGATCTGAGACTCAGGAGGTACTCCAAATACACAAGTTTCATGCCTCCCTGCCTTTGCACATGTTCTTCTTTTTCACCAAAATAACTTTCACTCCCTTTGGGTATCTTGATAACTACTATTCTTCTTTTAAGACTCAGATTTATTTTGAAGGGGCTTGAATGCCAAGCTAAGGAAGTTGGAACTTATTATATGGACCAATGACCCCTAAAGAAGGCTGTATACAACTTAGGAGGTTCACAGGATAAACTATATTGGTGATCTCATATATTAAAGTTTTTCTATTCCATGGTATATCTTAGAAGGTATTTTGTATATGAGTATAGCAGTACATGAAGATGATTTATACATGAATAAATATGTACATATTTAAAGGGTATGCTACTTTTTTATTAATAGGAATGCATAATTAAAATTATGAGATCACTGCTATCAACAATGGGAAATCATCAAGTTTTAATGTAAGGACGTGGCATGATTATAAAACTGCTTTACTGTCTCGGTGATGGGATCTGTACCCCAAACCTCAGCATCATGCAATATACCCATATAACAAACCTGCACATGTACCCCTGTATCTAAAATAAAAAGCTGAAATTAAACAAACAAACAAACAAAAAACACACCAAAACCCAAAACAAACATAAAAACAAAACCTAAAACCAACCTGTCTTTATATCACCTTCACTAACACTAAGATGTTCTCGGGCAGCAACTGAAAAAGTCTATGTGGAGAATTTAGTGAGGAACAGTATTAACTACGCTGAGTATCTTAGCTCTTCAGCATCAGATCTAAAACAGTAATGCAATTTCTTATTTGGAGGCCATAAAGTTACAGGTGAACAGTTTGACCCTTGGTTACAACCGGGAAAAAGTTAGGGAGCACTTGTCTGTTTCTTTGTTCAAAGGGTGTCAGTCTGAAGCAGGAGCCTGATCTAGTTATCTTTCTTACTGGGTGCCTGTTATATGCTAGAATTATGCTAGGAGGTTAGAAGGACGGAGAGGAGCTCAGGCAGTGTCTCTGACTAGAGGAACTCACAGTCTAGTGGGAGAAAAATGCATGTATGCCAATAATTGAAACAGAATATGTGCTACAACCAAGGTGTTAACAAAGCAAAAACCACCAACTCTGCCTACATGTACAAAGATATAAAGGAAGACTGTAAAGATGTTGCAAAGTCTTGAAGGAAAATAGGAGTTTGTTAAGTAGACAAAAGGAAGAATATTCAAGGCAGAGAGAAGTATGAGTGAAGACCTGAAGGAGGTAAGGGAGAGGGCCATGCTGTTTTTCTACAGAAATAGTGTTCCAGGCAGAGAAAACAGCAAGACAAAGGCCCTGAGGGGAAAATATGCTTGGTGTGTTCAGAAGCAACAAGGCAGTCATGGCTGGAGTGGAGTAAGCAGAGGGGAGACTAGCAGGAGATGAGATCACAAAGATAGTTGGGGGCAGGAGCACAGTTTTGATCATATGGGGTCTCATAGCCATTTTAAGGGCTCTGGCTTTTACTACGAATAAGATCAAACATAGGCCAGGCGCAGTGGCTCACGCCTGTGATCCTAGCACTTTGGGAGGCTGAGGTGGGCGGATCACTTGAGGTCAGGAGTTCGAGACCAGCCTGGTCAACACAGTAACGAGGATCCCGCCACTGCACTCTAGCCTGGGCGACAAAGCTAGACTTAGGTGTTCATAAGTTCACTGGCTACTATGTTCAGAACAGACTAAAGGGGTACAAGCTGGAAAAATAGGAGGTAGTACTCAGAAACTGAAAGGAATGAAGTGAGATTACATAGGAGTTGCAGTGATTGGGTATGGCATGGTTTGATGGTGTAGGGTATGGCCATAAGACTAAGTTGTTAAGAAAGGCACAGGATAAAACTGTTGGGCAAGGTCAAGGAACTAAGTTGCTAATAACAGTTAAAATAGCAATGTTTGCAAGTGATTTACTCACTTATATGCTGAAATGCTTTCTTAACGGAAAAAGAGGAGTTGTGGTTAGTGAACTGGAAATTATACCTAAGAAAGTTTTGCATATCTGAGCATTATTTTACAATGATTGCAGTGTAAAAGGCTTGAGAATTGCTTGTCTCAGGTGGACTTACTTGGCTGCTGCTTGCAGACCACAGGCTCTGATAATCTGGACTGAGATGGAAACAGTTCGGGCAGCAAGAACTCCCTCTGCTGTTCTTGGACTACGCCTGTACCTTAGGCCCACATCCAGTAAACCTGAAGAATGAGGACACAAAGAAAGAAGGCTGGTCAGAAGAATCTCTGTTCCACCAAACCATAAAGTTGTCATCAGGAAGGATGGAAGAGGATTAAACACTACAACGAACAATAAGCGCAATGAAAGAATCTGTCCTTGTCGTAATCATATTGTTATTCTTTAGGGTTAATAAAGGCTTAACAGGTTACTAATTCACTTTACATTCAAGAAATTATGGTTCAGAGATTTAATTCCTTGCTGAGATTACACAACTACTGAAGGCAGAACTTAACTCCAGATTTTTTTTACCCCCAATTATGTTTATCGAATTGAGATGGGCTCTAGCCATTTTCTTTTTAAACTTTCAAAAGGTTTCCACACCTCACATACTTCTATCACCCTCCTACCATCACCACCTGAAGTATCTTCTCGTGCTACCTTTTTATAAAAACTCTATCATCCTACTGTTACATTTCAGGGAGAGCTTTATGGAATAACAGAATACGCTGATCAGGGAGCGTCAGGAGGAACAACTCAATCTTAATCATGGTGATATAAAACTTGTTTTGGCAGATACTCTTTAGCAAGCATGTACAGCAACTTGATTTAGGAGGTTAAACTTCATTATCTGATGATAAATTTGGAGGGCACACCATTCTGCTGGAGTCAATAGGATGTAATATCATTAAAATCTCCAAATTTGAATTAATCCCTCCCAACTTTAAACCCTAGCCTTCTCCTCCCTTACAGTGAATTCCTGGTTCATGCTAACTATCTTCTACCAATCCCCCATTTGCTCATGTTGGCTTGGAATAACAATTCTCTGAGTGTACCATATAATGCTTAGAATTTATGGCTTGAGGGCTTATAAAATGCTTGCTGAAGTTAAAGGTGAAATGAGACAAGCAACATTTATATAGACTCCATGGAGCTATGAGTTTTCTAGAAGTGTACACAAAATTGGCAGTGTATATTCTGTACTCATTTTTTCCAAGAGAAGGTGTCTTACAGTTTTCATCAGATCCTCGAAAGGGCAAATACCTCAAAATGTGGAGAATCACTAATTTAGAGAGAAAAGGGATTTTTATGTATACTGTATATTTTGTGTGTGTGTGTGTATGAGTGTATATATATATATGTGTATATATATATATATTTTTGAGACAGAGTTTCGCTTTTGTTGCCCAGGCTGCAGTGTAATGGCTTGATCTTGGCTCACCGCAACCTCTGTCTCCTAGGTTCAAGCGATTCTCCTGTCTCAGCCTCCTGAGTAGTTGGGATTACAAGTATGGGCCACCATGCCTGGCTAATTTTTTTGTATTTTTAGTAGAGATGGGGTTTCTCCATGTTGGTCAGGCTGGTCTCGAACTCTAGACCTCAGGTGATCTGCCCATCTTGGCCTCCCAAAGTGCTGGGATTACAGGTGTGAGCCACCACGCCTGGCTATTTTATAATATATTTTTATGTATACTGATTTTGAAAGAAAAAGACAAACTTGTTTTCAATTACCTGATGACTGGTTCCTCAATTCTTTCCTGTTCTCAATCCTGGGGGTTAAAGGGAGATTAAAGGTCTGTATTCCCACATCCTCACGATGCTGGGTGGTTACCATAGCACAGATCCTTGATAATGGCAAGGTTCCTTTGGCGACCATCTGGTCTCTCACATTAGGATAATAGTATCTGTAAACCACAAAAACACAAGTTGTCAGAAGAATTAGGTGATAAATTATTCAGTGTGCCCCAGAGATCAGCCTTCACTACCTGGTTATCTTTGGTGCCTGCTTGCTCTGTGTTGGTAGTACGCAGCTATGGTATCTGGCTAAATTTACCACTCATTATGTGGAGGAGGAACTCCATAAATTATACCCTGAGTTCAGGACAAAGCCCAGCTTCCCACAAGCTTTCTGTGAGGTAACTGTACATGCCTTGAACCTGTCGGAGGTGGCCAGTCCTGAAAGTTTCCATCTTGCAGCAGCAAAAGTGGTTCAAAGTAGAGTAGGCCCAATGTCTTTCATGGCTTACTCTCATCTTCATGCTGAGGACCCTCTAATTTAGCAGGGTAATGAGGATCTGTCAGTACCTACTCTAGTTCCTTCTCATGTCAAAACAATCCATTCTTAGATTGCAAAGTTGTAACTCAAACCTAGGTGGTTTTAAAAATCTTTTTTGTACTTGACTTACAAGTAATCATATTTAGGAAAATGTTCTCACATTTGGATGGTACTCATCCCTAGTTCTGTTCCTGATGCTGTTTCCTTTCCTCTTGTATTTATACTCTCTTAAGCACTTTAGTTGGTTTGTTGGTGGTGCAGATATAAAGGGGTGGGTTGAACAACTGTATTTATGCCAGTAATTTCCTGGAAATTTACCAATATTGGTAACATTGAGTGGATTTATATTTTATAGTATAAATCAAATATAATAATTTATATATTTATTATATACAAATTATATTATTAAATTTTATTTCTAAAATAAATATAAACGTTCTTTTGGTGGCGGGAAGAACAGGTTACAAGAAATGAGTTTATAAATGGGAGACCAGTTAGGAGGCTATCACAGTCATTTAGGCAAGATACGAAAAGGGCCTGAACTAAATAAGGCAGTAACAGAAGCACAAAAAAGGTGATTGATATGTTTAATACATAATAGGAGGTAAAATGAACAAGACTTTCACTTTGAATGTAAGTAGTGATTAGAAATATGAGATACAATGGCTCACAAGATCCTAATAACAGATTTCAGTAAAAACTGGACAAGAGTCACTGTCAAATCCAAATAATATAAAACAGGGCAGAAGGGGCTGCTTAGCTTTCTTACAATAATTCAACCTAGGCTGGTTAGGAATAGGATGCTTTATGATTGTGCACTTCCTTCCTAGGCATAGGACTGGGGTCTCCACACTGTACCTGCACCAGATTTCAAACTGGACTCCACCTCCAGGCACGAGGCCCTGTGCAGAGAAGGCACTTAGTAGGAGCCTTTGCACTGGAATTTCAGCTGGCAACAGGAGAGAGTGATGGTGTTCACTATTAAAGATGGGATCCGGAACACAGAGTGTGGTTGCAGTTCTGAAGGGCTTCAGAGTAATTCCTTTCAAAAAGAAAAGCATTTCAAAATAATCCAACATATGACTTAGTGCTTTTTTCTTCTTTCATGTTCTTCCAGTGAATATTACTCAGTAATTCCCTAGTAGCTATGGTTCCCTAAGATCCCATGATAATATAGAAGAAAAAGATCCCTTGCTAGTGGACAATTCATATATTGCCATTCAAGTGCTGACACTTGTTAAGTTTTTTTTTTTTTTAATTATAGTCACCTTAGCGAGTATGAAATGGTATCTCAGTAGTATTGATTTGCATTTCCCAAATAAGTAATGATGCTCAGTATTCTTCCATGTGCTTATTGGCCATTTGTATATCTTTGGAGAAATGTCTATTCAGATCCTTTGCCTACTTTTTAATTGGTTTTTAAGAAATGATTGATTTGTAAGAGTTCTTTCTATGTTCTGTATATACAAATCTCTTATTTGAACCTCAAAATCAACACTGGCAGCACTTTGGCAATCATTCTGGAACATACACTGAATGGCGAAAAATTCGAGTCACCTGGCCTGTTTGTTCCCAGGTGAGAACAATGTGTGAGAGTCTGACTTCTTGTTTCTCGGAGATGACCAGAAGGTGGGGACAGTAGAGGCAGTGCAGAAGCTTCCACTCTGGGGACAGCAGGATGGGGTTTGAATCCCAACCTTGGCGCTTGTTAGTGGGGCAGCCCCAAGCAAGTCACTTAACGCTTGTGAATCTCATTTTTTCTTTCATAAAATAAAGCAAACAGAGTCTACCAGGAAGTTGTTTTACGAGTTAAAATAATGATCTATGTGAGATATGTATATGTACATATTTCCTTTAGGAGCAATGGTTCAGTATTCCCTAATTCAGCGTTCATGGTGCTTTACAGAACACAACTACTGTGAGGAATGAGAATCAACACTACGTATATAGATAAGAGTGGGCACGTAAAGGATATAAGATGGGGCAAAATGCAAATAATTGGTAGATCTAGGTAAAGAGTATATAAAAGTTCTTTGTACTATTTTTATAGGTTTTTGTAAATTTGAAATTATATCAAAATAAAAAGCTACAAAAATAGTTAAAAAATAAAAAAACTTGGCCTATCTCCTGTTTTACTGCCCAGGTAAGACTAGAAATATTCAACAACACAAAATTCACTCAGAAAAAAAAAGACTTCTTAAGTATAATCTAATAAAAGAACCATATAAGAATAAGAAAGCCTAATATCCTAAACCTACCATTTTCAAGGAACTCTGGTCCTTTCAGCACACTGGATTGCGAGTGTTGAACTGGAAAGTAGTACTGGACATAACAATCTGCTTCTCCCCAGACTGTTGCCTGAAGAGGGGATAGCCCTTTAACCATTTCTACATGGATCTCAAAGCAGTGCTCCATCAATGTATTTCCTCGGTCCTCTGCCTATTAAATGAAACAGAAACACTGGTGAGCTTTAAAAAGTAACTTGCTTAGAATATTCCTGCTTCTCTATGAAGTCTGAGTATAGATAAAGAGATAAGTATAATTAGTTGATACTAAAATAGATACTTAATTTTCACTGTAACTCTCACAACTGCTCACTGTAAGTAGGCTAAACAGGATGTACTCCTGACTATAAGACTGGGTTAATATTAGGAAATCCATAAATGTAATTCAGTGCATTAATGGAACAACAAAAATGATTAACACAAATGCATTTGATAAAATTCAACATTTGTTCCTGATAAAAGCTCTTAATATACTAAGAATAGAAGGCTATTCCCTTCATAGGAAAAATAATAAATAGTAAATTTAGAATAAATTCTACATTTAGAATAGCAATGGAATGAGAAGTGAAGTGGAAGAAGGGTAACACCAGACCAAACTAATATCATAATTTAAGAAAAAAAGGAAAACTAATAGCCTGCAGCAGACAGTGGCATCCACGATTCCAGCAGGACTCCTCAGCCTGGGCCACTTAGAATAGCAAACAGGTGGCTGGGCGTGGTGGCTCAAGCCTGTAATCCCAGCACTTTGGGAGGCCGAGACGGGTGGATCACAAGGTCAAGAGATCGAGACCATCCTGGCTAACATGGTGAAACCCCGTCTCTACTAAAAAAATACAAAAAACTAACCGGGCGAAGTGGCGGGCGCCTGTAGTCCCAGCTACTCGGGAGGCTGAGGCAGGAGAATGGCGTAAACCCGGGAGACGGAGCTTGCAGTGAGCCGAGATCCAGCCACTGCACTCCAGCCCGGGCGACAGAGCAAGACTCCGTCTCAAAAAAAAAAAAAAAAAAAAAAAAAAGAATAGCAAACAGGTACTAACTACTATTTCCAAATTAGTTGGGGATAACGTCAGGACTGTCCAATAATGGTAAGGACTACTTGGGGAGGTAGTGAAGACACTGTCACTACAGGGAATAACAACAAATAATTATGTATTTATTGAGGATTTACTATGAACCAGGCACTATACCAAACAGCTCACCTTTATTAGGTGATTGAACATGCAGAGCTAGTAACAGTGGAACCAGGTTTAGACTTAATGTAGTCTGACTCCAGAGCCAGTGATCTTTATCCCTATTCTATACAGCAGATCTTAGACAACAAATTATTCAGGAAAATTCAAAGGGGGAATTCAGGATTCAGATAAGAGTTGAGATTATATATATATATGTGTTTAACATTTTAACTACTAATCCAAAAAATCTAGAACAGAGACTGTATTAAGTCTCTGCTTTGAAATCTGAAAGCATATGTTAGCAATACCTGCTCAAAAATTTTCCTTAGAAAAACACAAAACTTGCAATTTGATTCCCTGGGGCAAAAATTGGGAAAAAAAATCTCTCAAGAGTCACAACAGCTACTTAATTTGGCCTTATAGTGTTATAGCAATTTGATAATTCCCTTCTGCAAATGGTGAATTGGATGGGAGGCATGAGTGTAGGAGGAAAAACAACTGTTTTTATAGATATCTAATCCCACAGGTAAATCTTTCAAGGATTTCCTCTGCGCACATAGTGAGAAACATTTTCTAACCTTTAGTATGGAATTTAACAAAATCTGAGTCTACACTGCAAGGTGACAGCCATATAATGCCTAAACAGACTTGGGGATACTAATGTGGTTTTTCTTTATTTGTGCTTTTATATAATTTTCAACTGGAAAAATACGATTATCTATTGACAAACAATAATATCTAACAAATAACTGGCCGGGTGTGGTGGTTCATGCCCGTAATCCCAGCACTGTGGGAGGTCGAGATGGGTGGATCACTTGAGGCTAAGACCAGCCTGGCCTGGCAATATGGTGAAACCCCATCTCTACTAAAAATACGTAAGTTACCAGGCACAGTGGTGGGTGCCTGTAATCCCAGCTACCGGGAGGCCAAGGTGGGAGAATCCCTTGAACCCAGTTGGCGGAGGTAGCAGTGAGCTGAGATGGCGCCATTGCACTCCAGCCTGGGCAACAGAGCGAGACCTCACCTCAAAACAAAACAAAAAAAACTAACAAATAACTAAGAAAAATTTGGAGTTCATAATATACAAATAAACCATAACTTACTAAAAGTTATTTTCCTAATAGTTCTTTCCCTGCTAGAGACATTTAAATTTGTCGTTTGGGTTCAGACTTAAGAATATAACATACTTAAATGGTATGGATACTGAGATTTGGCTGTACTAGTAAAAACAACAAATATAAGATACAGTAGTACATGATACAGTGGAATAAAGACTGAACTTGAAGTTAGAAGACCTGTGTCTGAATCCCAGTTCTCTCATTCTTAGTTATGTGACCCCGGACAAGTAACTTACTCTCTTCGATTCTGTCTCATCATCTATAAAACAGAATAACAATGACCTACCTCATGTAGTTGTTAGGGAAATAAACATAAGAATGTATGTCAATGTGCTTTCTCAACTGGACAGCACCAAACAAAAACAAATTACTTTTAAATTACTAGTAGATAAGCAAGCACTTAACAATGACTTTCCAGCATGGGCTCAGCCAATAAGCAGGGTAAGATTTTGCTGGCTTACATTTGGGATCACTCTCCACTCCCATTTTTTTTAAAGGCAACAAAGCTAGTAAATTAGATAATTAAGATCTGGTTGTTCGATTGGATTTTCTTTATAAATTCAGGGAGCTAAGAGGGACACAGAGATCCATTTAAACCATAACAGAAAACTACCAATGATTCCTTTGATTTATAGGAAGCACTGGAGTGCATGTTATGTTCTTTTGTTGAGCCTTTCATTATAGAAATAAAGGATTTGGGCAATAAATTCACTAAAATATGCAAGAGAAAATGAAATAATGACTTTTTGTAAACCATAGCATTTATTACCATAGCAACAGATGCTACAGTTGGCTGGTCCAGGAAATGGGCTGGCCTAGGGCTGAAGGGAGGGAGTGTTCCCTCTTCATGCTTTAATCTTTGTAGTGCCATTATTTGATCTGAAGAACCCATAGCTAAAAAGACTCGAAGACTCCCATTTTGGTGGCCTGAAAACACATCAATCACAGGCATGTAGCGGTCGACAGCAACAACTGGGTACTGGGCATCCAGCAGCAGGCGAGAAATTTTAGGATCTCTAGAGGGGGAGAAATTGTGAATAAGCAAATAACAAGCATCAATCATGTCATAGAGTGTTTTATTTCTTTCCTGACTCATTTTTTCAGTTTGTTAAAAATAGATCTGCAACTGGAAAAGTAATAGTGGTTTTAAAAAATGTGTGCATCTGTCAGTAACCCACCAAATAAAAATTACCAGGCAGAGAAGTTCAAAATGTAGCAATTTAAAGGCATGGAATGTGTCTGATATGTCTCTGTAGCATTATGGCCCCAAGTCCAGTGTCTGTGATTTGAGCAGTATCTCATGGAGCTTTGCATTATTTTATAGGGAGGAAGTGTGGTCTACTAGGAAGAATGTGGACTTTGGTGTCTGACAGATAAGATCTGGATAATATTGCCAATATCTGCCATCTACTGAGTGTTTAGTATGTGATAGGCATTTTATAGTGTTTCTAATCCTTTTAACGCTGCAAAGGTTGGTATTATCCACTATTAATGGATGAGAAAGCCAAATTTAAAGAGGTTAAGTAACTTAGCTAAGGATACACAACTAGTAGGAGGTTAAGTTGGGATTCAAGCTCTGATAAATGATTTATAATGCCATGCTGAATCTTAGCTCTGCCACTTACTTGCTGTGTGACTCAAGCAATCATTTAACATTTTTAAGTCTGTTTTGTCATCTGTAAAATGTACGCAATGAAAAAACTTACATCAAAGGGTGGTTGTTAGGACTAAACTGAGATAACATATAAAATACCAACTGTGATGCTTGGTACATGGAAAATGCCCAGTAATTGGTAGCTACTATTATTTTATACACTCTCAGCAAAGAATGAGATCTAATGGAATGAGAAGTGAAGTGGAAGAAGGGTAACACCAGACCAAACTAACATCATAATTTAAGAAAAAAAGGAAAACTAATAGCCTACAGTGGACAGTGGCATCCACGATTCCAGCAGGACTCCCCAGCCTGGCTATGATTTCTAATGTTACTGTTGTAAGTATTAATACTTAGCTGTTCACAGAAGGCATATCCATGTATTTTCTCTCTAGATCTTCATGATTGTTCCACTAGAGAGATAGGGAATCTACTATCACCCTCATTTTACAGATGAGGAAAAGAAAGTCAGAGAGGTTAAGTGACTTCTGCAAGTTAAAGGACAAATTTCTTCATTTGTAATATAGGGATAATAATAATACCTTATAGGGTTATAGTGAGGTTCAAATGAGCTAATGCCCACAAAGGTGCTCTTTGTAAAACGTAAAACGCAACATTTAAAACAGAACTATGAGAAGGCTGCTAGGAAGGAGGTCAATGCTAAAATAAAAACCAGAAACTGAGTCAAAATAAAAAAGGCACATTTTGGGCCAGACGTGGTAGCTCATGCCTGTAATCCCAGCACTTTGGGAGGCCGAGGCGGGTGGATTGCGAGGTCAGGAGATTGAGACCATCCTGGCTGACACGGTGAAACCCCGACTCTACTAAAAATACAAAAAATTAGCTGGGTGTGGTGGCGGGCGCCTGTAGTCCCAGCTACTCCAGAGGCTGAGTCAGGAGAATGGCGTGAAGCCGGGAGGAGGAGCTTGCAGTGGGCCAAGACTGCGCCACTATACTCCAGCCTGGGTGACAGAGCAAGACTCTGTCTCAAAAAAAAAAAGAAAAAAAAAAAAAGGAACAGTTTGTATTGAGGAATGAAATAACCATCAGGTTAATCAATACCCTACCTATGTGTTAAAAGTGAGGTGGAGTAATCAAATCTGAAGGTCTAAAAGATAATATTCATTATATAAAACTTGCAAATAGCTGATGTGAACAATACTGAAGTTATGTGATAGAACGGTAAACCACCTTTTGTGAGGTGGTAACTTTTGGCAGTAGAGCTTTTTGGTGAAGAGTGTGGACTCCACTGCCATGCTATCTTGGGTCCTAACCCTCCACTTTATGATATATGTGACAAGTAATTTAACTTCTCTGAGTCTCTGTTAACTTATCTGTACAAAAAAGCAAAGAGAAGTACCTGCCTCAGAGGGTTGTCAAGAAGATTAAATGACCTGATGTATGCAAGGTTTTTAGCATAATGCCTGAAACATGGTAAGCAGTATCTGTAAGATACTGCTTTAGAATAGGAGAAAGAGCAGCAACTGTGGTGAAACTGAAAAAAGTCCTTCAAGGGATTACTGGGCTATACATGTTTGCAAATCAAAAGAATTCCTTTTCAGTCCATACAAAGTTAAAGACACACAATAAAGAATACTCCAAAAGGTCCTATTTACTTGAATGACATGTAAAACTGGTGGAGGGGAAGTTTCACCAGTCCGAGCAGCTTGTCCAGTCCTGGGCTCCGCACCTTATTCCAAGTTTCAATTACCATCACATTGTTCTTAAGCCTTTCCAGGTATTTGGAAGACAGAGAGATGGGAATCACCTAAGAGAAGAGGAACAACCAAAGCAAACAAAAAACTCATACCTAAGACAAATATTAATTTATACTTTCACTCAATAGCATTTACAAAAAGCCTACTGTTAACACACAGTGTTATGAGCTAAAGACATTCAAATAAAACTTACTCTGTATCCTCAAGAGAAGTAGCAGTCTGCTGTTAGAGACTAACACATAAAGGCCAGATACAAAACAGTGAGTTCTCTGATGACAAAGCTCATACAGGTGGAGCTTTGAGGACACAGAGAAGGTTGTTAAACATGTCAAACATGGTGCCTGCCAAACTTGTCCAATCCTTTCTAAGGCAAAGTGATCCACTAGTAAATCCCCCTGAAAGAAAGATGTTTTTGAAAGAAGTATGCTACTGACTTGACAAGAGTTGAGTATTTTATCAAAGGGCAGTCAATCCACTGACTGGATAGCATTTAATAAAATGACCAAGTGCCAAAAGCTCTGCCCAACAGGTGTCACAGTAAAGAGCAAAGCCAACCGTTCCTCTGGATTTTCAACATAAAATTACTCCAGAATTGGCCAGTTGGTAGTTCCAATAGAAAACATGAGAGGCAAAAAGCATGAAATTAGAAAAGGGATGATGAGAGGAAGACACCAGAAGAACAGAGCAGAGCTACTTTTGTATCCACCTAAGAAACACAAAGTGGATACAAACCTAGTGTTTGTATCCTGAACACATTTCTGTTCCTTGAAACCAAAAAAAGTAAAACTAGAACAGCAACCTAACCTCCAAGTAAGGAAGTTGCAGGCAACTACTTCTGGGACAAAGTAACCTTAAATCTCAAGGCCGAGCAGGAGTTAACTAATACAAAAAGCTCTGCTTAAGTGGTGTCATGAAGGCTTAAAGGAAATTCAAGGTAGAAGAATGAGCACATACAAAAATACAGAAGTAGGAGAAGAGAATATTCAGGAAACTCTTAAGTAGTTGAGCACAGCTGGGTTATTTAGTATAAAGGGAAGAGTGGCAGGAGCTGAGGCTGGAGAAGTACATACAGTCAATTTCCAAAGGGTCTTGGATTTACATTCCATCTTGAAGGATATGGGGAATCACGGAAAGGCTTTAAGAAGGGAAATAAAATGTTCAGGTTAGTGTTTTAGAAAGGTCATTCTCATTGGTGCATAAAGGAGGCAAAGGACATAAAGAGAACTGGGAAACAGCTAGACCAGTCTGAAGGCTATTTGGAAGGAGGGTGAAGGTTTAAATAGAAGCAGTGGCAGTGCAGTGAAGGTAAAGAGATGTGTTCCAGAGAATTAAGTTTGTAGTATCTATTAGACTTGGTAAGTAATTACATAAGAAAGAGTCAAGGGGCTGGGCGCCGTGGCTCACACCTGTAATTCCACCACTTTGGGAAGCCGAGGTGGGCAGATCACGAGGTCAGGAGCTCGAGACCATCCTGGCTAACACGGTGAAACCCCGTCTCTACTAAAAATACAAAAAAAATTAGTCGGGCATGGTGGTGGGCACCTGCAGTCCCAGCAACTCGGGAGGTTGAGGCAGGTGAATGGCCTGAACCCGGGAGGCGGAGCTTGCAGTGAGCTGAGATTGCGCCACTATACTCCAGCCTGGACGACAAAGTGAGACTCTGTCTCGAAAAAAAAAAAAAAAAGAAAGACTCAAGGAAAACTAACAGGTTCTATTTAGGTGCCTGAGTAAATTATAATTTGAATTAGGGCAGACAAAAAGAGGAGGAAGAACAGATTTGGAAGAAGTGATAAATTCCGATTTGAACATGTTTGAATTCGTTCTTTCATTTACACATCTTTATTGAATACCCAGTATGTGCCAGGCAATGTGTTAGGTGACACGTGTAAACTGAGATATCCAGGTGGTAATGACCAGCAGGCAGTTAGATACAGAAATCTCAAACTAAAAGGAAATGTCTGGCATATATAGAAGTGTAGATGTGGAAGTTATCGTCATAAAAATGACTGCTGAAGCTGTGTGAATAGATGTGATCATCATGGGGAAAAGTGGATTGATTTGGAAGAGTGCCAGCAATACAGTAATGAGTAGAAGCACCAACAATTAAAGGAAGAAGTACTGGGGTTACCACCCTTTTTCTAGTTTTTTTTTTTTTTTTGAGATGGAGTCTCGCTCTGTTGCTCAGCCTGGAGTGTGGTGTTGATCTCGGCTCACTGCAAGCTCTGCCTCCTGGGTTCATGCCATCCTCCTGCCTCAGCCTCCTGAGTAGCTGGGACTACAGGTGCCTGCCACCATGCCCGGCTAATTTTTTGCATTTTTAGTAGAGACGGGGTTTCACCGTGTTAGCCAGGATAGTCTCGATCTCCTGACCTCGTGATCCGCCCGCCTCAGCCTCCCAAAGTGCTTTTCCTAGTTTTCCTTCTGGCCAAATGACTGAAAAAGAACAGCTTTGAGTGAGGAAGAAAATAAGACAGTAAAGTTACAAAAACCAAGAAACAAAACAACTTAAGCACCACATTATACAGAAAAATCAAGTTAAGATGCATACTAAAGTAGGGAGAAGAATAAATGTGAGGATAAATATATAAAATAAAATAATAAAGGAGAGATTGGAGAAAGATGGGGAGGTTTAATCAAAGTCTTAGAGGAAGCAGAAAGGAATAGAATCCCAAAACTCAGGCAAAAGAAACAGAGAGAAACCATGTGAACTCAGACAGAAGAGAAATAAAGACAAAAAGTTTTAAAATGTTGACAATGCCTTTCCCTCTTCTATCCGATAGTGGGACTGAATCTGTACACCAAATAATTACAAAGGTTCCTGCTAGTCTGAACATTCTAGATTTAAGATGAAATTATAATTTGGGAAGCATTTGTCTCCCACCCCTACATTCCTCTAATGGATATGGAATGTACAAAGTTACCTGAGAAAAGTTAAAGACCGGTTGTGTTGTGCCCCATGCGATGACAGATCTGGTGACTTCCTCTGTGCTGAAGAGTTTACAATTTAAATAAACATTGCATGGTGATTGTTTCTCAGATTCTCCAGTAATAAAATCTTTCCCATCTGGCACCATCAATAGCACATGCAACAGCAAAGCACTCTCTTTTGTTGACCCATTCGTCTGAATGACTAAATTATGGGAAGCTGGCATAGTCATGAAGGTTGAAGGATGTGGTGCTAGAGGGCTTGGTGACTTTTGGGTGGGGAGCACCAAGTTCTGTGCTTTCTTTGCAGTTTCCTCATGAATTTGATTTAAGTTTTGTGGATTTTTGGTACAGGTCATATCTTGGGTAAGTTCTGGTAGTGCCTTATTTGGACTTGTAGGAGCACAAAGTGGGGTATAATGGGTATTGCCACTTAACTTAGTATTGATACCAGTGAAATCTTTGTTATCTGTAACAAGCTCCATGGTTACCTATAAAACACAAAAGGAGAAGAGTCAATAAGAATGTCCTTTAGAATTGGAATTAGAATTTTGAGGCTGGAAACACCACCAGATTATTAGGAAATGAATTAACTCATCCTCAAACACTCTAATAGTAAGAATATTAACAGAATGCATATACATTAACTTGCTAGACTAAGAAAAACTAGACAGATGATTTATCAATAACAAAAGATGAACCTGGAAGATCAAGTTAAGCCAGAATAGAAGAAAGTTCCCAGAAAAGAATGGAGACATGTTTAAAGGACCCAGAAATCCAGTTGAAGAGGCTCCCACTGGCTAACTCTAGGACAATTTAAGCATAAGAATGAGTAACAGTAATGGATTATAACCTATTGAATAATAATCCATGAATCCATCCTGATATAAAATAAATATGAGAGAAGAAACAGCTCCTCCGTATAGAATGCCAATTAATAAACGCACAAGAGACGGTAGAGTTAGAAATCACCATTTGACAATCATCACAGTAATAAGTGATTCAGGTTAACCTCAGTGGAGAAACATTCTTTAAAATAACTGGCATTACTTTAAAAAAAAAATCAACATACTGAAAAATAAAGAAAGGCTGCAGAACTGTTTCTGACTAAAGGAGATTAGAAAGATCTGACAAAATGCAATAGATAATCCTGGACTAGAAAAAAAATTTGCTATAAAGGCGCTGGTATAATTGGTGAAATCTCAGTACAGCCTGTAGATATAGCATCAATGCTATGCTGACTTTTAAAACTCTAGAGTATTATGCATGATGATGTCCTTGTTCTAAGGAAATGCATAAAATATAAACTAAAGAATTTAGGGGGAGAGGCATGATGTACAACTTACTCTCAAATAGCTCAGAAAAAAATGTGTATGTACATGTATGGGGGAAGGAGATAAAGGGAGAGAAAGAGAGAGACAGTGAAGAGGCAGACAGACAATTATAAAGAAAATGTGACAAACAGTAAGAATTGGGGAGTCTGAGTAAAGGGTATAAAAAAAGTCTAAATGTTAAAAAGTAAAAAAGAAAAGCGATGAAGGATAAATGATGAATTTGAAGAATAGAAGTGGTCACTAACTGTCAGGAGACTCAATTACTAAGGGTAAAAAGTTCTTGCTGTTTCTTTGATCTGAAATCCATAAGTGTTCGTAAGTGTTACACAGCAAGGTTCTCTTTTTTTTCGAGACAGAGTTTCTCTGTCGCTCAGGCTGGAGTGCAGTGGTGCGATCTTGGTTCACTGCAAGCTCCACCTCCCGGGTTCATGCCATTCTCCTGCCTCAGCCTCCCGAGTAGCTGGGACTACAGGCACCCGCCACCACATCCGGCTAATTTTTTGTATTTTTTAGTAGACACGGGGTTTCACCGTGTTAGCCAGGATGGTCTCGATCTCCTGACCTCGTGATCTGCTTGCCTCGGCCTCCCAAAGTGCTGGGATTACAGGCCTGAGCCACCACGCCCGGCCAAGGTTCTTTTACTCTATTGAATATAGACAGCAATCTATCCAGAATAGTATTTCTCTCAAAAGAGCCAGAACAGAAAAAATTTCTAGTTGATCAATCCTATTTATAACCCCTTTCTGATTTTAAACTTTGTAGTCCAGAATGAACCAGGCAGGCAACAACTATAACTTGGATAGCACAAGAGTAAGGTGATGTTAATTTTTTGCAATAATAATCATGTAAGTCTTTAAAGCAAAGTGGTATTTACTAAGACCAAGAAGAGAGAGAAGGCTTCCAAGAAGAAAAGGCAGTATGACAAAACACAGAGGCATGAACCAGTATGATACCTTACTGATTCTTTACATAGTGTGACATAGTTATTGGTAGAGAAGCTATAGGAGAGAAGGCTGAAACGGTAGGCCAGGGTCACATAGTAAGTCTTGTACTTTATCCTTCGGGTGACTGGGAGTCATCAGGATGTTTTAGGCATGGCTGTGATGATTTTTTGTTTTCTTTTGAGACGCTTTGTCGCCCAGGCTGGAGTGCAATGGTGTAATCTCGGCTCACTGCAACCTCTGCCTACTGGGTTCAAGCAATTTTTGTGCCTCAGCCTCCCAAGTAGCTGGGATTACAGGCACAGGTCACCACTCCCGGCTAATTTTTGTATTTTTAGTAGAGATGGAGTTTAGCCATGTTGCCCAGGCTGGTCTTGAACTCCTGAGCTCCAGCAATCTGCCCACCTTGGCCTCCCAAAGTGCTGGGATTACAGGCTTAAGCCACTGCATCCGGCTGATTTTTAAAATTCACCAGGACAAAGCTATACTGAAGCCACACACCCTGATTCTGCCATCTAAGAAATCCTAACTCACCTGAATACAAGGAAATAACCCTCTCTCCAAAGAATTATATACCAGAATTCATTCTAACAGGCACACTTAGTTACTTTTCTCCTTCTTTATTCCAATTACTCTAGTCTAAGCCACCATAAATCATCTCTTTTCTGGACTAATGCCACAGACCACCTCCCTCTTTCCTCTTGCAGTCTATTCTCCACACAGTAATCTTGTAAAACGGAAATCAGATGTCACTCCCACGCTTCAACATCCTTTCCTTGGATCTTAGGCTAAAATCGAAACTCTTTACCTTACCTACAAAGCTCTGATGATATGGCTTCTACCTGACCGTTCAACTCTACTTTCTACCACTCTCTCTCTTGCTCACTATCCTCTGGCAACATTCTATCCCTTGATGACTCCAAGCCCAGTCCTGCTTTAGGGCTGCTGCACCTGTTATTCTCTCTGGAATGGTCTCTGTGTTTTTTACTTTCTCCTCTTATTCTTCAAATCTCACCTTCTATGTCACCTCCATAGAAAGATGTTCTGTGATCACCATCTCCTACTTTCTCCCAGGTACTCACTATCACGTCATACCATTTATTTCCTTCATAGCACTTCCACTGCTCTATTTCAAGAGATGCTACACAAGATCAAAGACCTTGCTTTTCTTGTTCACTGCTATATCCTCTGTACCAGCCAATAATGCATACTCAGCAAATACTTCTGACTTCCTGAATGTGTATCTACATACCTTGAGGGGGCCAAACAGAGTCTGATCATTTTCCTGTTGCACTGGAAGTTGACCACTGAAAGAAAGCAGCTCTGATTGAATGACAGCTCTCAAAGAAAGTGATGCAGATCCAATGACTTCTGGCTGAGGAAGGAGAGAGAACATTTTGGTTAATTAAAGAGAAGCCACAGGAGATCTTACTTAAAGTGACAACATATGATGGCTTATAAAGGAAACCACGCAGGAAGAAAAAGCTTAATTATCTAAGACAACTCTGAGATCCCACTTTCTGTCATATTTTGGTCTCTCTTCTGGCTTTTGCTACTTTTGTCTATAAGAATACAGACAGTTTTATAAGCCACAAAGTGGTTGGAAGATTATCTTTTTCTATCACTAAGAGTTAATTCTTACTCAAAATGTTCAATTTCACTATTAAAAATAACAAAATTTAGATGTCATAAATTTTTGCTATTAAAACTAGGGAAATTGTAAAGTTTAATATATCTAATGCTATCAAGGCTATGGAGAAACAAGAGGCTGTCATATGAGTAAAGCTGGAAATATAAACTGGGAATATGCTTTTAGATGGCAAATTTGGTAACAAATATTAAAAGCTTTAAATATTTATGCTCTTTGGCCCACTAATTTCATTTCTGGGAATTTGTACTAAAGAAATAATAAACAGGCCAGGCGCGGTGGCTCATGCCTGTAATCCCAGCACTTTCGGAGGTCAAGGCAGGTAGATCACCTCAGGTCAGGAGTTCGAGACCAGCCTGGTCAACGTGGTGAAACCCTCGTCTCTACTAAAAATATAAAAAAAATTAGTTGGGCATGGTGGCGGGTGCCTGTAATCCCAGCTACTCAGGAGGCTGAGGCAGGAGAATCGCTTGCACCCAGGAGGCTGAAGTTGCAGTGAGCTGAGACTGTGCCATTGCACTCCAGCCTGGGCAACCAGAACAAAACTCTGTCACACACACACACACACACACACACACACACACACACACACACACAAACAAAACACACACACACAAAGAAATAAGAAACAATGCATAAAAAGCTTATACACAAATTATGTGTATGTTAAAAGTAGTTACCAATGAGATACACCTAGTTGTCCAATAATCAGGAATTAAGCTAATTATATAGCACATCCACATGATGGTATAACATGCAGCCATTAAAATGACGTTTACTAAAAGTTTCTAATAATATTAATTGTATTTGTTATAATGTTTGATAAAAGGGTATTAATTCATGTATATCATAAACCTTCAAATACTTACAAAATTATGTGGAAAACATTAAATAGATATTTTTGAAGAAAATGAATAAAAACCCTCAAAATGCTAAATGATAAAAAGAAAGAATAAAACCTACATACAAAATTATATAACATATTGTATTCATTGGAAAAAGACAATGCAGATAGGCATAAATGCTAACAATAGTTACTTCTTGGTGACAGAATTACAGGCAATTTTTGCCTTTTAAAAATTATTTTTCGAGTTTTCTACAAAAATATGTAAAACTCTTTTATAATTAGAAAAAAAATGCTGGCCAGGCGCAGTGGCTCACACCTGTAATTCCAGTACTTTGGGAGGCCAAGGTGGGCGGATCACGAGGTCAGGAGATCCAGACCATCCTGGCTGACACAGTGAAACCCTGTCTCTACTAAAAATACAAAAAAGTTAGCTGGGCTTGGTGGCGGGCGCCTGTAGTCCCAGCTACTCTGGAGGCTGAGGCAGGAGAATGGTCTGAACCCGTGAGGCGGAGCTTGCAGTGAGCTGAGATCGCGCCACTGCACTCCAGCCTGGGCGACAAAGAGAGACTCCGTCTCAAAAAAAAAAAAAAAAAGAAAAAAAGAAAAGAAAAAAAAAATGCCATTAACTAGGTATAGGAAAATGATTCAATGTAAATACATCGAAATGTTAATAGAGTTTATTTTGAGTTATGAAATGATGCCTTTCCTGCCCTTTCTTTTTTGCTATAATTTTCCAAAAAGGACCTGTATTGTATATGTCTTCTGAAAAAAGCAAAAGAAAACAGGATGTTCTTCATGCTATCCATACCAAATAAGAGGTCAAAAGATTATAAAGACTATTCTTTTACTGAAGGAAGTAAAAACTGCTTGTTATAGTTTATTGATTTACGTTATGCCAGCTGCAAGCAATTTTATAAACTTGGAATTAGTTGATCAAAACTGCTACTCACAACTGTATTATTTTGGGCTTGGATAACTTATGTATTCTGCCTGCAAACAGGAAGTAGAATCTCAAATTAAGGCTAATAGCCTGTATCAATATAGCTACCTTTCTCTAGAAGGGAACAGCACAATAAAGAGGTTAAGAACTTGGGATCTAAAGACAGCAGATTTGGGATGGTGTCTTGGTTCTTTTATTAGATTGAGTGATCTTAGACATGTTATTTCACCAAATCTCAGTTTCTTCATCTGTAAAACGAAGATAATAATGTACCTAATTCACAGAGTTGTGGTGATTAAAATTGATAGTGTGCTCGTGTAGATTCTTTAGTATTACATCTGGCCCATGACAAACAGCAGAGATTTGTAGTAGTAATAATAATAATAACAATGGATTATTAGTACTGCCTGCACCTGAAGATTCCTAGTTTAGGCAAGAATACAGTTTTAGGTATGCCCCAAATCCCTGGGGTGAAGGTAAGGCAAAGGCCAAAATCATTCAAAGTACCTTTTTCTGTGGAGTTTTCTTTGCATAAATTTGGAAAGTGAGGTTGGAATTCCACCAGTGCTGTATCATTGGGCCACCAAACTGTACTGGAAACACAAATCGCTGCTGGAACTTCACCCCTGTAAGGAGAACCAGACACACAGACATGTCACACCACCCAACTGAAGTCATCATCAATCCATGCCTTGATACCACCTGCTTCCCTTTCAAATTTAATTAAAATCTCCTGCAGAAATCTTGTCAGTGTAATTTCACAGAAAGTGCTAGGGCTATAGGACTGAATGAGCAGGGACAAAGAGAAAACCCTGAAGAGAGTACACAGAAGACAGGCAGTGCTATGTTGCTCTGCTTTGCTATGAGAAACGAATGCCGATCATGAGTACTGGATGTGTAAGGAGACATACCTATACACTTCACTGGGTTTTAGGTAATAGGACTGTTTTTAAAAGACAAGTTGGTAGTAGTATACTAAAAGAAGGGGGCTGGTTGGAGGTGGAACAATGAGGGATAAACAGATAAATAGAAGAATGGAACAAAAAACTATAATAAAAATAAGCTTATCTTCTGGACACTCCTACTGTCACAAACAAGGTATGAGGTACTGATGTTAGCAGTGTCAGGCAAAGTACAGTCTGTCTCTTGGGTGGAAAGGAAGGGGTTTCTGCTATAAGTATAAGTGGAAGAAGTGATGGTGGTATTTGAGTTTGTGCTCATGGCTATAGAGTTTTAACTGGTAAATAAAAAGAATTTGAGGCCAGGTGCGGTGGCTCACGCCTGTAATACCAGCACTTTGGGAGGCCGAGACGGGCAGATCACGAGGTCAGGAGATTGAGACCATCCTGGTTAACACGGTGAAACCCCGTCTCTACTAAAAATACAAAACAAAACAAAAAAAAATTAGCCAGGCAAGGTGGTGGGCGCCTGAAGTCCCAGCTACTCGGGAGGCTGAGGCAGGAGAATGGCGTGAACCCGGGAGGCGGAGCTTGCAGTGAGCCGAGATCACGCCATTGCACTCCAGCCTGGGCAACAGAGCGAGACTCTGTCTCAAAAATAAATAAATAAAATAAATAAATCAATAAAATAAAATAAAATAAAGAATTTGACACCAGAATCAAAGGATGTAAGTTTAAGCTCCAGTTCTATTGTTTATTGTTACCACCTCAGAAACACTTTATCACCTATAAAATGATCTTCCTGTCCATTCACTGCTAAGGCCCTTAAAATGGATCATGAATCTGAAGAATCCTCACAAGAGGCCCAGTTATGAAGAGAATCTGCTATTTCTAGCATTCATTCCAATAACCCATTTTAACCTACTGATCTCTCTAGTCATCTCTGGCCATATTAATTGGTGACTCTATACTTTTCTTGGTACTGTTGGACAGGACCTGGACCTTGCTGTGTGGATCAATGCACAGGAACTATGAACAAAAGGTCTGGGCCCAGGAAGCCCACATCCACTAGATCAGTTTATTTGGTTGCCCTACCTGGGAAAAGGAAGTAAGATAACACCTGCACCTCATTGGTGTGCTGGGAGATCAACTGAGGTAATAAAGGAAAAAGCACTTTGGACACTAAAATTCTTTATGACAAACAGAATCCTATTCCAATTTCTCCTTACTACTTAGGTATGTTCTTGCACTGTTACTATATTTCTCATATAATTCTCTGTTTCTTAAGCTCATTATTTTTCACCACTGAGTAAAGTTAATTTACGTTATGCCAGCTGCAAGCAATTTTATAAACTTGGAATTAGTTGATCACAACTGTATTATTTTGGGCTTAGTTGGAATTAGTTGATCACAACTGTATTATTTTGGGCTTGGATAACTGATGTATTCTGTCTGTGAGTTAAGTGAGTTAAGGCAGTAAGTGAAGAAAAAATTCAGGTAAATAACTTGCTAACAGTGTCCCAGAGAAGATTTTTTTCAAGAGTTGAAAGGGATCCAGATTAATACCTAGTCTAATCCATATTATTACTAAGAGAGGCCCACAGGTAAGACAGTGATTTCGCCTAAGGTGCATGATTAGTGTGTGGTATAATCAGAACTAGAATCCAGTCTTGCAATTCTTGGCTCAATGCTTATTCCACATTTCCCATATAATCTTTCTCAGAAAAACATAGAGAGGATCAATCACTGTGGCCAACAATAAAAATAAATGTTTAAGAAGCAATATAGATTAAGACACATTTTGGAATCGAAATGGTGCTAGGTTGAAATTCTAGTTCTACCATAAACCAGCTGTGTGATATTATACAAGCTACTTAACTAATTTACGTCTCAGTTTCCTCTTTCCTCATCTGTGAGTTTCCTCTTTCCTCTTTATGTCCTGATATGCAAAAATTCCTAAGATTAAAGGCAAGGTGCAGAACCATGTATAGGTTGGGCAGCCCAAACCCCAAAACTCAAAATCCAAAATGCCCCAAAATCCAAAACTTTCTGAATGCCAATATGATGCCAGAGTGGAAAATACTATACCCTACCTCATGTGATGGGTCTCAGGGTCTCAGTCAAAATGCAGTGAAAACTTTATTTCATGCACAAAATGATTTAAAACATTGTACAAAATTACCTTCAGGCTATGCGTATAAGGTCTATATGATACATAAGTGAATTTCATGTTTAGCTTTGGGTCCTATGCCCAAGATATCTTATTAATGTATATGCAAATATCCCAAAATCTGAAAAAATCTGAAATCCTAAATACTTCTGGTTCTAACCATTTTGAAGAAAGGACACTCAACTTGTGTATGGTGCACTAACACTTGCAGAAACATGGGGGACGGGAGGCGGGGGAAGGGATAAACCAACCTTGTCCAACTTGTGAGCCCACAAGTGGCCCAAGATGGCTTTGAATGCAGCCCAACACAAATCTGTAAACTAGCTTAAAACACTGTAAGTATTTCTGCGATTTTTTTTTTTAAGCTCATCAGCTACTGTTAGTGTTAGTGTATTTTATGTGTGGTCCAAGACAATTCTTCCAATGTGGCCCATGGAAGCCAAAAGATTGGACACCCCTGGAATAAACATATTTGCTGATACACACATGTGCACGCACACATACACACATACACACATCTATCTGTCTGTCTATCTATCTATCTATCTATCTATCTATCTATCTATCTATCTATCTATAATGGCTTAAGGAAGGATATACAAGCAACAACCTTGTTTGTCTGCAAGGATGCAACTTTTGAATTTTGAACCATGTGAATGGATAATCTAGTTCTAAAAGGAAACAAAATAAAGCAAAGTAAAAATTTAAAAATCCTATGTTAGTATGCTGTAAAGGAAAAGTTATTTGACTATGTAGTAGGAGTGTTAGGACCACATCTTTTATTTCTCAAACTACTTCCCAGAGAAGAAACTTAACACTGATGAACTGACTATTCATAGATCAAACTGGAAAACCAAGGCAAAGCTATCCTCAGCATATATTAGAAAAGTGGCTGTAATTTTGGGTGGCAGGAACATAAATGTCTATTATATTATCCTTTTTCTGTATCTGAAATATTTAAAACAAATTAGAAAAAAAAAGACAACACCAAAAGCATAAGCAACAAAAGAAAAAAACAGATAAACTAGAGTACATAAAAATGAAAAACTTTTGTGCTGTAAGCAATACCATCTAGAGAGTGAAAGGACAACCCACAGAATGGCAGAAAATATTTGCAAATCATAGATCTGATAAGGGGCTTGTATCTAGGATACACAAAGAACTCTTATAACTCAATAACAAAGAGTCCGATTTGAAAATGAACAAAGGATCTGAATAGGCATTTCACATGAAAAGATGCTTGACATGACTGGCGATCAGGAAAATGCAAATCAAAATCAATGTGATGTCACTTCACATCCACCAGGATGACCAGAATAAAAAAGAATGGAAAGTAACAAGTGTTGATGAGGATGTAGACAAATTAGAACATTCATATACTGCTAGTGGGAAAATGGTGCAGCCACTGTTGAAAACAGTCTGGCAATTAAAAAATTGTATACTTTAAATGAGTAAATTGTACGGTATGTAAATTATGTCTTGTTAAAGTTGTTTTAAAAGAAGAAAAATGGAGACAGTTGAAAGAAAATGATTTAAGCATCATAATTTTTGAGTTCTAGTCTCAGTTATGTTACTAGTGACCTGCTGCCTTATATTAGAATAGTCATAGTATCACTGGGCCTGTTTACTCCCTTATAAAATACAGAAATTACAGTAGATTCACTTCAAAGTTCTTTCTAGCTCTAAGATTTTATGATACTACAAAAGTCAAATGAGGCCAGGCGTGATGGCTCATGCCTGTAATCCCAGCACTCTGGGAGGCCGAAGTGCGTGGATCACCTGAAGTCAGGAGTTCGAGACCACCCTGGCCAACATGGTGAAACCACGTCTCTACTAAAAAAATACAAAAATTAGCTGGGTGGGGTGGCAAGCTACTCAGGAGGCTGAGGTGAGAGAACTGCTTGAACCTGGGAGGTGGAGGCTGCAGTGAGTAGAGATTGCCCCACCACACTCCAGCCTGGGCGAAAGAGCGAGACTCCATGTCAAAAAAAAAAAAAAAGGTCAAATGAGTAATTAGGAATTCAAAAATTCTTCCAAAGTCAGAATGTCTAAGGTGCAGAAAACCAGTGTGTCTCTTACTTCCATTTGTAATTTTACTGGAGGCGAGTCGAACAACCTCAGTGATCAAAGCTGTCTTTCCCAATCCGCTTTCCGAAAAGCCCACAGGAAAGTGATATTCTACAAAGAAAGTGCTAAAAAGAAAAACAAAAAAAGTGATTAAAAACTAACCAAACAATAAACCTAATTTCTGTCTAATAAATCCAACATATATTTGAAGTCCTATTTTCAGGACCTCTAGTACTCAGAAGCCTTACCTCTTCTTCAAAGCTTTTCACCAACCCTTGTCAGAGAATCAAAGGCTCCCTTTCTTGCGTTCCCACAGCACTTTTAATACAAAACATCTATTTTGGGCCCTAAAGCCTTATGTTATAGACAGCCATTTAAATGTTTCTCTGTCCTGCTAACTGTAAGATATGTAAGAACAGAGTCTCTGTCTTAATTTTCTTTAGTCCCATACTTACACAGTTTTTGGGATCTAGTGGGGATTCAGTATATTTCTGTACATTAAATGATGCATATGAAAACACATCCCAAATCACAGTATTATACAACTGTTGATTATTATCATCAGACACACTTTTGAAAAATGTCAAATTTAGCTTTCTCATGTTAGACACATACCGCTTTTTTGCTGTAGTCACCTTAGGTGGTGGACCAGCATAGCTTTTTTTGTCAGGGGTCATCTGATGATTATCTGGAGGAATTCCCATAGTTTCAACGATGATTCTGACTGAATGTGTTCTACCCAGAAGGGCCAGTCTATCCACACTTAGTGTCATCGTTTGGGCATCTTCTGGAGTTTCTGAGAGCATCTGTTGTTCAACCAAATTTCTGAAAGGAGTTCACACGAGCAGTGAGGCATACTGTTACAGGCTTCACATGAAACAATCTAGTATGCATAGGCAAGATGAGGAAAGAGGGAGGGCAGCAAGTTTTTATTTTTATTTTTGCACAGGGTATTGCTCTGTCACCCAGGCCGGAGTGCAGTGGTATGATCATGGCTCACTGCAGCCTTGACCTCCTGGGTTCAAATGATCCTCCCACCTCAACTTCCCAAGTAGCTGGGACCACAAGCATGGGTCATCACACCCGGCTAATTTTTGTATTTTTTATACAGATGAGATATTACTATGTTGCCCAGGCTGGTCTTGAACTCCCAGACTCAAGCTATCCTCCTGCCTCAGCCTCCCAAAGTGCTGGGATTACAGGTGTGAACCACCACACCCAGTCAAGCATCTTGATTCACAAGTTATCAAGGATTGGAAACAGCCTTAATTATCAGAATTCTAGTCCTATAGTGCAAGAAATCTCAAAAAATGTAAAAACAATTATAATCTAAAGGTTTGAGAGTGTATATTCAGGGTAACTGGAATCTATGCTCCCACGTACAAAAAAATTTTTAAATACTATATATACATACACACACACACACACACACATATATACACATAGACACACACACACACTTATACACACATACACACACACACACACACATACATATATATACAATACACACGAGTATAGAAACTGAAACTACAAATTTAGGTTTTTCTAGAAGGGACACAGACCTTATTTCAGTTACCCACTATCCTAATGTAACTACTATTGTCACTTTTGTGTATTTCTTCTCATTTGTTTTCCTTATGCATATTTTCTACATAGTCGTGATTATAGTACACATACAACCTAGACTCCTGCTTTCTTCCTTAACCATTTAAATTATACCCATCTTGGCAGAATCAATAAAATGAAAATGACCATACTGCCAAAAGCAATCTACAAATTCAGAGCAATTCCCATCAAAATACCCTCATCATTCTTCACAGAACTAGAAAAAAAAAAAATCTTAAAATTCATATGGAACCAAAAAAAGAGCCCAATTAGCCAAAGCAAGACTAAGCAAAAAGAACAAATCTGGAGGCATCACATTACCTGACTTCAAACTATACTGTAAGGCCATAGTCACCAAAACAGCATGGTATCGGTATAAAAATAGACACACAGACCAATGGAACAGAATAGAGAATCCAGAAATAAAGCCAAATATTTATAGCCAACTGATCTTCGACAAAGCAAACAAAAACATAAAAGTGGTGAAAGGACACCCTATTCAACAAATGGTGTTGGGACAATTGGCAAGCCACATGTAGAAGAATGAAATTGGACGTTCACCTCTCACCTTATAAAAATATCGACTCAAGATGGATCAAGGACTAAATCTAAGACTTCAAATCATAAAAATTCTAGAAGACAACAATGGAAAAACCCATCTAGACATTGGTTTAGACAAAGAATTCATGACCAAGAACTCAAAAGCAAATGCAACAAAAACAAAGATAAATAGATGGGACTTAATTAAACTAAAAAGCTTCTGCACAGCAAAAGAAACAGTCAGCAGAGTAAACAGACAATCCACAGAATGGGAGAAAATCTTCACAGTCTATACATCTGACAAAGGACTAATATCCAGAATCTATAAGGAATGTAAACAAATTAGCGAGAAAAAAATCAAACAATCCCATCAAAAGTGGGCTAAGGATATGAATAAACAATTCTCAAAAGAAGATACACAAATGGCCAACAAATGTATGAAAATATGCTCAACATCACTAATGATCAAGGAAATGCAAATCAAAACCATAGTGCGATACCATTTTACTCCTGCAAGAATGGCCATTAAAAAAAAAAAAAAAAAAAAGAATGTTGGTGGGGATGTGGTGAAAAGGGAACACCATTATGCTGCTGGTGGGAATGTAAACTAGTACAACAACGATGGAAAACAGTGTGGACATTCCTTAAATAACTAAAAGTAGAACTACCATTTGATCCAGGAATCCTACTTCTAGTATCTACCCAGAGGAAAAGAAGTCATTATATGGAAAAGATACTTGTACACAAATGTTTACAGCAGCACAATTTGCAATTGCAAAAATATGGAACTAGCCTAAATGCCCATCAATCAACGAGTGGATAAAGAAATTCCATATATATATATGGAATACTACTCAACCATAAAAAAGAAACGAAATAATGGCATTTGCAGCAATCTGGATGGAACTGGAGACCATTATTCTAAGTGATGTAGGTCAGGAATGGAAAACCAAACATCGTATGTTCTCACTCATAAGTGGAAGTTAAGCTATGAGGATGCAAAGGCATAAGAATGATACAATGGACTTTTGAAACTGAGGGAGAGAGTGGAAAGAAGGTGAGGGATAAAAGACTACAAATTGGAGGCGGGGTGCGGTGGCTCACACCTGTAATCTCAGCACTTTGGGAGGCCGAGGTGGGGGGATCACCTGAGGCTGGGAGTTCAAGAGCAGCCTGACCAACATGGAGAAACCACGTCTCTACTAAAAATAAAAATTAGCTGGGCATGGTGGCGCATGCCTGTAATCCCAGCTACTCGGCAGAAGAATTGCTTCAATCCTGGAGGTGGAGGTTGCAGTGATCTGAGATCGTGCCATTGCACTCCAGCCTGGGAAACAAGAGCAAAACTCTGCCTCAAAAAAAAAAAAAAAAAAGGCTACAAATTGGGTACAGTATCATATTGCTTAGGTGATGGGCACAACAAAATCTCAGAAATCACCACTAAAGAACTTATTCAGGTAACCAAATACTACCTGTTCCCCAAAACCTATGGAAAAAAAAGTACCCATCTTTTCAGATTATTACATTTTTAAGAAATACAATGTTTACTGAGTTATTGTAACTTAATCACTCTAATGGTGCTGGGCAAATGGGTCATTCCACCTGAGGAGATCTTGTGAAAATAATATTCCTTTGCGTTTACCTTTAAATAAACAGAGCAGCTCACCTATTTTTCTTGCCTGTTGACCTCTTCGTCAGCTTATGATCACTTGACTCCAGAACCTTAGACGATCTGGCAAGAGATGTTGACTGGCTTATTTTTTTAGAAGGGACATCATCATCCTCTTCACTGATGCTGGTATCAGATTTCTATGGAGAGGAAGAAACAGAGACACTAAAAGACAGCTGCTTTGGGGATTGTGGCAACGAAACATTTCTCTAAAGAAAGCAAGTTCTTCTCTGTACATACATCATTCTCTTAAAGAAAGAACTGACACCAGGGAGATAATCCCGTATTTCTCCTGGTTATACAAAAATAATCTGAAGTTCACAAAAATAATCTACAAGTTCAGTTGAAAGCAAATAAATGAAGGTAGATTCTTCTTTCAAATTATCAATAACAATAATTATTTATTGACTATAGACTGTATGTCTGGTATTATGCTTAATGCTATATGTATATTTCTAACATTTACCACATTCCTACAAGGTTTCTCTATCTCAGTTTTTACAAGTGAGAAAATCAGAGCTGAAAAAAGTAAGGCAGCTTGTTTATGAACCATAGCTGTAAAGCCAGATTTTGATCTCCATGGGCTTCAAAGCCTGTATTTCTACCACAGTTTGAGGCCAAATGACTTGGACGATGTCACCTAATTATTTGGATAGCCTACTTATTTATTTATTTTTTTTTTGAGACATAGTCTCACTGTGTTGCCCAGGCTGGAGTGCAGTGGCACAATCACAGCTCACTGCAACCCTGACTTCCCTGGGGCTCATGTGATCCTCCTACCTCAACCTCCTAGCTGGGACTACAGGCATGTGCCACTACCCCTGGCTAATTTTTGTATTTTTTGTAGAGATGAAGTTTGGTCATGTTGTCCAGGCTGGTCTCAAACCCTTGGGCTCAAGTGATCTGCCCGCCTCGGCCTCCCAAAGTACTGGAATTACAGGGGTGAGCCACTGTACCCAGCCAAGACTACTTTTTGTCACCATTCTATACTACAAATGATTCATTCTGCTTTTAATCTTGCTAAAATGAACTGTTTACTATATATATGTCACAAATTTCCTTAATGAGGGAACCAATGGCTAAGCCCCTTGCAATTCATTTTTATTTTGAGAAAAGGCAGCTACTGCAATGGACTGATCAGCCCTTTACATCACAAAATGTAAAATAAAGAGAGAAGATGGCATTATAGTTACTGGGTTCCATTTAAAAAAAAAAGATACAAAGCTTGCTAATATGATATAAATTCAGGACACAAACCCAAAGTTATTTTAAGTCTATCATTTAAAACTACCCTTTTTTCAGCGTGTCAGGGGTATAATGTGTTGATCTGTGACAGGGGGACAAATTAATTTAAATAAGCATGATAAGAATGTCTTCTTGGAAGCAATACAACTTTTTTTTTTTTTTTTTTTTTTGAGATGGAGTCTCGCTCTGTTGCCCAGGCTAGAGTGTAGTGGCATGATCTCCGCTCACTGCAACCTCCGCCTCCCAGGTTCCAGTGATTCTCATGCCTCAGCCTCCCAAGTAGCTGGGACTATAGGCATGCGCCACCACACCTGGGTAATTTTTGTAGTTTTAGTAGAGACAGGGTTTCACCATGTTGTCCAGGCTGGTCTTGAACTCCTGACCTTAAGTGATCTGCCCGCCTTGGCCTCCTAAAGTGCTGGGATTACAGGCATGAGCCACCGCGCCACCACAATACAACTTTAAAAGGCAAAATTACAAAGATTTTTGCCGTTAAGTTTTCCTTTAAGTGGCAACTTTTAAAAATGGTTATTGACTAGTGCAACTGAAGAATAAATTTTAAATTTTATGTAATGTCAACTAATTTAAGCAGCAGCATGTGGCTAGTAGCTACGTTGAATAGCATGATTGTCAGATTACTTTTTTTTTTTTTAATTATACTTTAAGTTGTAGGGTACATGTGCACAATGTGAGATTTGTTACATATGTATACATGTGCCATGTTGGCTTACTGCACCCATCAACTCATCAGTTACATTAGGTATTCCTCCTAATGCTATCCCTCCCCTAACCTTCCACCCCACCGACAGGCCCCAGTGTGTGATGTTCCCCACCCTGTGTCTAAGTGATCTCATTGTTCAATTCCCATCTATGAGTGAGAACAGGCGGTGTTTGGTTTTCTGTCCTTGTGATAATTTGCTCAGAATGATGGTTTCCAGTTTCATCCATGTCCCTGCAAAGGGCATGACCTCAACCTTTTTTATGGCTGCATAGTATTCCATGGTGTATATGTGCCACATTTTCTTAATTCAGTCTATTATTGTTGGACATTTGGGTTGGCTCCAAGTCTTTGCTATTGTGAATAGTGCTGCAATAAACATATGTGTGCATGTGTCTTTATAGTAGCATGATTTATAATCCTTTGGGTATACACCCAGTAATGGGATTGCTGGGTCAAATGGTAATTCTAGTTCTAGATCCTTGAGGAATTGCCACACTGTCTTCCACAATGGTTGAACTACTTTACACTCCCACCAACAGTGTAAAAGTGTTCCTATTTCTCCACATCCTCTCCAGCATCTATTGTTCCTTGACTTTTCAATGATTGCATTGTAACTGGCATGAGATAGTATCTCATTGTGGTTTGATTTGCATTTCTCTGATGACCAGTGATGAGCATTTTTTCATGTGTCTGTTGCTGCATAAATGTCTTCTTTTGAGAAGTATCTGTTCATATCCTTCATCCACTTTTTGATGGGGTTGTTTGATTTTTTCTTGTAAATTTGTTTAAGTTCTTTGTAGATTCTAGGTAATAGCCCTTTGTCAGATAGGTAGATTGCAAAAATTTTCTCCCATTCTGTAGGTTGCCTGTTCACTTTGATGATAGTTTCTTTTGCTGTGCAGAAGCTCTTTAGTTTAATTAGATACCTTTTGTCTATTTTGGCTTTTGTTGCCATTGCTTTTGGTGTTTTAGTCATGAAGTCCTTGCCCATGTGACTACTGGCTACCGAACTGGACAATGTGAGTACAGGACATTTCTGTCATCACAGGAGGTTCTAATGGACAACACTGTCTTACAAGGCTCCATTTTGAAGGATCCTTATCAATATGCGCAGTTATTTCTAAAAAAAGGTTTGTTTCCACAGATGCTGGAGAGGATGTGGAGAAATAGGAATGCTTTTACACTGCTGGTGGGAGTGTAAATTAGTTCAATCATTGCGGAAGACAGTGTGGCAATTCCTCAAGGATTTAGAACTAGAATTACCATTTGACCCAGCAATTCCATTACTGGGTATATACCCAAAGGATTATAAATCATGCTGCTATAAAGATACATGCACACGTATGTTTATTGCGGCACTATTCACAATAGCAAAGACTTGGAACCAACCCGAATTGCATTAATGATAGACTGGATTAAGAAAATGTGGCACATATACACCATGGAATACTATGCAGCCATAAAAAAGGTTGAGGTCATGTCCTTTGCAGGGACATGGATGAATCTGGAAACCATCATTCTGAGCAAACTATCACGAGGACAGAAAACCAAACACTGCCTATTCTCACTCACAGGTGGGAATTGAACAATGAGATCACTTAGACACACGGTGGGGAACATCACACACTGGGGCCTGTTGGGGGGTGGAGGGTTGGGGGAGGGATAGTATTAGGATAAATACCTAATGTAAATGATGAGTTGATGGGTGCAGTAAACCAACATGGCACATGTATACATATGAAACAAACCGCACATTGTGCACACGTACCCTAGAACTTAAAGTATTTTTTTTTAAAAAAAGGTTATTGACAAGGTAATCAAAATCTAGATGAGTCCAAGGGCTGAAAGGAATTAAGGTTAACATAAACTACACTGCTCAACAGCTAAGAATTTCAGGTACCAAAATACAAGGTAATCACGCTGTGAACGCTATTCAATATTAAGAATGTCAAACACTGACTTTGGGGAAGGAACATTGTAACTCCTTGGCTTTCCCACTGTCTCATGGTCAGTTAGTTCACTCCTTCTTTCAGGCAACAAACATTTTCTAAAATTATTTTGTTCCAATAGCATGGGGGATTATGTAGTACCATTCACACATTCATTTATTCACTAAGTCTTCACTGAGTGAGCACTCGGTATCTGTCAGGCCTTTGCTGTACTGGTAATAAAAAGAATGAAGACACATTCCTGTGTACAAGGGACTATATCATACAACGTGGTAAGAGCTATAATAGAAATATGTGCAAGATATGTGGGTATTCAGGCAACAAATTCTGCTTGGAGAAGTCTGGGATGATTTCTTCACAGAGGTGATGAGTTGATCTTCAAGAATTAAGTTTATCAGATGGATAAGAGCATTTCAGCATTCAAAGTAGAAGGATTAGTACCAGCAAAAAATAAGGAGATACAAGAGCTAAGGCCAGGTGCAGTGGCTCATGCCTGTAATCTCAACCCTTTGGGAGGCCAAGGCAGGAGAACTGCTTGAGCCAAGAGTTTGAGACCAACTTGGACAACATAGTGAGACCCTGTTTCTACAGAAAAAGAAAAAAAAAAAGAGCTAAAATGTTTCAGAGTGTCAAGTGGCATGAGACTCCAGTATGGCTGGAGACTCCGGTGGGTAAAGGGTGTAAGTGGGAGACGAAGTTAGAGAGCTCATTCACGGTCAGATTCTAACACCATGCTCAAGACTGATGACATACTGTGGTCCAGTAGAAAAAAAATACAGGCTTTTTGTCAGACTAGGGTGAGAATTCTAGTTCTGCCACTTAATTATTAGTACTTAACCTCTTTAAGCTTTTGTTTAATGCTATGTAAAAGAGAGATAATACTATCTCATGCAGCTGGTAAAAGAATTAAATAAAATAGAGCTGGACATGGTGGCTTACGCCTGTAATCACAGCAGTTTGGGAGACTGAGGTGGGCAGATCACTTGAGGTCAGGAGTTCAAGACTAGCCTGGCCAACATGGTGAAAGCCTGTCTCTAATAAAAATACAAAAATTAGCCAGGTGCAGTGGCATGTGCCTGTAATCCCAGCTACTCGGGAGGCTGAGGCAGGAGAATTGCTTGAACCCGGGAGGCGGAGGTTGCGGTGATCCGAGATCATGCCTCTGCACTACAGCCTGGGTGACAGAATGAGAGACTCTGTCTCAAAGAAAAAAAAAAAAAACAAAATAATGAATGAAAAACAGTATTTAGTGCTCTATTAGTTTCAGCCATAAAAAAAAAAACAAACAACCCGCCCAAGTATTTAATAAATGATAGATAAGATGTGAAGTCCCTAGCACACAGAAAATGGGTAATAAATATGTAATAAATATTTCCTCGTTATCCTATAGGGAACATATTATCAGTGATCACTATGAAGGTGGGAAGTCATGAAATCCTAACAGTTCCTAAGGTCTTTCCTACCCACCTCCTCCTGTCCAATCCCACTGCTGCTACTCTCATTCAGGCACTCTCTCTCATACCTCCTGTAGCCCAGTGGCTTCCTACCTGCTTCTGGTTATTCCCTCTTCAGTCTGCCCCCCTGTATGGTTGCCAGACTCAGATTCCTAAAACACTCTTGTGATATGTGACTTCCTCTTCACCTGACATGAAAAGCCTTTCACAGATTGGCTGCAATGTGCTAGCCTGCCTTTTCAACTTCTTTTCCACACAAATTCTCATCTAGTCAACTGGATCCCTTGTAGTGCAAAAATGTGGTTTTCTGCACAGGTCATTCTTCTACACCCATTTTGTATCTTTTCTCTGCTTCTCAAAACACTATCTTTCAAGTCTCAGTTTAAACTCTTTATTCTTCATTATGCTTTTCCCCAACAATCTCATGTAAAAGTTTTCCCTGCTTCTTCCAAACTGTAGTAGCTCTCACTGGCTTACTAATGGGCTGGTATAAACTACCTTGTAATTCAGTATCTTTTTTTGACCTGGAGAAAAGGAAAATCAGGAGTATGAGCCTTTGCACATATAAACAATTACTTGTGGAACAGGGATTGGACTTACTATGTATAGACTCTAGAAGATGCTAAGTCAATGAAAAGAGCATAAGGCTTGACAGAAAAAAGAACTTTGAAAAAACCACAGCTGCCAGAAAAAAGAATCCCTGTCTCACAGGCCAGAAGAGTTTTGTCTCCTAAGAGTAAGAAGTATTTTTGGAATATTTTTAACAGATACCAGTTAAGGATGGTTCTGAGGGTATAACTACATCAGCTCCTCCTTATAAAAGCTCTAAGGAAACCATATAATATATTAATTAAACCATAGGCTTTGGACTCAGGCAAACTTGAATTTGATTTCTGGCTCTAATACTTATTTGTTACATGTTCTCGCACAAAATACTCAAATTCTACTAGGCCTGTCTCAACACCTGTAAAATGAAGATAATACTTTCCTCTTCAGGTTGTCATTACGATTAAGTAAGGTAAGGTATGTAAAATGCATAGCTGTCTGGCAAGTGGTATCATGCCTGCAGCTACTAATATTATTAATACATTTGTTCTCTAATTCTTAGTGCTTTAGGTTCAATGACTTACAGGTACTGTATAAAATAAGTTCTCCAGAAGACTTTGGTCATACTGAGGGTCATTCAGTTCACTGCTGCAATACACATCACTCCCAGGAGATGGGCAATCTGGAGGAGAGCCTAGCCCATCCCAGAAATTGCCTTGGGATAATTCAGCACTGCAGAGATAAGAAAACAAAGCAGAAGAATTTTAACAGAAGTTTCAGCTGAACTATTCTCTCTTTAGTGAAACTTACTGAAGTTCTAAATGTGGAAGGAGATATGTTAAACAAAAGACTCACATTAAACAGAAGACTACTGAATAGTTCCCAATTATACTACCCCTCCTCTGGGATGCTAACAACCAGTATTCAAAAACACACTACTGACACTGATTGTGATCTCATTCATTTATTCAACAAACATTTATTGGTCACCTATTATGTGCTAGGTCCTAGAAGATACAGAGATGGCTAAGCTAACACATTCTGTACTCTTGTTGTATTTATAGTCTGATAGAGAGAAAAAAAGGTATAATTCAATGAGTTAAATATTATATACTGATTATGCAAAAAATTCACAGACACACCCACTTCCAATAAACAAAAATATGTGCATTTAGGACTAATTACGGTGATATTAGTTCTATATAGAATATAAAAAAATGAATAAAACACAGTTTATAAACTAATAGGAAGATAAGCATATAAGTAACTATAAACTCAGAATTTTGAAGGAACAAATTCTCCCTTTTTTTTTTTTAAATCCTATGCTGGTCTCTCTCTCTTTTTTTTTTTTGAGGTGGAATTTTGCTCTTGTTGTCCAGGCTGGAGTGCAATGGCATGATCTAGGCTCACTGCAACCTCTGCCTCCTGGGTTCAAGTGATTTTCTTGCCTTAGCCTGCCTAGTAGCTGGGATTATAGGCACCCGCTACCATGCCCGGCTAATTTTTGTATCTTTAGAGATGGGGTTTCACCATGTTGGTCAGGCTGGTCTTTAACTCCTCAGGTGATCCACCCACCCTGGCCTCCCAAAGTGCTGAGATTACTGGTCTCTTTTTTGATAGCAATTTTTACATTCTACCTTTCTTTCAGGTCCTTGTATAAATTCCATATTTTTCCTCAAAGTTTAGGTTCCTTGAGGGCAAAATATGCATATAGTTCTGTTTCTCCTACATTAATTAGCATTTAATAAGCACCTGTTAGTGAACTTAATGATTTCTTTATGAACATGATGCCAGGTACTGTGCTACACATTTTATTTATTATTTCTTTCCATGTTGCTTCCTTTCAAGTTAGCTGCTATACTTCTTTCCTTAATTTCTCAAGAAAATAGTATATAATCACTACCTTCAAATTAGACAGTGTTCTTATATTATTTTGAACAAGCAGATCGTTAACGTTCCCTTCCTCACCTTTCCCTGGGCTACAGCAGGGTTTCTCAATCTCAGCCTTGTTGACATGTTGGGTCAAACAGTTCTTTATCTTTGGGACTGTCCTATGCATTTCAGATCCCTGGCCTCCACTTATCAGATGCCAGTAGCAGCACATTCCCAGTTGTGACAACTGAAAAATGTCTCCAGACACTGTAAATATCTCGTGGGGTTGGGGTGGGGAAGAATCACTCCCTCCTTGAAAACCATCAATCTATAGTAACTCTCAAAGGTCAGAACAGCTTCCTAACTGCCATAATCCAACTAACAACTTCCCAGTCTACATGGCCTCTCTGCAGCTTCTGCAGTCCAGGAGTTTAAGACCTGCTTCTTTTTGAAACTCTACTTTTTGGTCTTTTATATAACTGTATTATTTGCCACATAGACTCTCCCCTTTGTACATCCTTAAAGTTATGAAGATTTTTTCCAGTTGCTTGTTATTCCCCACTCTGTACACCCTTAAAGTTATGAAGACTTTTCCACTTTTTACTCTTTTTTGAAATTAATATTTCTTTGAATTTATTCACCTGTCTATGACATACTAAAAGGACTAAAATTTGCCTGTGTTCCTTGGCCATAAAATAAGCCTATTTTCAGCACTATCCTATTCTTTTTCTTCTTAGACATAATTTTAAATAAAAGAATACACATACCTATTTTGAAAGTCAAATAGGACTACAAGGCTTATAATAAAAAACGGTGGCTGACTGATTCCTCAGAGGCAATCACTTTCAATTCCCTTGGATGCTTCTTCTAGTATTTACCTCCATATTTCTCTTTTTAAAAATTTATTAGAGACATGGTCTTGCTTTATTGCCCAGCGTGGAGTGCACTGGTGTTATCATAGCTCACTGAAGCTTTGAACTCCTGGGCTCAAGGGATCCTCCTGTCTCAGCCTCCCTAATAGTAGCTAGGATTACAGGTGCATACCAACACACCTGGCTAATTAAAAATTTCTGTAGAGACAGGGCCTCATTATGTTACCCAGGCTGGTCTTGAACTAAACGATCTGACGTAGCCTCCCAAAATACTGGGATTATAGGTGTGAGCCCCCATGCCTGGCTTTACCTCTATATTTTAAAGTGACACATTAATATATTGCTATTTTCTGATTTTTCGCTTTTCTGTATGATCTATGAACTTCCTATTATGAAAAATGAAGGACCCACTCTCTTACACCATTACACTTGAACCACACATTTCCCTTTTACCCATCTTCTCTAGTTAGTTATATTACAAATTTTTTGGTTAAATTAATTTTCAGGGTTAATATTGTATCTGAGCCAAGTACAGTATAATTTATTGCACCTCTTTTCTTATACAAGTAATTATCCCTGGTATAAATTAACTGCCTTAATTTTCATTTGATTAGTTTTCTTTGACCCTATTACTACTTTATGACTGAATTCTTCAAGAGAATTGAACATTTCCTTAGAGAGAACTGAAAATTTGGTCAATATATGTTCCATTTCCCTCCACTTCTTCACTCCTTAGAAACATCCCTACTGAAGTCAGGGATGCCCCTACACAGACTGCTTGCTCTCTCTCTATGATATATACCTGAAATCTCCTTCTATCCCTCTTCTGTGTTATAGCCCCTATTTCTTAGACTATATGTCTTACTCTTTCTTCCTAAAATCAATGTTCAGTAGAAGATATTTTCCTGTGGTTTTCTGAGGAATAGTGCAAGACAGGTAAACTTCTGAGAATCTGAATAAAGTTATTTTTACTCTACCCTCACACTTGATTAATAGTTTGATTAGGAGTAGAATTTTAGGTTGAAAATAATTTTACTTCAGAATTCTGAAGACATTTCTGCACTGTCTTCCAAGGAACTGGTAGAAAACCTGATGTCATTCCAATTCCTGATATTGTATATGTGACCTTTATTCTTTCTCCCTTTCTGGAGGCTTTTACTATTGTCTCTCAGTATTTTAAAATTTCATAATTATGTGTCTTAGTATATCTTTTCTTCATTCACTATTCTGAGTTCTTGATCCTTTTTTCCCATCAACAGCTTTATTGAGATATAATTCACATACCATACAATCTTCCCATTTAAAGTGAGCAATTTGGTCAGACACGGTGCTCACACCTGTAATCCTAGCACTTTGGGAGGCCGAGGCTGGTGGATGACTTGAGGTCAGGAGTTCAATACCAGCCTGGCCAACACAGTGAAACCCTGTTTCTACTAAACATACAAAAAATTAGCTGCGTGTGGTGGCATGCGCCTGCAACCCCAGCTACTCGGGAAGCTGAGGCAGGAGAATTGCTTGAACCCAGGAAGTAGAGGTTGCAGTTAGCTGAGGTTGCGCCACTACACTCCAGCCTGGGTGACAAAGCAAAACTTTGTCTCAAAAAAATAAAAATAAAAAGACAAAATAAATAAAGTGAGCAACTCGATAGGTTTTAGTATGTTCATAAATGTGACCAACCATCACCACTCAATTTTAAAACATTTTCATCATCTCAAAAATAAACTCCATAACCTTTAGCTATCACTACCCTGCCCATCAGCACTCCCAGCCCTAAGGAACTATTAATCTATTTCCTATCTCTGTAGATTTGCCTATTTGGACATTTCATCTAAATTAAATAAAAGTATATATATTTGCCTGTGACTGGCTTCTTTTTATTTAAGACAGGGTCTTGCTCTGCAACGTAGGCTGGAATACAGTGGTGCAATCACAGCTCACTGCAGCCTCAACTTCCCAGGCGCAAGTGATCCTCCCACCTCAGCCTCCTGAGCAGGCAGGACCCCACAGGTGTACACCACCACCCCAGGCTAATTTTTCACTTTTTGTAGAGAACAGGGTCTCCCTATGTTGCCCAGGCTGGTCTTGAACTCCTGAGTTAAAGCGATTCTCCCACCTCGGCCTCCCAGATTACAGGTGTGAGGTACCAACACTGCACCCGGCCTGGCTTCTTTCAATTAGCATGTTTTTAAGGTTCATTCATGCTGTAACATGTAGCAGTACTTCACCTTGATGGCCAAAGGTAAAACACTGCTCTACTGTATGGATACTCCAGAATTCTTAATCCATTAATCAGCTGATGGACATTTAGGTAGTTTCATTTTTGGGGTTGCTTCATTTTTTTTCCATGTGGCTATCCAGTTGAATAATGCTGGTATGAACATTCGTGTACACATTTTTATGTAGATGTATGTTTTAATTTCCCTTGGGTATATAGCTAGGAGTTGAAATGCTGGGTCACATGGTAAATCTTTGTTTAAAAATTTTATTGTTTTCTGTCATATGGTAAATCTATAGGTACGAGTTTGAGGCGTTGACAGCCTATTTTCCAAAGTAGCTTCATCATTTTACATTCCTGCCAGCAGTGTAGCAGGGTTTCAAATTCTCCACATCCTCATTAATGCATAGACTATTTGACTTTAGTGGGTGTGAAGTAGTATCTCATTGTCTTGATTTCCTGATAACAAACGGTGTCAAGCATCTTTTCATGTGTATATTGGCAATCTTTTTTTTTTCCTTTTTTTTGAGACGGAATCTTGCTCTGTCGCCCACCTCCCAGGTTCACGCCATTCTCCTGCCTCAGTCTCCTGAGCAGCTGGGACTACAGGTGCCCACAACCACGCCTGGCTAATTTTTTGTATTTTTAGTAGAGATGGGGTTTCACTGTGTTAGCCAGGATAGTCTCGATCTCCTGACCTCGTGATCTGCCCGTCTCGGCCTCCCAAAGTGCTGGGATTACAGGCGTGAGCCACCACGCCCAGCCTTTTTTTTTCTTTTTTGTTTTTTTGAGATGGAGTCTCACTCTATTGCCTAGGCTGGAGTGCAGTAGAGCAATCTTGGCTCACTGCAACCTGCACCTCCCAGGTTCAAGCGATTCTCCTGCCTCAGCCTCCTGAGTAGTTGGGATTATAGGCGCACACCACCACGCCCAGTTAATTTGTTTGTATTTTTGGCAGAGATGGGGTTTCACCATGTTGGTCAGACTGGTCTCAAACTCCTGACCTCGTGATCCGCCTGCCTTGGCCTCCCAAAGTGCTGGGCCTACAGGCCTGAGTCAGCACGCCTGGCCATGTTAGTTATCTTAATATATTTTTTTGGAGAAATGTTTATTCTGATCCATTGCCCATATTTCTAATTGGATTATTTGTTCCTTAATTATTAAGTCATGTAAGTTATTTATATGTTTTAGATATAAGTCCTGTATCAGATGTAAGGTTTGCCATTTTTTTTCCCATTCTGTGGTGTCTTCTCACTTTGATAGTGTCCTTTGAAGCACAGAAGTTTTCAATTTTGATGGAATCCAATTTATGTATCTTTTCTTTTGTTGTTTGTGCTTTTGGTGTCATATCTAAGAATCTTTTCCGAAATCCAAGGTCACAGATTTACCTCTATGCTTTCTCTGAGAGTTTTATAGTTTTAGCTCTTCCATTTAGCTGTTTGATCCATTTTGAGTTAATTTTTGTATATTGTGTGAGATAAGGGTCCAACTTCATTTGTTGTTGTTGTTGTTTTAGACACAGGTCTTGCTTTGTTACCGAAACTGGAATGCGGTGGTGTAATCCTAGCTCATTGTTTCCTTGAACTCCTGGGCTCAAGTAATCCTTCTGCCTCAGTCTCCTGAACAGCTAGGACTACAGTCATGTGCCATCATACCTAGCTAGTCTTTTTTACTTTTATTTTTTGTAGAGATGGGGGTTTCACCATGTAGCCCAGGCTGGTCTCAAATTCCTGGCCTCAAGTGATCCTACTGCCTCAGCCTCCCAAAATGTTGGGATTACAGGCATAAGCCACTGTGCCTGGTCCCAACTTCATCTTTTCTGCATGCGGCCATCCAGTTGTTCCAGCACCATTTGTTGAAAAGACTATTTGTTCCTCCACTGATTGATCTTCACAGCCTTGTCTAACTCATATTAGTTGACCACAGATAGATGGGTTGATTTCTAAACTATCAATTCTATTCCATGGATTTATACGTCTATCCTTATACCAGTATCACACTGACTTGATTCTGTTGCTCTTTAGCAAGCTTTAAAATTGGAAAGTGTGAGTCCTACTTTCTTTTTTTTCAAGATTTTTTTGGCTTCTCTGGGTCCCCTGCAATTTCCTATGAATTTGAGAAACAGCTTGTCAATTTCCACAAAGAAGTCAGCTGGGATTCTGATATTGTGTTGAAACATAAACATAGGATTTTTTCCATATATTTAAATCTTCTTTATTTCGACAATGTTTTACAGTTTTTATTTTTTTATTTTTTTGAGACAAGATCTCACTCTGTCACCCAGACTGGAGTGTAGTAATCGCAGCTCACTGTTGCTCAAGGGAGTCTCCTGCCTCAGCCTCCCAAGTAGCTGGGACTACAAGCATGTGCCACCATGACTGGCTGTTTTTCTGCATCTTTTGAGATAATCATGTGGTTTCTGTTTCTTATTCTATTGATATGGTGAGGCTGGGTGTGGTGGCTCACGCCTGTAATCCCAGTGCTTTGGGAGGCCGAAGTGGGCAGATCACCTTAAGTCAGGAGTTTGAGACCAGCCTGGCCAACATGGTGAAACCCCATCTGTACTAAAAATACAAAAATTAGCCAGGCATGGTGGCACACAACTGTAATCCCAGCTAGTTGGGAGGCTAAGGCAGGAGGATCACTTGAACCCAGGAGGCAGAGGTTGCAGTAAGCTGAGATCAAGCCACTGCACTCTAGCCTGGGTGATAGAGCGAGACTCTGTCTCAAAAAAAAAAAAATATATATATATATATATATATTTATATATATATATATCTGTTTCTTTCTCTCTCGATACAGATACAGATAATGGTGGATCACATATATTTATTTTCAGATGTCAAACTAACTCTCATTCCTGGAATAAATCCTGCTTGGTCATGGTGTAAAATTATTTTTATATGTTGCTGGGTTCGGTTTGCAAGTATTTTCTGGAAGACTTTTTTTTTTTTTTTTGAGACGGAGTCTGGCTCTGTCGCCCAGGCTGGAGTGCAGTGGCCAGATCTCAGCTCACTGCAAGCTCTGCCTCCCGGGTTTACGCCATTCTCCTGCCTCAGCCTCCCGAGTAGCTGGGACTACAGGCGCCCGCCACCTCGCCCGGCTAGTTTTTTGTAGTTTTTAGTGGAGACGGGGTTTCACTGTGTTAGCCAGGATGGTCTCGATCTCCTGACCTCGTGATCCGCCCGCCTCGGCCTCCCAAAGTGCTGGGATTACAGGTTTGAGCCACCGCGCCCAGCCCTTCTGGAAGACTTTTGTGTCACATTCATATCGATCTGTAGTTTTCTTTTGTGATGCTCCTGTCTGGATTTGCTGTCAGAGTAATGCTTGCCTCATGAGTTGAGGAGTGTTCTCTACTATTTAAATTTTTTAGAAAGGTTTGTGAAGAATTGGTATCAACTCTTCTTTGGTAGAATTCAGCAGTGAAGCTGTCTGGACCTGGGCTTTTCTTTGTGGGTAGTTTCAAAATTACTAATTCAATCTCTTTAGTTAATTTTTACTATTTCAATTATTAATTGCTTTGTTAGAGGTCTCTTTATATTGTCTATTTCTTCTTCTTTTTTTTTTTTGGAGACGGAGTCTTGCTCTGTCGCCCAGACTGGAGTGCAGTGATGCCATCTTGGCTCACTGCAAGCTCTGCCTCCCGGGTTCACGCCATTCTCCTGCCTCAGCCTCCCAAGTAGCTGGGACTACAGGTGCCTGCCACCATGCCCGGCTAATTTTTTGCATTTTTAGTAGAGACAGGGTTCCACCGTGTTAGCCAGTATGGTCTCAGTCTCCTCGTGATCCGACCACTTCAGCCTCCCAAAGTGCTGGGATTACAGGCATGAGCCACCACCCCCAGTCCATGTTGTCTACTTCTTCTTGAGATAGTTTAGGAATCTGTCCATTTCATCTAAGTCGTCGACTTCATTGTCATACAACTGTTCATGGTATTTCTTTACCATCTGTTTTATTTGTATACAGTTGGTATTAATGTCCCCGCTTTAATTTCTAATGCTAGTATTAATAATTTGAATCTACCCCTCCCTGGGAACACAGTCCACCAACTAGTAACTGAGGGAAGAGGGGGCCCTAAAGTCTTGCCTGCCCTAGCCTGGAGTGATGTTTCTATTTCTGTGAGTTCGGAGGGATAGGGAGAGATATCTTGGTTCAAATATCAACATGAAAGCTCATGTGCTTCATTTCAGGGAAATTTACTTTTATGATTCCTTTCTCTCCTTTTTTTTCTTTCATCTTCTTTTTAGAACTCCCATAATTTGGACATTGAACCTTCTTAAAATATCCTCAATTTTATATTTTTTTCCGATTTTCCAACTCCATTCTTTTTGTTAAACTTTCTGGGATTTTTCCTCATCTTTCTCTTCCAAATTTTGCATTAAATATTGTTCTCTGTTTACATGTTGAAGCATTCCTCAAACATCTAAAAATTGTGGCTATCTGTTCATATTAAAAGTCAGGCACTGAAATGCTGACCGGAAGTGTCATATTCCAGTTGGGAGTGGGAGAAAACTTGTTGACTGGTTGGTTTCATTATAAAATAATTGGGCAGAGCTAGACCATTTTGTTGAGTAATCTCTAATGGTTGGTATCTGCACTTCTTTTCTCTTGAGCTAGACAGTTTCTCAGCAAAATCTCAATCTCCTACTTGGGAGGTGATGTGGCTGTCAGTGTTCTAGGAGTCAAGAGGTAACGGGGATCAGAGGTAGGATGGGTGTTCATCATTCCATATGCAGACTTTAATTTAGTCTCCATTTCCTTGGTATGGTCCTCACCACTACCCTCAGTTTGCTTGACAGCCTTGCATCTAAGGATCAGTTTGTAACCTCTACATATTAAACTGCTAGTCTTTCACTGGGCAGGGTAATGTCAGTCTTCTGGCTCTGGGGATGGGAGATGGTATTATAATAATAACATCTAACATTTATTGAGAGGTCATTCTGTAAGATGTTTACAGGAATTAATTCACTGAGTCCACACTACATATCACTGAATTAGGTTATATCCTTTTTATAGGTGAGGAAACTGTAGTAAAAGGTGGTTAAATAACTTACATAATGTTTTACAACTAGTGAGTGGCAGAGTTCAGGTTCAAATACAGGCAATCTGGTTTGAGGTTCTCTTTCAATTAATCTCCATTCTATACTGTCTGTCCAGATCTTGGAGAGGGGAAGGAAGGATCTAATTGCTCCTATTTATTTTTTCTTAACCAGTCCTCATTTTTAGCCTCAAATTCAGATACTGCTTTGGTGTTTCTAATTCCTGCAGTAGTCTTTTTGGGCTACTGCAATCAAATCCTGCAGTAGTCTTTTTGGGCTACTGCAATCAAACCTCCAACCTCAAACATACAGACTTCTCTATTTTGCTAGGTCAGTTACCTTTGTTCACCTGTTTTCCAGCTTCCAAAATTTTATTGACATCTTTCTTTTGCTGTCACCTCCCCTTTTGGTTCTTGTGAGTTTATGCCTTTTCTATTCTTTCATTATCATTTTGTTGAGGTTTATTTTATTTTGAGGCAGGGTCTTGTTCTGTTGGCCAGGCTGGAGTGCAGTGACATGATCTGGGCTCGCTGTAACCTCTGCCTCCTGGCTCAAGCAGTTCTCCCACCTGAGCCTCCCCAGTAGCTGGGACTACAGGTGTGTACCACCGCGTCAAGCTAATTTTGCATTTTTTTGTGGAGACAGGGTTTCCCTATGTTACCCAGGCTGGTCTTGACCTCCTGGGCTCAAGCAATTTGCCTGCCTCAGACACCCAAAATGCTGGGTGTACAGGTGTGAGCCACCAGGCCTGGCAAGGAATGGGGATAAAAGTTTTAACTTTTATTCTTACTTTCATTCTACCATACTCTCTCTGGGTAATCTTGTCCACTTCAAAACTTTCGGTTATTACAGAGTAGCTAACAAATCTCCAATTTTTATCTTTGGGCTAGTCCTCTCTCTTGGGCTTCAGCTCTATATATCTAAGCGCCTACAACTCAAGTTTAACAGATTTACATGCTCAAACTTGAACTTGGCCTTATGTCTGCTTGAGGATTTTCAATAATTTCAATCATTACAATCCATGAAGTCACTAGAGCAAAAACCCTAGGGATCATGTTTTACTCTTTGCCCTCTTTCTACAACTAATAAGTAATCAAATTCTGTCATTTCAACCTTTAATGTCTTACCTCTCCCCTTCTGCCAGGGAGAAAAAAAACCCCACATGATTTCCCATCTCTTCTATCCAATGCTTTTCCGTACTGTTGCGACAGTGATCTTCTGCTCAAAACATTTTGATGTTTACACAATTTTTAAGGTCCAGATTCATTAACACAATAATCAAAGTCTGGCTTCCACTTACCTTTTCCATTATACCTCTACTCACTCTACTCATTCCTACCATTAGCATACGATGAGTATGTAGTGTTGTTACTTCCCTATAATAGAAGTCTAAACTTCAAATCAAACTAATTGGAGGTTTTTTATTTTCTTTTTTTTTTGAGATGGAGTCTCACTCCTTCTATCATCCAGGCTGGAGTGCAGTAGCATGATCTCAGCTCATTGCAACCTCCGCCTCCAGGGTTCAAGCAGTTCTCCTGCCTCAGCCTCCTGAGTAGCTGCACCACCATGCCTGGCTCGTTTTTGTACTTTTAGTAGAGACAGGGTTTCACCCTGTTGGCCAGGCTGGTCTCGAACTCCCAAACTCAGGGGTTCTGCCCGCCTTAGCCTCCCAAATTGTGGGGACTGTAGGTGTGAGCTTTTGGAGCCTTTGAAACACATGCTCTCCCATAACCTTTAAAACTTCGGCACATACTGCTTTTAACCACTATGCCCTATTAACTTTCCAAGACATGAATGTAGACAGTATCTTTTATACAAGAGACAATAAATAGATGAGTCTGGTTGGAGGGCACATGTTATTCATAATGTTAACAGAAACAGCTACCAACAGTAAAAATACTATGTGTTGGCCAGGCACTGTGGTTCATGCCTGTAATCCTAGCACTTTGGGAGGCTGAAGAGAGCAGATCACTTGAGGTCAAGAGTTCGAGACCAGCCTGGACAACATGGTGAAACCCTATCTCTACTAAAAATACAAAAATTAGCCAAGTGTGGTGGTGCATCCCTGTAGTACCAGCTACCTGGGAGGCAGAGGCAGGATAATCGCTTGAACCTGGGAAGCGGAGGTTGCAGTGAGCCAAGATTGTGCCACTGCACTCCAGCCTGGGCAACAGAGTGAGACTCCGTTTCAAAAAAACCAAAAAACAGGCCGGGCGTGGTGGCTCAAGCCTGTAATCCCAGCACTTTGGGAGGCCGAGACGGGTGGATCACAAGGTCAGGAGATCGAGACCATCCTGGCTAACACGGTGAAACCCCGTCTCTACTAAAAAATACAAAAAACTAGCTGGGTGAGGTGGCAGGCACCTGTAGTCCCAGCTACTTGGGAGGCTAAGGCAGGAGAATGGCGTAAACCCGGGAGGCGGAGCTTGCAGTGAGCTGAGATCCAGCCACTGCACTCCAGCCTGGGCGACAGAGTAAGACTCCGTCTCAAAAAAAAAATAAAAGAAAAAAAAAAACCCTCAAAATATTATGTGTCAAGCATTGTGTTACTCTTTTATATACATCATTTTTAATCCTTACAACAATTTTGCAAGGTTAGGTACAATTTCAATTTTACCAATGCCTCTGAAGTTCAGAGATACCTGTTTAAGGCCACAAAGCTAATTAGAGATGAACCTTGAATTTCCACTTGTATCTGTTTAAAATCCGTGCCTTTTCATCATACCATGTTAACACTGGTGTTAGGGAAAGAGTTGGGAGATAAGAATGGTAAGGTAGAATGGGATCATTCTGTAAGTGAAGCCAAAAGTAAAGGGCTAAAGTTTGGAGTTTTATTTAGTAGGCAATGAGTGATCGTTTAAGGAACAGGGAAGGGTTTGGTTAGTCTAAGGACATGTTACTTTAGGAAGATAAATCTGATAACATTGTATACTATGAATTGGAGGAAGAGTTTAAAAGGAAGAAAGCCAGTTAATAGTGCTTACCTGCCTAACAGCAGCTGTATAGCTCTGGTATCAGCTTTTGTGTCATGTCTCCAAAATGTATTCTCAGTTGAAGGGAGGAGGTGATCTTCAATGTGGTCTTTAAACTGATTCCTAGAAAAGGCCCTGATTCTAAGGTGTAGAAAAATACTTTCTCACTGAGTGGCTAACAGATGGAAAAAATCTAAATCATAATCACTTCGTACATGCAGCTGGTCTGACTCAGAAAATTTAATGTACTTTAGACTTAACTGCCTTAAATAAAACATTACACTTTGCAAAGCTCTTTCCTACAGTAGAATCCCATCTCATTTCTGTGAGGTAGGGAGAGAAGATCCCCATTTTACATCCAAGGATACCAGTTCAGAGAGAGTAAAGAATTTACCCATTTACATACGCTGCAAGTGCCAGTGCTAGGATAAGATCTTTAGTATCTTAACTCCTAGTGTAGGCTTCTTTCCCACCACATCAGGAATTATTTGATAAGCGTTTCCAAGATTATCCAGTCCATAACTTGACAAAAAACACAGGTTAACAACTATCAAGAAATGAACTGTTAGGGTTCTGTCTATCCTGTAACTTACTGTGTTGATGCTCTAAGAGAATCTTCATTAATAGGAGGATGAACTTGGTCCAACAACATGCTGGTGTCTGGGCTTGATTTCATTGCAGAAATCACCATGGCATTACGCAGTTTATTGCCTTGTTCTAACAGAGCTGAAGAGGGTAAATGTAGAAAACAGAAAAACCCAAAATGCAGCAGAAACATTTGGAATATTCAGGGCATTTCCTTTTATCACGGGACTCACCAGTGTGTACTGTAATAGTTTACTCATCTGCCTTTCCCATTAGCTTGAGAATTCCTTGAGGACATTTATTCAAAAGAGATGTTTACTGAGCTTCTACTGTGCACTGTTTTAGATGCTGGCATTATAACAATGAATGACGTCTCCATTCCAGAGACTGACCTCTGTGGGGTTGTTATATCCATGTACTGACTCTTCCGATTGGTGTTTGTATCTAATAAGGTTAGTAATGTTTATATATTTTTTGTATCCAGATACCAAATTTATACTTCTATGGATGAAGAAAAGAGTGCTAAAAAGCTTCCATGACTCAAACAGCAGGTTAATGGAAAAGTCAGAATAAAACCTGAGTTTTCAGACTTTCTGATAGGTAAAATTTACCCCATTCCTTAAGGGGTCCCACAACAATAGCAGCACCAGAAATGAGAGAAAACATTTATTGAATGTTTACCACATGCGAGGCACTATTCTAAATATTTTAACATGTATTACTCATTTAATCCTCCCAATAGTCCTCTGAGATATGTACTACAACTTCTTTTGTTTTCCAGATAAAAAACTGAGGCAGACATAAAAAAAGATGAGTTCATGTCTTTTGTAGGGACATGGATGAAGCTGGAAACCATCATTCTCAGCAAAGTATCGCAAGGACAAAAAACCAAACACCGTATGTTCTCACTCATAGGTGGGAATTGAACAATGAGAACACTTGGACACAGGAAGGGGAACATCACACAGCGGGGTCTGTCGTGGGGTGGGGGGAGGGGGGAGGGATAGCATTAGGAGATATACCTAATGTAAGTGACAAGTAAATGGGTGTAGCACACCAACACGGCACACGTAACAAACCTGCACATTGTGCACATGTACCCTAGAACTTAAAATATAATAAAAAAAAGAAAAAAAAATTGAGGCAGAGAGTAGGTAACTTGACCAAGATGCACACATAATACATCTATAAACAGATGATTCCACATCCTATGCTTTTAACCGCTATACTATCTATGACCCTACTTAGTTCTTAGGTTTCTTTTTAAAAGCTGAGTGCTAGCTGGGCAGGGTAGCATGTGCCCATGGTCCCAGCGACTTGGGAGGCTGAGGCAGGAGGATTGCTTGAGTCAGGAAGACTGCTTGAGTCCACGAGTTTGAGGGGATAGTGTGCTATGATTACACCTATGAATAGACACAGTGTTCCAGCCTGGGCAACATAGTAAGACCCTGTTTCTAAATAAAAACAAATACAATAAAAAAGCTCAGGCCCAATAGTATTATTCCAACAGATACAGGAGGTATTATTATTTTCTTGAGGTTCCACAGGCACTTAGAAAGTGCCTAACTCCTAGTCTAATTATATAATTTCTAAAAATAAAACATGATGGTTAGGCCAAGAAAAAAAACAAGTCAAAAATATCCATAGTCTTATTCATTATTTACATATTTTTAGAGACAGGGTCTTGCTCTGTTGCCCTAGCTGAAATGCAGTGGTACAATCATAGTTCACTAAAGCCTCGAACTTCCAGGCTCAAGCAATCCTCCCACCTCAGCCTCCCAAGTAGCTAGGACTATAAGTGCATACCACCATGCCTGGCTTGTTTTTAATTTTTTAATTTTTTTCTACAGATGGTATCTTGCTATGTTGCCCAGGCTGGTCTTGAACTCTTGGCCTCAAGCTATCCTCCTGCCCTTGCCTCCCAAAGTCCATAAACATCAAAACATCTAATATTTGTTACTATAAAGAAGTCAAAATATACCTTAAAAACTTAAAAAAAATCAAAAATCTTAAATATCATATGTTCAATGTATGATGTGGCAATACAACTAAACTAAAAAATAAAGATCACTCACTGTGATAGACAGAATTCTAAGATGGCTACCCCAAGGTCCCCAGTGCCTCATATACTCATACCTTGTCCTAGTGATTCAAACACTTGTCTAGGTATTACTGTGAAAGGATTTTGCAGATGTAATTATTTAAAACAATTTTTTTTTTTTTTTGAGACAAGGTCTCCCTCTGTTACCCAGGCTGGAGCGCAGTAGCATGATCACGACTCACTGGAGCCTTGACCTCCCAGGCTCAAGTGATCCTCCCACCACAACCTCCCAAAGTGCTGGGATTACAGGCATGAGCCGGCTTGCCCGGACTTGCAGATATAATCAATGCTTACCTTAAGACAGGAAGATTATCTTGGTAGGCAGAACCTAATCATATTAACCTTTTAAAGTAGATTTTTCTCTGGCTGGTTAAAGGATATGATAGTCAGAGATGTGAAGTAGGAGAAGAATCTAATGTATCATTACTATTTTGAAAATGGAGAAGGACAGTATCCTGCTGTGTAGTTAGTGTTTCATAAATAATAGCTGGTTGACTGATACAGCTTTGTCCCCTCGTTTCTGGTAGTGTATTAGCACATCAAAGACCAGAAAAATCATAAGGTTGATGTATTTGTTGTATTCCTCCCCTGACCTCAGTTCTATGCTTACTAAAGTGGCCCACTTAATCTTGTGGTTGGAAGGGACCTTTGAAGATCTTATCCAGTGCAACCGGAGTCCACTTTCCCAGGGGAATTATACCAGGAACAGGAAACTCAAGACTGCATGCTCTCACTTATAAATGGGAGCTAAAAACTGGGTACTCAGGGATAAAAAGACGGCAACAATAGAAACTGGAGACCACTAGAGGGGGAGAGAAGACAGGGGCAAGGGCTGAAAAACTACTGGGTGCTATGCACAGTACCTGGGTGATAGGATCATTCATACCCCAATTCTTGGCATCATGCAATATAATCAGGTAACAAACCTGCACATATACCCTCTGAATCTAAAATGAAATTGAAAAATAAAAAAGATCTTATCCAGCCATGTACCTGATAATTTAACCTCATCTGTAGAAGTCACATCAGAAGGTTATCCAGCCCACACTTGACCATTTACAGAGATGTGGTCCCTTTCTCATTTGTGCACAAGTCAGACTACTAACTCAGACTGAGTCAAAATCTATCTTGTTTTATCTTTAAATCCACAGATCCTAGTAACTCTTATTGAAGAGATTGCACATTGACAGCCCATGGGTTGTGCATGGCATATTCTGCTTGGCTTGAACAGCTGGCCAGCAAAGTCTTGATTTAAAAAGCAAAAGCAAAACAAAACAAAACAGGCCTAGGTAAACAATGAAACTAGAGTAAGAAGAAGCATAGGACTTTGCCTTAAAGTCTGAGACAATAATGAGAGCTGCCCCCTTTGATAGCACAGGAGCTTCCTAAGTCTGAGCTTGTGTCTTCATTTTAAAATAGGGATAATACCTATCTCACATGTTTTATAAGATTATGCATATAAAACACTTGGCATAGTAGCTAGCGCATAATTAGTGCTCAATAAGTGGCAGCTGTTTTCTCCAGGCTATCTCTTGCTGGTCCTTTTACCAGTCTGGTTACTCTCCTTAGAAGGAACACATCTCCTGGCCGGGCACGGTGGCTCAAGCCTGTAATCCCAGCAGCACTTTGGGAGGCCGAGACGGGCAGATCGCGAGGTCAGGAGATCGAGACCATCCTGGCTAACACGGTGAAACCCCCGTCTCTACTAAAAAATACAAAAAACTAGCCGGGCGAGGTAGCGGGCGCCTGTGGTCCCAGCTGCTGGGGAGGCTGTGGCAGGAGAATGGCTTACACCCGGGAGGCGGAGCTTGCAGTGAGCTCAGATCCGGCCACTGCACTCCAGCCTGGGCGACAGAGCGGGACTCCGTCTCAAAAAAAAAAAAAAAAAAAAAAAAGAAGGAACACATCTCCTTTCCAGAACACATGGACACAGGGAGGGGAACATCATACACCAGGGCCTGTCAGGGGGTAGGGGGCTATGGGAGAGATAGCATTAGGAGAAATACCTAATGTAGGTGACGGGTTGATGGGTGCAACAAAACTGCACATTCTGCACATGTACCCCAGAACTTAAAGTATAATAAAAAAAAAGAAATAAAAGTTTAAAAAAAAAAAGAAGAAACACATCTCCTTTCCTTTATATCTTTAATGTTACCTTCTTTTTTCTCTTTGCTTTTTTTTTTTTTTAGAGATGAGATCTTGCTACATTGTCCAGGCCGGACTCGAACTCCTGGGCTCTAGCGATCCTTTTACCTCAGCCTCCTGAGTAGCTTAATGTTACCTTGTTAATGAGGTCTTCCTTTGCCAACCTATGTAAAACTAACATCTCCTTCTCTCACCTTCCTGGCTTGATATATCGCCATTGCCATGATCACCAAGTAACACATGGTTATTTATTTAGTCTATCATTTGTCTTCCAATCAATATAAAACCCATACAGCGGGAGTTTATATCTTTTTTCTTTTTAACTACTGTAGCCCTGATACCTAGAAGAGTACCAGTCATCTGGTAGTGCTGAATAGATAACTGTTTATTGAGTCAACAAATATCTTTCTTAAAGTCTGGTCTACACAAGTGAGCTGACAAGTGCTGAGCACAGTGGGTTCATTTTCCTTCTTGTTAATGCAGTCTTTGCATTAAATACTAAAATTAATAGTTTATAATCTTGGAGTATACATATATATACACATATATATATTTTTAAATATATATATTTTTTCTTTTTTTTTTTTTTTGAGACAGAGTCTCGCTCTGTTGCCTAGGCTGGAGTGCAGTGGTGTGATCGTGGGTCACAGGAACCTCTGCCTCCTGGGTTCAAGCGATTTTCCTGCCTCAGCCTCTCGAGTAGCTGGGACTATAGGCGCCTACCATCACACCCAGCTAAGTTTTGCATTTTTAGTAGAGACAGGGTTTCACCATGTTGGCCAGGCTAGTTTCGAACTCCTGACTTCAAGTGATCTGCCTGCCTCGGCCTGCCAAAGTGTTGGGATTATAGGTGTGAGCCAACGTGCCCGGCCTGTATATTTTTTAGAGTAGGGAATCTAAGACATTTCAGTTGAAAAAATATAAACAAAATGTTTTTGTTCTTTTACAAAATGTGCTTAAGAATGTAAATTACGTAATCAAATAGTTCTGATGCTACAGATATTTTAATTTTGGATATTTTACTTGTAGGGATGTAGACAAATTCCTGTTATGATCATGAGGTCAAAGAGATACATGGTTGAACATTACAGTGTAATGTTAAGTCAAGTGCTTTTATTATACCACTCCTTAACATGAGGTAATCTAATTCTGTTCCTGTTTGCTTTTTCATTTCTGTCTAAGCCCTTATAAGGGTAAACTGTCTCCTTTCTTCTTCTATTTGGCCACAAGTCATTATTTAATTCCCAGGATGAAGATTAGCAGTTGTATACTGAATGTTCTCACTAAGACTTAAGAGTTTTCAGAATGTGAAATGGATTTGGTACTAGTCTCCGTACAGTGGGATAAATAAATGCTGATGATGAGACAAAAACCTTACTTGCCTTGAATTATTTGGGACAAAATAAGGACTAACCCTTTTCTATGATAAAGGTTTTCCCCTCATATCCAATTTCTTTTAAATGATTCCTTTCCCAAACCTGCAATTTTATGCACCGAGTAATTATTTAAAAATACCCTGGTGGTTTAATGCGGCTGTCTTTAAATGGTGCAAGATGCTGGACTCTAGCAAGACTGCCTGTTTTTATTTGACTTATTTCAAACAAGAGTCTTGGTTCTCTTTGTAGGCTGGCTAACAAGTAGAGCAATCCCAATAAACGTAGTTTAGTCTGACTCAGTTCACAAATAAATACATACCTGAAAGAAGATCCTTGGTAGGGGGGTTGTTTGAAGAAAGAATGCATGAGTCACTGTGACTCTTGGCAACTGTTCTAATTTGAGGCTGGAATTCAGAACTGTTCAGAAGGGACATCTGCTTCCGTGGAGCTCTGTCTTTCAGCGTTACAGACTCTAAACTCTGTCCTGAATTAAGATGGTGCTGTAGTCCAAAGGAAGAATCCTTTATTGTATCAGGGTTCTCTGCAAAGTATACATGGTCTTTTCCCCTGTTTTTTTTTTTAAAAAAGGAGAACATCAGCAATATATAATCTATTATGGTAATATTCTATTTTGTCAGAGACAGAAAGTAGACAAGCGGTTTTGGCAAGGTAGTTTGGACCTCAAAGGGGGTGATTTATTTGCAATGCAACTTTGTAAATCTCTTTTTCATCTCCCAAATTATAGAAGTAATAGATGCTTTACCTACAGTTAGGGAGTCAGAGCTTAAGCGAGACAATAAAACGAAGAGCTCAGCAGAGCCTGACACAAAGCAAATGCTTCATAAATAATTACTTAAAACAAAAACCTGATTCTTATTCCATTCTCTTTCACAGAATAGCTCCCTTTCCCTCTTTTCCCTCATGAACATCTGTCCTGCATCTGGATATCATTTAGTCATTTATTTGTATGTTGGCTTCATTGTGAGTGGCTTCATTGTGAGATTGTGAGTAGTCCTCAAAAATAGAAATTATGTCTTACTTATTTCTAGGCCCAGCACCTAGTATCAAACCAGGACCAGAGCGAGTGCTTCACAGTTATCGGCTACATGAGGACTGTGCCTCTCTCTGTTGTTAATCTTTTACTCAACCATAAATGAAAGACAGAAATCACAAGTACAGTGGAGTTAACTGACAGATTGACTGGTATTAGGTGTGGTAATTACCTTGGAGTGGTTGATCTACTGCTGTTGGCTCCTAACTCTTTTCCATCAATTTTGATGGTATGTATGTCGCGAGGCCTTGATGGAACCTGAAACTGGGTACTGCTGGGTTCAGTATTCTCTCTGAATCCCTGCTTAGATAAAAGCACATTTTCTGTCATGTCAGTGGTAGGAAGTGGATGGTAGCTGTCGTAAGTTTCTGACAGAGGCTCCAGAGCAAGTGAGACCTAAGAGAGACACGCAGTATACGAGAAATTTTCTTCAGCATTAATTAACTAATTTGAAGACTCCCCTGCTTAATATTAATTAATGTCCCCCATTCCTTACAAGATTAATGTCCCCCATTAATTATCTAAATTCCTGCCTACCTCAGAAGCCTCATCTCTTACTAAGCTTCCTTCCTTCATCCCTCTGTTCCAATAGACCAATTACTTACTTATGGTTCTCTAAATGTACCTTATATTTCATTGTTTTATGCCTTTGTACATACAATTTTCCCCAGTATTCCTTCTTTATGTCTAAGTAGAGATGCCATGTCCACTGCCTTCTTCATGTTTCTACTTACTCTGTATCTATCCATTAGTATAATCACCATTCACTGAACCTTTTACTATAGGCCAGGAACTGTGCTAAGTTCCCCATATAGAGAAGCTAATGTGATTATATAATGCCATCAGGAAAGTATATTACCTTAATTCGAAGATTTTTTTTTTTAAGCAAAAATTTAGAGAAGGTACTTGCAACCTTTCATTCATCATCCGGATTAGATTATGCATTCCTTGAAGGCACTGGCTATCTTCTTCATTTTTCTATCGACTAATTAGCATAGTGCCTGTATACATAGTATACAAGTCTAATATGCCTAATAATGCCTAATGGTCTGATGAATAAAAGAAGGACATAACATTTTCTGCATTTTTATTATTGGTTGCTTGGGAAAAATAAGGTCTAGTTCTATGCTGGAGATGAAGAGGGGTGAGGAGGGAGGACAACTAAGATGCAAAGGTAATTACTTTAAGTTTCCTTATCATTTCCTTCCTGTGAGTTCAAGTTCTTTGTGAAAAGGCTTTCTAGTCCTCTGAAAAGCCCAATGGAGAAACGTCTAATGGAGGAATGAAAAAGTAAAATGAAGTTTTAAAGTAAAATCTTAAGGAAGAAAGTGAAGGATATACTCCAAAAGAAAAGAATAGCAACATTGAAAGTTCAGTTTCAATGACAAAGAAAGCAGAAGGAATTGTTTAAGCAGCCAAAGACTGTCAAATAATGAATGCCCTAACACAAAAATGAAAAATTGCAGTTAGATGTTTTACGATGTCTCTGGGAAGGTCAATGAAATATTTTATCCAGAAGAACTGCCAAGGCACAAACTCAATAAAACATGCCTGGGTCTTGATGAGAATTCTGTTCATGAACCATAACATAAAGTCCTTCAAATCTATTCATCACGAAGATCTTTGTACGAAGACAAACGACAGCAATGAACCAGGACGAATACTCTGTGCAGTGATCACCGTAACAGTATCACATAAAATTCTGGTTGCTCAAACATAAATGTCAGGAAGTGTTCCCTTACCATTCATCACTTGCCAAAGACTGCCTCTGCATTCTAGAAACAAAGGAGACACTGAGGATAAAGGTAGTGTTCCTGGCCTTAACAATGAGCTGCTAACTGGCCACAGAGTTTGCTTTAACTCATTGGCCTGCACTACCATTGGACCTTGAATAAAGAGTCAGAGAAAGTCCAGGCACTTGCCACGCTCATCTTACAATCAAAACACAGGGGCCTAACTTCTTTGTTCAGTTAAACAAATAATTGTTGATACCAGCTCTGTTCCAGGCTCTGTGCTACCTCCCTGAGGAAAAGAGAGGACTAAAACATGGACTTACAACTGTAATCCCAGCCAGTTGGGAGGCAGGGGTAGGAGGATTGCTTGAGCCCAGGAGTTTGAGACTGGCCTGGGCAACATAGTGAGACCTTGTCACTACAAAAAATTAAAAAAAAAAAATTAGCTGCACATAGTGGCATGGACCTTGAAGTCTTAGCTACTTGCTAGGCTGAGGCAGGAGGATTGCTCGAGCCCCGGAGATTGAGGCTGCAGTGAGCTATGATTGTGCCACTGTACTACAGCCTGGGCAACAGAGCAAGACTCTGTCTCAAAACAATAACCCCCTCCTCCCCCACAAACAAACCTTCTGCCTCAGAGGATCATAGTATTTTGTAGGGGAAGTTAAAAAAAAAAAAAACAGTAATTTTTCCACTTCTCTGTTGGCCAGGAAGGGCGGTGGTGACATACCTATCAAGTACAACCACCACGGCTTCTGTGCTTTGACAAAACCTTAGATATGTGGCCTTCTGGCCAAGTGCCTGAAATTTCATGTTGTTGGAACATTCGCTGTATCCCTGGGGGTTGCAGATCTCTCTCTGTTTGCTGTGGCTAAACCAAGAAAGAAGGCACGCACAGATTTCTTCAGAAATTATGATTCCATCAAAGATTTTGAGGAGATGAAGAAGACTGGTATCTTTTGGAACACAAAGTGATTTTGAAATACAAAGAATTTCTTTGGGCTAAATTACGCAGAAGTTTGTCACTGACTTGTGTTCCTGAACTATGAAACATGAATATGTGGGCTAAGAAAGAGTTTCTACTGATAAACAATGAACAAAAAAGTAATTTTAATATAAAATAGTAAGTTTTAAGATAAGGAAGTGTACTAGGTGGTATGGGAATGCTAAGAAGGGGTCTGAGGCTGGGGAAGAGGTGAGGAAGGAGTGCCAGGGATGATTTCCAGGAGTGAAATACAAACATTTGAGGTTAGAATCTGAAATCTGAATGAGGCAGAAAACGCTGAGGGGGATGGAAGTAGAACATCAGAAGCAGAGGGAAAAGTATTGGTCAAACTTTGGAGGTATAAAACAGAAGAATGTTCTGTCAATTCCTAGCAGTCCAAGAGACCATCTACTCTAACCCTTCGGTTGCATTTAGCTCCCAGATCTTCATTCCTGTCCACCTCAATCATTCGCCTCCCCAGTCATGATTCATCTTGGTGCTTACTCCTCTGCCAATCCCTTGAGTCCTGTAGAATTTCTATTTTATACAAATTACCACTTTAATGAAACATTTCTTTCTTTAAATGTCCCCATTTACTCAAAGTCTCTTCCAATAGAAAACACCTACACTTGCCAGGCTAAAGGAAGTTAACTTTTGCCTTTCTGGTGCTAAGTCTAGACCATCATTCTGTCACTTAAATACATCACCCCTCTTCCAAAGCCCACGCCATCCACATATACCATGAATGTACCACATGCTTCTCACATCCATAAGAGAACAACTTTTTAAAAAAATTTTTCTATTTTGAAATTTGCTTATATTGTTGAGTGATACATGCACATAGCTTAATGAAATGTCATTTACTCCAAAGAAGAATTTTTTTTTTTATTATACTTTAAGTTCTAGGGTACATGTGTATAACATGCAGGTTTGTTACATATGTATACTTGTGCCATGTTCGTATGCTGCACCCATCAACTCGTCAGCACCCATCAACTCGTCATTTACATCAGGTATAACTCCCAATGCCATCCCTCCCCCTACCCACTCCCCATAATAGGCCCTGGTGTGTGATGTTCCCCTTCCAGAGTCCAAGTGATCTCATTGTTCAATTCCCACCTATGAGTGAGAACATGCGGTGTTTGGTTTTCTGCTCTTGCGATAGTTTGCTGAGAATGATGGTTTCCAGCTGCATCCATGTCCCTACAAAGGACACAAACTCTTCCTTTTTTATGGCTGCATAGTATTCCATGGTGTATATGTGCCACATTTTCTTAATCCAGTCTGTCACTGATGGACATCTGGGTTGATTCCAAGACTTTGCTATTGTGAATAGTGCCGCAATAAACATACGTGTGCATGTGTCTTTATAGCAGCATGATTTATAATCCTTTGGGTATATACCCAGTAATGAGATGGCTGGGTCATATGGTATTTCTAGTTCTAGATCCTTGAGGAATCGCCATACTGTTTTCCACAATGGTTGAACCAGTTTACAATCCCACCAACAGTGTAAAAGTGTTCCTATTTCTCCACATCCTTTCCAGCACCTGTTGTTTCCTGACTTTTTAATGATTGTGATTCTAACTCGTGTGAGATGGTATCTCATTGTGGTTTTGATTTGCATTTCTCTGATGGCGAGTGATGATGAGCATTTTTTCATGTGCCTGTTGGCTGTATGCATGTCTTCTTTTGAGAAATGTCTGTTCATATCCTTTCCCCCTTTTTGATGGGGTTGTTTGTTTTTTTCTCGTAAATTTGTTTGAGTTCTTTGTAGGTTCTGGATATTAGCCCTTTGTCAGATGAGTAGATTGCAAAAATTTTCTCCCATTCTGTAGGTTGCCTGTTCACTCTGATGGTAGTTTCTTTTGCTGTGCAGAAGCTCTTTAGTTTAACTAGATCCCATTTATCAATTTTGGCTTTTGTTGCCGTTGCTTTTGGTGTTTTAGACATGAAGTCCTTGCCCATGCCTATGTGGGATGGTATTACCTAGGTTTGCTTCTAGGGTTTTTATGGTTTTAGGTCTAACATTTCAGTCTCTAATCCATCTTGAATTAATTTTCGTATAAGGAGTAAGGAAAGAATTCAGTGTCAGCTTTCTACTTATGGCTAGCCAATTTTCCCAGCACCATTTATTAAATAGGGAATCCTTTCCCCATTTCTTGTTTTTCTCAGGTTTGTCAAAGATCAGATGGCTGTAGATGTGTGGTATTATTTCTGAGGGCTCTGTTCTGTTGCATTGGTCTATATCTCTGTTTTGGTACCAGTACTATGCTGTTTTGGTTACTCTAGGATTATAGTATAGTTTGAAGTCAGGTAGCGTGATGCCTCCAGGTTTGTTCTTTTGACTTAGGATTGTCTTGGCAATGTGGGCTCTTTTTTGGTTCCATATGAACTTTAAAGCAGTTTTTTTCCAATTCTGTGAAGAAAGTCATGGGTAGCTTGATGGGAATGCCATGGAATCTATAAATTACCTTGGGCAGTATGGCCATTTTCACGATATTGATTCTTCCTATCCATGAGCATGGTATGTTCTTCCATTTGTTTGTGTCCTCTTTTATTTCACTGAGCGGTGGTTTGTAGTTCTCCTTGAAGAGGTCCTTTACATCCCTTGTAAGTTGGATTCCTAGGTATTTTATTCTCTTTGAAGCAATTGTGAATGGAAGTTCATTCATGATTTGGCTCTCTGTTTGTCTGTTACTGTTGTATAAGAATGCTTGTGATTTTTGCACATTAATTTTGTATCCTGAGACTTTGCCGAAGTTGCTTATCAGCTCAAGGAGATTTTGGGCTGAGACAACGGGGTTTTCTAAATATACAATCATGTCATCTGCAAACAGGGACAATTTGACTTCTTCTTTTCCTAACTGAATACTCTTTATTTCTTCATAAGAGAACAACCTTAAGGACACTCATCAGTCTTCCAGCAATGACTCAAGGTTCACTTTAACAATAAGTTGCCTGCAATTATCTACTATATCTACAACATCTATCAGTATCAGAGAGAGCAAATTAGTAAGTATAATTTTCAGAATCATGTTGGTCAATGCAGCATTTTTTAAAAAGCCAACTATTTAACAATGCTTATTATTATTTTTTTAATTTAGAGCCAGGGTCTTGTTCTGTCACCCAGGCTGGACTGCAGTTGTGTGATCATAGGTCACTGTAACCTTGAACTCCTGGGCTCAAGTGATCCTCTTGTCTCAGCCTCCAAAGTAGCTGGGATTACTGGCGTGCACCATCAACCACATCAGGCTAATTTTATTTATTTTATATATATTTCATATATTTATATTTTATATATTTTAGGGGTCTTGCTCTGTTTCCCAGTCTCGAACTGCTGACCTTAAGTGATTCTCCCACGTCAGCTTCCTGAGTAGCTGAGATTATGGGCACACGCCACCATGCCTGGTTCAATTTGCTAAAATTGTGTTGAAAAATTTTAAGTCTAGGTTCATTAAGGATATTGTTCTATACTTTTCTTATATTGCTCTCTGGTTTTGGTATTAAGGTGGTGTAGGCTTTAAAATAAGTGTTTTCTCCTTTTCTATTTTCTGGAAGAGACTGTGTTATTGGTGTTATTTCTTCTTTATGGTTGGAAGAATTGGCCAGTAAAGTGATCTGGGCCTGGAGATTTCTTTTTCAGGTTTTAAGCTAAAAATTAAATTTAAAAATAATTATTGCTTTATTCAGGTAATCTGTTTGATCTTCAGTGAGTTTTGGTAGTTTACAGTTTTCAAATAATTGGCTCATTTCATCTAAATTGTCAAATTTATATGTGGAGAGTTGTTCATAGTATTTCCTTAATATCTATGGGTGCTATAGGCTATTGTCTTTCTTACAGTAGAATCAAAAGGAAAGTGAAATATTTGTGTTCGTGAAAGAGAACAAGAGACTTATGAATTTCAAAACAAATGAAAGAAAAAACCATATTTCTTTGTGGAAGAGAATGTGAAAGTTGATTATACAAATTGGGTCCTTCTTGTCATATCCAACTAAATCAGTTGAGGGGCCAGGGGAAAAAAAGCACTCAGGGGTATACAGATTGCTCCAAGAATGCAATTCTCTGCAAGCCTGGCTGCAGAAATGGCCTGCTATTACTCTCAGACCAGTTTCACCTACCAATGAGAGGGTCACCCATCAAAAAGAGCTTGCCAGCTCCCCAAAGCTTCTCTAGTGCCAATAAGCTTTTTTGGAACACAATATGTACAGTTTTTCTTTTTTAAAAAAGTGTTCAATTTTTATTTTAGGTTTAGGGGTACATGTGCAGATTTGTTATACAGGTAAATTCATGACTTGGGGGTCTGGTGTACAGATTATTTCATTACCCAGGTACTAAGCACAGTACCCGACAGGTTTTTTGTTCTGAACCTCTCCATCTTCCCACTCTCCTCCTTCAAGTAGGTCCCAGTGTCTACTGTTCCTTTATTTCTGTTAATCTGTTCTCATTATTTAGCTCCCACTTGTGAGAATATGTGGTGCTTGGTTTTCTGTTCCTGAGTTAGTTTGCTAAGGATAATGGCCTCCAGTTCCATCCATGTCCTGCAAAGGACATGATCTCATTCTTTTTCACGGTTGCATAGTTTTCCATAGTGTGTATGTACCACATTTTCTTAATGGTCTACCATTGATGGGCACTCAGCTTGATTCTATGTTTTTGCTATTATGAATAGTGCTGCAATGAACATAACATGTGCATGTGTCTTTGTGATAGAACAACTTATAGTCCTTTGAGTATGTACCCAAAAAGTATAATTATTTAAAGCTATAATTATTTTTTAAATTTAATTTTTAGCTTAAAATCTTCTGAAAAAGAAATCTTCAGGTCCAGATCACTTTACCGGCAAATTCTTACAATACCCAGCAGTGGGACTGCTGGGTCAAATGGTAGTTCTGTTTTTAGATCTTTGATGAATTGCCACACTGCTTTCCACAACGGTTGAACTGATTTATGCTCCCACCAGCAGTGTATAAGCATTCACTTTTCTCTGCAATCTTGTCAGCATATGTTATTTTTTGACTTTTTAATAATAGCTATTCAGACTGGTGTAAGTCATTCTCACTGTGGTTTTGATTTTTACTTCCCTAATGATTAGTGATATAGGGCATTTTTTCATATGCTTGTTGGCCGCATGTATGTCTTCTTTTAAAAAGTGTCTGTTTATGTCCTTTGCCCACTTTTTAATGGGGTTGTTTTTTGCTTGTACATTTGTTTAAGTTCCTTATAGATTCTGGATGTTAGACCTTTGTCAGATGTATAGCTTGGAAATATTTTCTCCTATTCTGTAGTTTGCCTCTGTTGATAGTTTCTTTTGCTGTGCAGAGCGCTTTAGTTTAATTGTCCCAGTTATTTTTGCTTTTGTTGCAATTACTTTTGTTTTCATCATGAAATCTTGCCAGTTCCTACGTTGAAAATCGTATTTCCTAGTTTACAGGGTCTTTATAGTTTTAGGTTTTACATTGAGGTCTTCAGTCCATCTTGAGTTGATTTTTGTATATGGTGTAAGGGGTCCAGTTTCAATGTTCTGCATATAGCTAGATAGATATCCCAGTACCATTTATCGAACAGGAAGTCCTTTCCCCCAAATTTTTCTTTCTAATAAAACTCCCAACCTTTTCTTTGTTCTTTGAACATACTGAAGACCATCACCTCTCTATATGTCCTGAATTGCAATTCTTGCTTCCCAAATAAAATGTTTTAGATTTGGAAATTTGTCTTTTTATTTTAACTACAACAAGAATATTTCTTTCTTTTTTTTTTTAATTAATTTATTTTTTATTATACTTTAAGTTCTAGGGTACATGTGCATAACGTGCAGGTTTGTTACATATGTATACTTGTGCCATGCTGGTATGCTGCACCCATCAACTCGTCAGCACCCATCAATTCATCATTTATATCATGTATAACTCCCAATGCAATCCCTCACCCCTCCCCCTCCCCATGATAGGCCCCAGTGTGTGATGTTCCCCTTCCCGAGTCCAAGTGATCTCATTGTTCAGTTCCCACCTATGAGTGAGAACATGCGGTGTTTGGTTTTCTGTTAACAAGAATATGTCTAATGGTAAAATACACAAACAAGATATGACTGTGTCAAAATATAGCATCAGGAAACAAACTATAGTAAGAATTATCATGGGCCTGCAGAACAGGCAAATAATGAAAACTGAATAAACAGAAGGTACACATTTAAAAAGTTTTTTTTTTTTTTTAAAGTAGATAATGAGTGGTATTCCTGTGAAATGCAGTTGCATATTAAGATTAAAAGCTTTAGGGTGTCAAAGTTTCTTATCAATGGTAAAATTTATAAAAGAATGTTTTGTGAATGCAGCAGAATTTGTGTATAATAGCATGATTTGCATATATACGTCTAACCAAAATTAGTTATTCAGCATGTTAGTGGTATGGTTGCAAACTTAAAAGGTGAATTGAGTGAAAATGTTAAATAATTTGTGGCATTCTTCTTTGTAGCTGAGAACACAGATAAAAATAACTTCCCAAGAGTTGTATCCATTTAAAGTACCAATGAGAACTTTATGCAAGCAAAAAATTTTTGGATGTGATACTCATGACACATATTATCAAGAAAATACAGTTCTCTGAACTGGAAAAAGTCTTGAAAATGTTATTAAAGACTGATGACAAAGGATGATGATCCTGAAATGGTCTTTGTTGACAATGAAGTTGTTTCAAAATCTAAATCAAAGGTGGCAACACTTTGCAAAGACAGATAACCATAAAGCTATTTACTGTCTTATTTACTTTGTCTACAAGGCTAAAAGTCAAACCACGCACACACACACACACACACACGCACACACACACACATATATATAACTAACATGTAAATTAAATAAATTCCTGCCGGGCGCGGTGGCTCACGCCTGTAATCCCAGCACTTTGGGAGGCCGAGGTGGGTGGATCACTTGAGGTCAGGAGCTTGAGACCAGCCTGGCCAACATGGTGAAACTCTGCCTAAAAATACAAAAATTAGCCAGGCGTGGTGACAGACGCCTGCAATCCTAGCTACTTGGGAGGCTGAGGCAGGAGAATCGCTTGAACCTGGGGCAGAGGTTGCAGTGAGCCAAGATCATGCCACTGTGCTCCAGCCTGGGTGACAGAGCGAGACTCTGTCTCAAAAAAATAAATAAATAAGTAAAATAAAAAATAAATAAATAAATAAATAATAAAATAAAATAAATAAATTCCTTTGGTCAATATTTTGCTTGATAACTGGAAAGCAGGTCAGGCGCAGTGGTTCACACATATAATCCCAGATTTGTGTATAATCCTGTATAATCCCAGATTTGTTTGTATATAATTCCAACACTTTGAGAGGCTGAGGCAGGAGGATCACTTAAGCCCAGAGTTCAAGACCAGCTTGGGCAACATCTCAAGGCCTTGTCTCTACAAAAAAATACAAAAATTAGCCAGGTGTCGTGGTGTGCGCCTGTAGTCCCAGCTACTAGACTAAGGCTGTGGTGGGAGGATCATTTGAGCCCAGGAGGTCAAGGCTGCAGTGAGTCACAATCTAACCACTGCACTCCAGCTTGGGCAACAAAGTAAGATCCCGTCTTAAACAACAACAACAACGATCACAACACCCCTGAAAAACTGGATAAGCAGTATGTAGCCTGTCATCAGTACATGGATATTATGTGACTTAGTATAAGGTATGGTGCTAAAAAATGTTTTCGAGCTTGAGTTTAAAGAAGTCTCCTGGTTTATGTTACAGTCCAAGGAGACATCCCAGCCTCAGATCACTAGCACAGACTGGTCAAATACAGGGCCATTTTAAGTGACATTACTGCCTATGTAAAAAACCTGATGGCTTATCTGCAAGGGCATTAATAAAGAACCATATGTCATTCAATTTACTCATTACTTGATGACTGTATCTTTGGAAAGTTTTATTGGCAAGGAACTATCTGTCCTACTTTTTTGTATTTTTCCATGCTGAAACAGGATTTCCAGAAATGAAACTGATAGCATGAAATACATTCCTAAAATTGTAGAGCTGAAGACTGATATCCCAGAAAGATTTTTTTGGTTTCAAGCTTTATAAAAACTAACACTGTTCAACTTACCTTTCTCAATTTATACTGGAAGTGTAACATATGGAGGTTAATAAAGTACAGTACAATATTTAGGATTAACTGTGATGCTGAAATCTTAAATTTTACAAATGTCTTAGTAGTAGTACCCTAACTATCAAAACTATTTTGCCAAGATTCTACCTTTGTTTGGAAATACTCATGTTTGTGAATGGTTACAATCTGTTATGGAACTGAATAAAAACTAAATCTTGTAATTAAATGGTTTAAAAATGAATGATGTAATGCCCATCATATACATAATACTTGGTACTAACTTAGTATAGAAGTAAAAGTATCACATTTCTAGCCAGATTAAATGAATGACTTCAAAAGAAAAAAGCTATGGTCAAGTATTCCTGTTTCCCAATTTCAAACTTTAAATAATCATATGTTCGTGTATATACATACATACATATCTTACATAAATATACACACACATATAAGATATATGTGTGATATGTGTGTATATATTTATATATGTGTATATACTATGTTACATGCTTATATGATAGCATAAGTTTGATACTTTCGATACTTTTCAAAAGTCTGAATATATTTTTGGCAGTTGATTTCTTTTACAGCCAGTCTGCTTGACTCACTTATTTTTTTTGACATCTGATCTATACCAATAATGGAATACAACAAAGCTTCCTCTCTCAATCAGCTTGATTGTAATGAACTATATCTGCCTTCTTTGCAGTCCCTCACTCCCTAGTCTGACCAAACCTGATCTTTCCCTCCAGAGCAACACTGTAAAGCCACCTTTCTTCCTTCATCTTCCATTCTATCAGCTTCTTACTGGCTACACTTATCCCTCTTGTTGGGAGAGATCCCATGCTTAGTCAACTCAATACTGTCCTTGGGGACAGCAAAGCAGTAGTAGAACAACAATTCAAGCTCCATCATTCACTGCATGCTTTTCTTTTTAAAGTATCTTAAAATTAATATAACACATGCACATTTAGATTCAAACAGTTCTATAATTTTGTTACATAAAACAAGTCCCTTACATAGACACTGTTCCTCTTTCCTCACAAGCAGCCACTTTCAATTTCTATACCTGATTCTTGTGGTATTTACCTCTACAGCTCCAAATAACATGATAATGTTACCTTGACTTAGTTTCCAGGCATGACCTTTTGACTTCCTAATACAGGAGATATGAATTTAGCTCTATCCCACATCCACTTATTTCCTCCATCCTCCCAATATGTCAATATAGTAAACACTGATTATTGATCTAACTACAATTATAGTATGAGCATGTATTCCATTTATAGCTGAACAATTAGATGTACTGATTACTTTTCCTTTCCTGCACAACATTTTCCCAAAATGCTGTCTTGTTTTCTCATTTGCTTAGTTAAAAAAAATTTTTTTTTTTCTTTTTAGAGATTGGGTCTTGCCATGTTGCCCAGGCTGAACATGAACTCCTGGGCTCAAGTGATTCTACTGCTTCAGCTTCCTGAGTAGCTGGGACTATAGGTGCATGCTAACATTTGCTTTGTTTTTGTTGTTCTTATTGTTAATTCAATTCTGAACTTTTTGCCAGTTGTTGAATTCTCCTCTTAAGATTTTCAGACACATGAGGTGTTTCCTAACTTTTTTTTTTGAGAAATCTCTCCCAGAGCCTTAGCACATACTACAATTTGGAACAGCTGCCATCTATACCTGTGTACAGTTGCCTCACCTCAAATCAAGGGATTTTCTTCGGCTCTCTCCTGTGTTGTATCTCTTGTTTGCAATATCCCACCTTGTCTTCTTTTTAAGTTTACCCTCTCATTTTGGCAGAGAAAGTCCTTCAGCTGCTTTGTCAGGAAGAGTGTCGGAGAGGTACAAATGTTTGAGACTTTGTATATACAAAAACTTCATTCTACTCTCACACTAGATAGTTTGCCTAGAGAGAGAGAATTCTAGGCCATTTTCATTCAACATTCCAGAGGCATTATTGAATTGTCTTCTGGACCCTAATGTTGCTATTGAGAAGTCTGAAGCCACTCTACTTCTTAATTCTTTCTGTGTGACTGTTTCTCCTGTTATCTGGAAGTTTATAGAATCTTGTTTTTGTTTTCAATGTTCTGAAATGTCACAATGATATTACTTGCTGAAAGTCAGCTTTCACTCACTATGTTGTACTTAATGGACAGTTTTGTAAAAAAAAAAAAAAAATTGGTATCAAGAAAAATGTTTCTGTGGATGGGTGTGGTGACTTATGCTTGTAATCCTAGCACTTTGGGAGGTGAGGCAGGTGGATCACTTCAAGCCAGGAGTTTGAAACCAGCCTGGCCAACATGGTGAAACCCTGTCTCTACTTAAAAAAAAAAAAAAAAATTAGCTGGATGTGGTGGTACATGCCTCTAATCCCAGCTACTTGGGAGGCTGAGGCAGGAGAATCACTTGAACCCGGGAAGCAGAGGTTGCAGTGAGCTGAGATCATACCACTGCACTCCAGCCTGGGCTACAGAGTAAGGCTCTGTCTCAAAACATAAAACAAAAAACAAAAAACAAAAAACAAAAAAAAACCCAACAATAAAAACAAATCTCTAAGCTTTTTACTATGAAAAATTTTAAACAAATACAAAATTAGAAAAAAATAAATAATGACTACAGGTACTTATTATCCAGTTTCAACAATTATCCACATCTGGCTAATCATGTTTCATTTATACCTTCTCCAAGCCCTGCTTTGTTACTGGATTATTGTGAACCAAGTTCCAGATATCATACCATTTCTGTAAATATAGTTTGAATAATATGAGGGCTCATTAACAAAAATAAACACTATACCATTATCACATTTTAAAAATTAATAACAATTCTTCAAAATTATAAAAAATTGAGTCAACATTCTAATTTCCCTGATTGTTTCAGATTTTTTACAATTGGTTTCTGTGAATCAGGATCCAAATGAATTCCACAGGAGACTTTTTCTTTCTTTCTTTCTTTTTTTTTTTTTTTGAGATGGAGTCTCACTCTGTCACCCAGGCTGGAGTAGTGCAATGGCGCAATCTCTGCTCACTGCAACCTCCACCTCCCAGGTTCAAGCGATTCTCCCGCCTTAGACTCCTGAGTAGCTGGGATTACAGGCGTCCACCATCATTCCCAGCTAATTTTTGTATTTTTAGTAGAGACGGGGTTTCACTATGTTGGGCAGGCTGGTCTCGAAGTCCTGACCTGGTGATCCGCCTGTCTCGGCCTCCCAAAGTGCTGGGATTACAGGCATTAGCCACAGCGCCTGGCCCACAGGAGGCTTTTTCAATCTGGCAACTCATGTATTTAGTACTGAGAAGTCTTCCTGAATTCCTGAATTGCGTCCAACACTATTTATTTATTTATTTTTTTAGACAGGGTCTCACTCCATCACCCAGGCTGGAGTGCAGTGGCATGATCTTGGCTCACTGCAACCTCTGCCTCCCAGGTTGGTAATTCTCCTGCCTCAGCCTTCTCAGCCTCTCTAGTAGCTGGGATTACAGGCATGTGCCACCATGTTCAGCTAATTTTTGCTTTTTTAGTAGAGATGGAGTTTTGTCATGTTGGCCAGGCTGGTCTCAAACTCCTGGCCTCAAGCTATCCAACTGCCTTGACCTCCCAAAGTGCTAGAATTACAGGCATGAGCCGCCACACCTGGCTGACAACATTCATTAAAGAGGGATAAAAACCAAGTGCACAATATATAAAATTTACAACGTTCAGTATTCAATAAAAATTTAACAGAAGTAGGAAAACATGCCTATAACCACAGAACAATTAATCAATAGAAACAGACCCCAAATGATAGGTGATAAAATTGATGGGACCTTAAAATAGCTATCACATAGATGCTCCTAATGCTTAAGGATGTAAAAGAAAATGTGACTGCAAAGAAAAAAGAAAATGTACATTAAAAAAGGAAATGTAACTTTTAGAGATGAAAATATTTGAAATGAAAATATGACTGATGGGATTAGAAGCAGGTTAGAAACTGTACAAGATGATTAATGAATTTGAATATAGAGTAATAGAAACTATAAAATGAAATACACAGAGGATGAAAAGACTGGAAAAAACCAAACTCAGTCACTGGTAGAAAAATGTCAAGCAGTCTAAGATGCTTTGAAGTCTCATGAAATCACATGCTGGCTCCTTGAAAAGATTAATAAAATTGTTAAACTTCTATCCAGCCTGATTCAGAAAAAAAATGAGAAAACAAATTACTAATATTAGGCATGAAGGAGGAGATATAATCACAATTGCTTTAGACGTTTAAAGACAGAAAAGGGATGTTATAAACAACTCTGTACCAATAAATTCAACAACTTCAATGAAATGGATGAGTTATTTGAAAATCAAACTACCAAAGCTCACTCAAAAAGAAAGATTACCTACACAAGCCCTGAATCTACTATAGAAATTAAAGTGGTAGTTAAAAACCTTCCCTATAAGGAAAAATCCAGAAACCAGTTAACTCCACTGGTAAATTCTACTAGACATTTAATCAATTCTATGTTAACTCTTCCAATAAACAGAGGAACTCTTCTACAATCATTTTATGCCAGCATTACCCTCACATCTAAATAAAAGACAATGCAACAAAACAATACTACAGATTAATATCCCTCGTGAACAAAAATGTAATGTTTCATTTCATCCTCACTGAAACATTAAATCACAATAATATATAAAATGGCTAATACCACATGACTCCATAGTGTTCATCATAAGACTGATAGTCTGGTTTTGTTTTTAGAAATGAATCAATAAAATAGGTCATACTAACAGACCAAAAGAAAAAAATCCAAATGACTATCCTAACACATACAGGAAAAACATCTGATAAAGTTCAACACCCATGATGAAATCTCTCAGAAAATTTGGGAAAAGTGTTGTTAAAACTTGGTACTTTTCTAATTGATAAAAGACAAATATGAAAAACCTGTATCTAACATCACATTTAATAGTGAAAGATACCAGACATGATGACTCTCCTGTAATTCCAGCACTTTGAGAGGCTGAGGAAGGAGGATTGCTTGAGGCCAGGAGTTTGAGACCAGCCCACCAACATAGCGAAACCCTGTCTCTACATAAAAACTTTAAACACCTGTAGTCTTAGTTACTCAGAAGGCTGAGGCAGGAGGACTGCTTGAGTCCAGAAGTTTCAAATTGCAATGAGCTATGATCATGCCAGCCTGGGTGACAGAGTGAGACTTGGTCTCTTAAAAACAAAGCAAAGCAAAACAAACAAACAAAAACAAGTGAAAGACCAAATGTTTTCCTATGAAAAGAAAGAATGAGGCTGGGCGCGGTGGCTCAAACCTGTAATCCCAGCACTTTGGGAGGCCGAGACGGGTGGATCACGAGGTCAGGAGATCAAGACCATCCTGGCTAACACGGTGAAACCCCGTCTCTACTAAAAAAATACAAAAATCTAGCCGGGCGAGGTGGCGGGCGCCTGTAGTCCCAGCTACTCGGGAGGCTGAGGCGGGAGAATGGCGTGAACCCGGGAGACGGAGCTTGCAGTGAGCTGAGATCCGGCCACTGCACCCCAGCCTGGGCGACAGAGTGAGACTCTGTCTCAAAAAAAAAAAAAAAAAAAAAGAAAGAATGAGGGAAGAATATGTTCTCTATTCAACACTATACTGGATATCTTAGTGTGATTAAGGCAAGAAAATAGAAATAAAAGGCATATAGATTAGAAAAGAAGTAAACCTGTCTTTATCCACAGATGACATCATTGTCTATACAGACAATTCTCAAGAATCAACAAAAAGCATAAATACTTTAGGATAAATCAAAATATATGCAAGCCTGCATGATGCTAAGTATAAAAGATTGTAGAAAAACATTAAAGAGCTAAACAAATGGAGAAATAAACCATGTTCATGGAAGACTCAATATTGCTAAGAACTTAATTCTCTTAATTTTATCTGAATATTCTACAGTATCAACAAAAATCCCAGCAGACATTTTTTGTGGAAATTAACAAGCTGATTCTAATATTTATAAGGAAATACAAAGAACTTAAAATAGACAAATATTTTCAAAAAGAACAAAATTAGATGGCTCAGAGTATCTTATTTCAAGGTTTACAATAAAGCTGCAGTAATACAGTGTTACTATCCTAAGGACAGAAATACTAACCTGCAACAAGGATTCCATTAAAAACAAAAAGAAATACAGATCAATGCAACAGAATAGAGTCCAGAAATAGACTCACACATATATAATCAATTGATCATATTCAAACAAAATTTAATGGGGTGGGAAAAGACAATTTTTTCAATGAGTAGTGGCAGAACAAGCAGATACAATTATAAAAAAAAAATAAATCCTGACCTTATTTCACATTACAGGTATACCCAAAAATTAATCAGACATGAATTACACCTAAAAGTAAAAGCCAAAACTATACAAATCTTAGGAGAAAACAGTGGAGAAAATCTTTGCAACCTTCCCCTAATCAGGGGAAGATTTCTTAGGTAGGCCTAAGTTTATAAAAAACATAAACTATAAAAGGTAAGATTGATGGCTGGGCATGGTGGCTCACACCTGTAATCCTAGCACTTTGGGAGGCCAAGGTGGGTGGATCACCTGAGGTCAGGAGCTCCAGACTAGCCTGGCCAACATCGCGAAACCCCATCTCTACTAAAAATGAAAAAATTAGCCAGGCATGGTGGTGGGCTCCTGTAATCCCAGCTACTTGGCAGGCTGAAGCAGGAGAATTGCTTGAACCTGGAGGGCAGAGGTTGCAGTCAGCCGAGATAGTGCCAGTTCACTCCAGTCTGGGCAAAAGAGTGAGACTTTGCCTCAAAAAAAAAAAAAAGTAAGATCGATAAACCTGATTTCATTGAAAGAAAAACTTCTGTTCTTCAAAAGACACAATCATGAAAATAAAGGAAGAACAAAAGAAAACAAAGGAAGTATATATTCAGGGCAACTTGCATTTATGCTTCTGAGTTGCAGTCCTCAAGTTGGGCCCAAATAAAGTCTCTACTTATTAAAAAAGAAAAGAAAAAGAGAAGCCAAAGGCTGGGAATATACATACATACATACATACATACATACATACTTATAGGCCTAATGTTAAAAAAGTTCTCAAAACTAAAAAAGATAAACTTATTTTTTAAATGGGCAAAAACCTTGAACAAACAATCCACAGAAAGTATCAGGGATTGATAAGTTTTCCTATGAATAGGCCAAAGAGCTAATATATTAGGCTTTGCATGCCATATGGTCTCATTACTCAACTCTGCTGTTAGGCATAAAAGCCACATAGACCATATATAAATGAATGGGTGTGACTGTGTCCTAATGAAACTATTTACAAATATAGGTGATGAGCCAGATTTGGCTTGGGGGTTGTAGTCTGTGAACTCCTGAAGAAGATAAAAGAATAGCCAAAAAGCCCATGAAAAAATACTTAACATGTTAGTCATCAGGAAACACAAATGAAAATCTCAATTAGATATTAGTACATACTCATTAGAATGGCAAAAATGTAAAAGAGTGATCAAAAACTTAAAAGGCTGGTGAAGCATAAACACCTTCAATTTTAAGAAGAGCTGGGGTTCCTGTCGGTTCCAGAGACCCTGCTTATAGCCAGCAAAAATGGTCTTTGACAACAGCCTTCTAGACATATTTGCCTTTAAGGCCTGTTCCTGGTAGGCCTCCATAGGCTCCAAGATAATGGAACAAGAGAGGAAACAAATCTTTAATTATAGCTTCTGTTTCTTCACTGTAACCACGACTTATTTCTGTACTCCTCAGTCATTCAAAATTTGACAAAAGTCTCCACTGCTCTATTAAAAACAATTCTTCAACAAACCCAATGACTGCAAATAAAAAAATACACAAATATTATTGTATGAATTGACATTTAAATTGAACAAAAAAATGGTGCAGGCATTCTGGAAAATAGTCTGGCAGTTCCTTAAAAAGTTAAAAACAGAGTTACCATATGGCCCAGCAATTCTACTTTCAGGCATATACCCAAGAGAACTGAAAGCATATGTTCACAAAAGAACTTATATATGAACGCTAATGGCAACATTATTAATAATAGTCAAAAAGTCAAAACAATCCCAATGTCTATCAATTTTAGAATGGGATATATCCATATCGTCAAGTATTATTCATCCACAAAAAGGAATGCACTTCTGATACATGCTACAACATGGATGAAGCTTAGAAACATATGTTAAATGAAAAAAGCCAATCGCAAAAGGCCACAAATATTATTCCATTTGTATAAAATGTCCGGAATAGGCAAATACATAGAGACAGAAAACAGGTTAGTCGTTGTCAAGGGAGGGGGAAGAGAGAAACAAGGAGTGGCTGTATTGGGTACAGTGTTTCTTCTTGGGGTGATAAAATGTTCTAGATTTAATAGTAGTGATGATTGTAAAAACTACTGAATTGTATACTTTAAATGGGTGAATTGGCTGGGTGTGGTGGCTCACAGCTCTAATTCTAGCACTTTGGGAAGCTGACATGGACAGAACTTTGGGAAGGTGACTGCTGGAGCTCAGGAGTTCCAGACCAGCCTGGACAACGCAGCAAAACCCTGTCTCTACAAAAAATACAAAAACTGGCCAGGTGCGGTGGCTCACGCCTGTAATCTCAGCACTTTGGGAGGCCGAGGTGGGCAGATCACGAGGTCAGGAGATCGAGACCATCCTGGCCAACACAGTGAAACCCTGTCTCTACTAAAATACAGAAAATTAGCTGGGCATGGTGGCACACGCCTGTAGTCCCAACTACTTAGGAGGTTGAGGCAGGAGAATCACTTGAACCCAGGAGGTGGAGGTTGCAGTGAGCTGAGATCGTGCCACTGCACTCCAGCTTGGTGACGGAGCAAGACTCCGTCTCAAAAAACAAACAAACAAAAACAACAAAAACTTAGCTGGGGTGGTAGTGTGTGCCTGTAGTCCCAACTACTAGGGAGGCTGAGATAGGAGGATCGCTGGAGCCCAGGAGGTCAAGGCAGAGTCAGTCAAGATTGCATCACTGTACTCCAGCCTGGGCTCAGAGTAAGACCCTGTCTCAAAAAAAAAAAAAAAAAGGTAAATTTTATGGTATGTGGATTATATCTTAATTTTTGTAAAAAAACTAGGTGCTATGGAGCACACCTATAGTCCCAGCTACTCAGGAGGCTGAGGCAGGAGAACCGCTTAAGCCCAAAAGCTTGAATCTAGCCTGGGAAACATAGTGAGATCCCTTCCCTTAAAAGGAAGAAAAAGAAAGAAAAACATAAAACCTTACCTAGTGGCCGGGCACAGTGGCTCATGCCTATAATTCCAGCACTTTGGAAGGCCAAGGCAGGCAGATCACTTGAAGTCAAGAGTTCGAGACCAGCCTGGCCAAGAGGGCGAAACCCCGTCTCTACCAAAAAATACAAAAATTAGCCAGGCATGGTGGTGTGCACCTGTAGTCCCAGCTACTTGAGAGGCTGTGGTGGCAGACTTGCTTGAATTCAGAAGGCAGAGATTGCAGTGAGCGGAGATAGTGCCACCGCACTACAGCTTGGGTGACAGGGCAAGACTCTGTCTCAAAAAAATCCCAAAGAAAACCCACCTTGCCAGGCGCGGTGGCTCAAGCCTGTAATCCCAGCACTTTGGGAGGCTGAGACGGGCGGATCACGAGGTCAGGAGATCGAGACCATCCTGGCTAATATGGTGAAACCCCGTCTCTACTAAAAAATACAAAAAACTAGCCGGGCGAGGAGGCGGGCGCCTGTAGTCCCAGCTACTCGGGAGGCTGAGGCAGGAGAATGGCATAAACCCGGGAGGCAGAGCTTGCAGTGAGCTGAGATCCGGCCACTGCACTCCAGCCTGGGCGACAGAGCAAGACTCTGTCTCAAAAAAAAAAAAAAAAAGAAAGAAAAGAAAACCCACCTTACCAAAACCCTGTACTACTCCCGATTTCATTTTTCCTTGTTTTTTCCCTAGTCATCGATCATATGCACATATGTAAACTTGAATTTCCCTTTGTCATCAATCCAAAATCATTTTTCCAGCTGGTACACAATCATAACTATGTAATTTTATCTTCTATGGATATAAAAGGTTCCACAAATAGATATAATTTTAATATTGTTGAATAAATTGTTTTCATTTTCCCAATATTAAAAATGTATTTCCATTACTAGACTGAAGCATATAACTTCCTTCTCTTTTCATAGTATTTACTTAAGGTAAATTCCCAGGGGTGGAATTACTGAGGTAAATGATATACAATAATTCATGTGGCTTTTGAAACATAATGTCAAACTGTTTGGCAGTCCTGATGCAAATTTATATCATCAACAGAAAAGCATGACTAAACCAGACTCACTTCACCATTAAGTCATCAATATAAAGTGTCACTATTTTAACATTTAATATATTATAAATGAGAATAGGATAAATACAATAAATGTTAAGTTTTTTTTCAGTTAGATGAATCTATTTCTGGAATCTGTTCCACTGACAAAATTACATGCTTATGATTTTATAATATTAATAAATGCTTACATTTGGTAGTGTTAGATGTTCTTTCCTTATCTTTTTAAGGCTATTTTCTTATTTAGTATTTCATTTTCTCTATACATTTTAGAATACAATTGACAAGGTATAACCCCCCTGGAATTTCTAAGGGGTTTGAATGTTCAGAATTTTCTAGAAAGTGCTCCCAATGAGTTCCCCACAGAAGAGGGACCATTCTATGTTCTTTCCCAGTATCTCATGCATATCTATCACATAATATGTATCACATAGGCTTCTGGAAAATTAAATGAAAGGGCCATCTCTTATCTCTGTATATCCTAAGTTATGGCATGTAACAGTGTATGAAAAAAACGTAAGTTGATTTCTTCAATAAATAGTGCTGGAAAACTGAATACCCACATGCAAGAGAATAAGACTAGACTCCTCTCATCATACCCCCCCAAAAAAAGCTAAAAATGGAGTAGACTTAAATATAAGATCTAGGACTATAAAATGACTAGAAGAAAACAGGGGAAATGCTTCATGACATTGGTCCAGGCAAGGATTTTTTGGGTAAGACCTCAAAAGCACAAGCAACAAAAGCAAAAACAGATAAATGGGAGTACATCAAACTAAAAAGCTCTGCACAACAAAGGAAACAATCAACACAGCAAAGGGACAACCCACTGAGTGGGAGAAAATATTTGCAAACTTGGCTTCTGACAAGAGTTAATATCCAGATATATAAGAAACTCTAACAATTTAACAGCAACAAAATTTTTTTTTCTGATTAAATAATGAACAGAAAACTTGAATACACATTTCTCAAAAGAAGACATACAAATGGTCAATAGGCATATGAAAAAATGCTCAACAGGGCCGGGCGTGGTGGCTCACGTCTATAATCCCAGCACTTTGGAATGCCAAAGGTCAGGAGTTCGAGACCAGCCTAGCCAACATGGTGAAACCCTGCCTCTACTAAAACTACAAAATTAGCCAGGTGTGTTGGTACGTGCCTGTAATCCTAGCTACTCAGGAGGCTGAGACAGGAGAATCACTTGAACCTGGGAGGTGGAGGTTGCGGTGAGCTGAGATGGCGCCATTGCACTCCAACCTGGACAACAAGAGCAAAACTTCATCTCAAAAAAAAAAAAAAAAGAAAAGAAAAAAGAAAAAATGCTCAACATCACTATGATTATGGAAAGGCCAATCAAAACAACAATGAGATATCATCTCACTCCAGTTAGAATAGCTACTATCAAAAAAGACAGAAAGTAACAAATGATGGTGAGGACGTGGAGAAAGGGATACTCATGTATTGTTGGTGGGAATGTAAATTAGTACAATCATTATGGTCAATAGGATGAAGGTTCCTCACAAAAATTAAAAGTAGAACTACCATATGATCCAGCAATCTCACTACTTGTTATATAGTCATGCACCAGGTAACAACATTTCCATCAATGACAGACTGCATATACAACAGTGGTCCCATAGATTATAATAAGGTTGAAAAATTCCTATCGCCTAGTGACTGTAGTGTTGTAATGTGGTAGTGCAATGCATTATTCTATGTTTGTGGCGATGCTGATGTAAACAAACCTGCACTGCCAGTATAGCACATACAATTACGTATGATACATAATACTTGAAAATGATAATAAACAACTATGTTACTGGTTTACAATTTACTATATTATACTTTTAATTTTTATTTTAGAGTGTAGTCTTTCTACTTATTAAAACAAAGTTAACTGTACAACAGCCTCAGGCAGGTCCTCAGGAGGTATTCCAGAAGGCACTGTTATCATAGGAGATGACAGCTCCATGTGTGTGACTAACCCTAAGACCTTCCAGTGGGACAACATGTGGAGGTGGAAGACAGTGATAGCGATGATCCTGACCCCGTGTAGGCTTAGGTTAATGTGTGTGTTTGTGTCTCAGTTTTTAACAAAAATGTTTAAAAAGTTAAAAACATTTGAAAATGGAAAAAAGCTTATAGAATCGGGATACAAAAAAGATTTTTGCATACCTGTAAAATGTGTTTGTGTTTTAAGTGTTATTACAAAAGATTCAAAGAGTTAAAAAAATTAAAAGTTTATAAAGTAAAAAAAGTTAAAGTAAGCTAAGGTTAATTTATTATTAAAGAACAACATTGTTTTGTAAATTTAGCGTAGTCTTCTAAGTGTACAGTGTTTATAAAGTCTACAGTAGTATACAGTAATGTCCTAGGCCTTCACATTCACTCACCACTTACTCACTGACTCACCCAGAGCAACTTCTAGTCCTGTAAGCTCTATCCATAACTGCTCTATATAGGTATATATCTTTTATCTTTTATACTGTTATTTCATCTTTTATACTGCTATCTTTTAACTTTTCCACTGTTATTTTTATGTACTTTTTCTATGTTTAGATATGCAAATTCTTACCATTGTGTTATAACCGTCTTCATTGTGTTACAACAGTATTCAGTATAGTAACATGCTATATAGGTTTGTAGCCTAGAAGCAATAGGCTATACCCTAAGCCTAGGTGTATAGTAGGCTATACCATTTAGGCTTGTGTCATTACACTCTATGATGTTGCACAAGGATGAAATTGCCTGAGGACACATTTCTCAAAATACATCCCCATCATTAGTAGTAATGCATGACTGTATATTCAAAGGAAATAAAATCAGTATGTCAATGAGATACCGATACTCGGTTTATCACAGCACTATTCACAATAGCCAAGATGTGGAATCAACCTAAGCATTCATCGACCAATCCACGGATTTTTAAAAATGTATATATACACAATGGAATACTATTTACAATAAAAAAGAATGAAATCCTGCCATTTGTGACAACATGGATGAACCTGGAAGACATTATGTTAAATGAAATAAGCCAGGCACAGAAGGACAAATATTATACTGCATGATCTCACTCATATAGAATCTAAAGAAAGTAGATCTCATACAAGCAGAGCAGAATAGTGGTTAACAAAGATTAGGGAAGGTAGCAGGGAGGGAGGATGGGGAGAGGTTGGTCAATGGGTACTATGGTACAGACAGGAGGAATAAATTCTGGTGTTCTATTGTACAGTTGGGTGAATAGAGTTAACACCAACGAATTGTATATTTCAAAATAGCCAGAAGAGAGGACTCACCACAAAGAAAAATAATACAAGTTTGAGATGATGGATATGCTAATTACCCTGATTTGATCCTTACACAATGTATACATGTATCTAAACATCACACTGTACTCTAAAAATATGTGCATTATGTATTAATTAGAAATAAAATTTACAAAGTAAGCTGAATCAATAAATGAAATCATCAAAGATACCACTTACATGAGTCAAACAAGCAATTATTTTCGGTACTATATTATGAGCTATGGGAAAAACAAAGAAAGCAGAAAACAAAGGCTTGCCTCTCGGGGAATCTACAAACTAAAAGTAAGAGGAATTAAAGAGAGCCTACTAATAAACAATTTTGAAAACTATGTAGAATTATAACTGAACAAGGATTATATAATTAATGCTTTTATGAATGTAAAAAAGAGCACAAGAAGAATGAATGCAGTAGGAGGTGTGAAGGTCTCTCAGAACTTGAGATGGCACTAAGGCACTAGAGGATTTGGATAAGTGGGAAACAAAAGTAGGTCTACTGGGTAAAAACATGAGCAAAGGCATGAGGTGGAAACTAGCATGATATACAGGAGCCATGGACCTATCTATTCTACAAATAGACTCAACTATTTCTGCCCAAAAAGTTTATTCTATGCAGCAAATAATTAAAATATATTTTTACCTGGAGGTCTCCAAGTTTCTTAGATGTTGATGAAACAATGGTAAAAAATCCATTGATTTGATGGGTTGGAGAAAGCTGAGCTAGTCCATTGATCTGAACTCTACCAATTGGAAGATGGTCAAGTTTGGTGATTACTTCCAGCACCAGCACAGCCATATCTAATCAGAAACAATTACAACACGGATATTTTTCATTTACTTTTATTTTCTTTTTTAAGAAGTGCGTAGAGGGGTATATGCAGAAAAGCTTTTTAACTTGAAAAAAATATTTTATGTTGGGTAACACCATTGCATTGGTGAAAGTGAGGGAAATTAGGTACTTTAATATGTTGTTCATAGGATGGCTAACCAGAAAGCAATTCAGTAATAACATAAAAAAGTAGAAAAGCACATATCCTTTTTCCATGCAATTCTACACTCTGGTTTTTTTTTTTTTTTTTTTTTTTTTTCTTGAGACAGGGTCCCTCTGTCACCCAGGCTGGAGTACACTGGCACAATCATAGTTCACTGCAACCTCGAACTCCTGTACTCAAGCGATCCTCCTGTCCTAGTCTCACAAGTAGCTGAGACTAGAGGCACACACCACCGTACTGGGTAATTTTTTAAATTTTTATAGAGACAAGGTCTCACTGTGTTGCCCAGGCTGATCTCAAACTCCTGGCCTCAAGTGATCCCTCTGACCTTGGCCTCCCAAAGTGCTGGGATTACAAGTATGAGCCACCAAAGCAAGCCTACTCCTTAAACTTTATTTTACAAATTGTAAATTGATCTATGTACCAGAATATTAAATAAACTGCATTTTTTTTACAACAGCAAAATGGTGAAAAATAAAGTAATAAAAAGAATATAAGTAGCTCTATCTATACTGATAACGGAACAACATCCAAGATGAATTGCTAAGTAGAAAAAAAGTGCTAACTATATATATATATATATAATTTGTGTAAATAAAAAGATTATGCAAAGAAGCTTTTATTAGTGTAGAATATATTTTACAAGTAAATATATTCTTGTGTAAAGACACACAAGAGACTGGTAACCTTTCATACCTTTAAAATGTTTTACTATGTGCATGTATTTCCTAATAAAAAAAGTGATACAACTGATAGAAAATACAACTGATTTAAAAACTACAACAGAGATAACAATTAACGATCTGGGCAAAGTAATTTAACTTAAGAAATTATTTTAATTTCAAATAATCACTTATACCATTCTGGGCGTAGAGGAGTATGAACCCAAGATCAAAAGAACAATAAAGATTTAGAGAAGAATGACAAATACCACACACTGAGGAAAAAATAAATCAACTGAACAAAAATATTTAGCATAGCAAGTATTTGATAAGAAAAATACCCTTAAAAGAGTATTGATAAATGTATTTGCCGAGAACTCAGGCTTTGGTTTTGACACACAGAGCAACAAATCTCAGTTTTCATTCCCATCATTTCTAGTTTTGAATTGGACAAAGGATTGCCCTTGCATAGCTGCAAGGGTTGGTCCCTGCCTCCCAGGAGTATCTAATTGCATACTCTTGGGTTATATCTGGAGCACTGAGCTATTGAGAGCACTTGGAACCAAGAGAAATGAAAATAAACTTCTCAACTATAGTCTTTAACTAGTCACTTAAGACTAATACCTTCATGCCTAGAGGAGAAGAAATATAATGTATGCATATGGAATCTAAGATCATTTCAGAACAGTTTAACTTCTGAGTATTTTCTTAACCAAAGTTGAGAAAATGGTTCGTTTTCACCATTTGTTCAATACTGTAGTGAAAAGCATGTAGGAATTATTATTAGAAGACCTGTGATTGTGTTCTGACTGCAATATTCACAAGCTATTTCTGTATAAGCCATTGTTGTCTGTAAAGTAGGCTCATAACATTTACATCACTGCTGTGTGAGGAACTGGGGTTACTGCAAGCAGAACACTAGTACAGCGTCTTCCCACATGGTAGTTGCTGAATGGTTGTTAAATGACTTTAGGCAAATTACTTGACATATCATAGTCTCTGTGTAACAACTTGATATGGTTTGGCTGTGTCCCCACCCAAATCTCATCTTGAATTGTAACTCCCATAATCCCCACATGTCATGGGAGACCAGGGGGAGATAACTGCATCACAGGGGCGGTTCTCCCCATGCTGTTTTCATGATAGTGGGTTAGTTCTCATGAGCTCTGATGGTTTTATAAGGGGCTTCCCGCTTTGCTGGGCACTCATTTTTCTCTCCTGCTGCCATGTGAAGGACGTGTTTGCTTCCCCTTCTGCCATGATTGTAAGTTTCCTGAGGCCTCCCTAGCCATGTGGACCTGTGAGTCAATTAAACATCTTCCTTTTACAAATTACCCAGTTTCAGGTAAGTCCTTATAGCAGCATGAGAATGGACTAATACACTACTCATGGGGTTATCTGAAAGTCACATGAGCAAATAAATATAAAAGTGCTTTGTAGACTATAAAATGGTATACACACATAGAATAAGGGAAATTGACTAACATTTATTCATTGGGTATTTACTAACAGCCAGGCTCTTCCACGTCTCGTTAATTCTCTTAACAACCCTATGATACAGGTGTTTCTGTCTTCATTTGGGGATAAAAGAGGCTCTGCAACGTCATGTATATTCCTAGGTTCACCCAGCTTTAAATTGACAGAACTGGGCTAAAACTCATTTCTATCCAACTATAAGTCCACTATACTTAATTATAAGTCCACTACACTATTCATCACTTCTAGGACAAAAAGCTTAATTCTTAATAGACTTCTGACCTTTATACTTCATTTGTTGTGGAATTAGAACCACTATTGTTCAGCACTATTCCTACTCCCATTTGTCTTTCACATTCCAACTAACTGAATCCTATCTGATCAAAGAGAGGTAAAAATCAGGTAGTGCAGCCATAATTTTCTCAGTTTCTACTCTAGTTGTTCCATGCTCCAAACATTTTCATGGCTGCTATTTTCTGCAACAGAACAAAGGGTAAAGGAAGAAAGATGTAAGAGTATGAGGCATATCTCAGAATCCTATAATCCTTCTATTTTCTAAGGCAGTATAATATAATAGAAGTATTAATAATTTTGGAGTTAAGTGCCTCCCTGAATTTAGGGTTGGTGCCAGGGTAACCTTGGGTTAGTCACTTTTAACTCTTTGAACCTCAAATTCATCACTCAGAAAATCAGGATAATACCCACTGCAAATGTACAGGGCCTCAGAGCATGCTTTCTAGCGCTCTGCAGAGGCTTCATCTTATTTCTCCTACTGTATTTTCACTTTCTGTAAACAAAAAGTTATGAAGATTTAAAATGTAAAGATTTTCTCATTAATTAAACAGAAATCTGTACCTAACATGTTTTTGTAGTTGCCTTAACTTCTGTTTAGAATAAGGTAAAATAGATATGAAGAAAGTGATCAGGCATGGTGGCTTGCCTGTAATCCCAGCACTTTGGGAAGCCAAGGCAGGAGGACTGCTTGAGTAGAGAAATTTGACACCAGCCTGGGCAACAACAGTGAGACCTCATCTCCACAAAAAATACAAAAATTAGCTGAATGTCGTGGCATCTGCTTATATTCCCAGCCACTCAGGAGGCTGAGGTGGGATGATTGCTTGAACCCAGGAGGTTGAGGCTACAGTGAACTGTGCTCGCATCACTGCACTCCAGCCTGGCTGATGGAGAGAGACCTTTTCTCAAAAATAAAATAAAATACATACGAAGAAATAAATAAAATGATCTATACATCAAATAAGATGATAGACTTGAAAGTATTTCAAACACTGTAAGATGCAATACATTTCCCCTTCTTTTTATATGTTATTTTTATCTGAAGAACTCACATAATCGTTCTTACCACTTCTCTCCAGCCTAGAAAAAAAGAGCAACCCCATTTCATTTCAAATGTTAATACTGATACAGCCTATATATTTCACTCATTTGTAAATCTCTTCATACAGTAGGGACTTCTCCTTTTTTGACTCATACAGTATCCTAATTACAAGGTTATTTTGTACTTGTCTTAATATCTTGAGTGCAATAAAAATGGCTTGAGAAAAAAATATGGTTCATGCTAATATGTGACAACATGTTCATTACTTTACTTTTTGCATTTTATATTATTTTAAGTTAAATATGTACACAAAAGAGTAAATAAAATAATAATAATAACGTGAATACCTACCACACAGGTTAAGAAATAGCACACTTTTTCCAAGTTTTTGGTTAGAGCACACACTTTTGTGAACTGATGTCTTATCTCTTCATTTTCTGTTGTTTTCTTTCTTTTTTAGAAACAGGGTCTCACTCTGTCACCCAGGCTGGAGTACAGCGGCACGAACATGGCTCACCACAGCCTTGACTTCCTGGGCTCAAATGATTTCTCTCACCTCAGCCTCCCAAGTAGCTGGGCCTACAGGTGTGCACCACCATGCCCAGCTAATTAAAAAAAATTTTTTTTTTGTAGAAACAGAGTTTTGCTATGCATGTGGAATGTAATTTTTTTTGTAGAAACAGGGTTTTGCCCAGGCCGGTCTCGAACTCTTGGCCTCAAGTGATCTTCTTGCTTCAGCCTCCTCAAGTGTTGAGATTACAGGCGTGAGCCACCACATTCAGTCTCTTATCGCTTCATTTTCTAAAAAACATGTCATGTCAGCCAGGTGTGGTGGCTTACGCCTGTAATCCCAGAATTTCGGGAGGCCAAGGCGAGCAGATCATGAGGTCAGGAGATCGAGACCATCCTGGCTAACACGGTGAAACCCCATCTCTACTAAAAATACAAAAAATTAGCCGGGTGTGGTGGCAGGAGCCTGTAGTCCCAGCTACTGGGGAGGCTGAGGCAGGAGAATGGCCTGAACCCGGGAGGCGGAGCTTGCAGTGAGACAAGATTGCACCACTGCACTCCAGCCTGGGCAACAGAGCAAGACTCCATTTCAAAACAACAACAACAAAAAAAAAACCATGTCATGTTTACAGTTGGACTGTCACTTATAAGGTTGAACTCATGTGTCTCCTGTTGAAATTCTACCTTTTCCATGGCCTTCTTTCTTAACTAGAATCATGAAATTTGGGTGCTGGCACATTTGATGTTTAACTCTTTCAATTTACTGGTGGGAAAATTAAGGCCCAAGAAGATGAAATGGCTTGCTCAAAGTCAAACAGCAAGAGCATAGAGTAGAAGCAGGATTCTGGCTTCCTAATAAGATTAGTCCTTATGAACTTCCTAGAATATTCATATGATATTACTATATGTATCAAGTAATCAGACACTGTCTGGCATTGCTCACTACTGTTTCATGTATGTCAGTTTTGTTTTCAACTAATCTTTAAGTTCCTTTTGGGCAGGGAATACATCTTAAATCTCTGTACACACTGCCTGAGTCTTAATATTTTTGTAAGACTTGTACCTACAATGTGTCAGCTACTAGATCAATCACTTTACAAACATTTTTTTCATTTAGTATTCACAATAATTTCTGACAAATAAGTGCCATTTTTCCCAATTAACTAATAGGAAACTGGGGCCCTAAGATGCTAAGGAAGCTCTCAGCATCACCTAACAATCTAGTCCTGAAACCAGAGTTCAAACTCTAGACTGTCTAGACTTCAACCCGTTCAACCGGGTTGCTTCTTTGTGAAAATACCTAGAAAATGGAAGGGCAACTATATGATCCCATTTTACAGATGGGGAAACAGGAATCAGAAATGGGAAGAGACTTTCCCAAAATCACATAGTTGGTAACACCAATGTAAATGTTCGAATGCTAAATCCAGTGCACCAGTATACCATAAGATGTTCAAATAAATGTCTGACCTGTTGATTACCATGTTAATAAATTCCTTGTCTCTTATTAAATTTCTAATCACTCCTCATTTGTTACATTACATAAAAATACTACCTGAGGATTTAAGTTTTAAGTTTACAGTACCAAGATTATTTATGAGTATCTTTTAATCGCATTTATTGCATTTAACCTACTATTAATAACTAAACTTTTTTGTGAAGTTAGAGTTCTGTATCATTCTGACTAATTTTTTGGATTTTTTGTAAACCCCACAGTGCCTTAAACAATGTCTAGCATGTGCTAAATATATTTTTTGAATGATTGAATTACAGCATTTGTTCTTTACATGTTGATGTTTCAAAAATTTTTTCTCGAGGGAATGTAAGTTACTCAAGGACAAGTTAATCTTTAACTCACCCCTGGCTCTCCAATATTCTGAGCCCAACAATGTTTACATGATAAATACTCGAATTTTATTGACTTGAACTGAATTGATTTGATAAATAACCCCATCACCCAAAACGTATTTATGTGAAAGCTTGACCTGAATGAAGAAATAACATAGTACACTCAGAATACTTTCCTTGTACAAAAATGAAGACATCTTGGCTTCTGGTTCCCTACAGAGGGATGCTTTCCATCTCTGAACATTTGTAATACTAACTCCCTAAACCATTCATTTGGCATTTAGTATGTATTATCTTATACTATTGGTAAATTTTACATCTATATCCCCTTTCCTTGAGTATAACGTAAACCCCAGAGCTGAGACTACAGTTATTACCTAAAAGAGCATGGTGTAGTGAAAAGAGCATGAGTTTTGGTGACAGACAGAAGTGGGTTCAAATCCTAATTCAGTCATTTATCAACTTTGTGACCTCAGAAAGTATTCATTTCATCCCTCCAAACTTGTTTCATTGTCTGTAAAACAGAGACAATACCTATCTTTCAGGGTTATTGTAAGGATTAGAAGTAATACATTTCAAAACTGCTGGCACACAGTAACACTCAATAAATTTACAAAGAAAAATCTCTACTATAAAAACTCTTTGACTCTTCAATAATTAAGAATGCCCATATATGCTAGGTACACAATAACACTTATTGCTGACAATATAACCACATGCTTTGTATTATGTCTGCAGGTGCAATGATAAAACAATAACATACCTGTTAGATAAGAGGTAAACTGTTTTGGACCACAACGAATAGCATAACGTGTAGTTGTTCTCACAGCTTTTGGTTCAGTCTGCAATGCATCCCTGGGACAAAAGAGGGTTCCATCTGATGTTTCTCCCCACCATCTCACTCGGACCAGTACACAAGTGGGAGGCTTTGCAATCTTCCATATGACTCTATTAATAGTAAGTTTTAGAAAGCAGCGTAGCTGGCCTTCAACCAGAGGTGGTAGGCTTGTAGACGGAGAAATGTCACTTAAACCTGTAGAGGAATCCAAGAAAATGGAATCAAAATTTAGACTAAATATAGAAAACATATAATACGCTTTTTGAATGAAAACAAACAAAACATTTTAGTCTTAAGTTTAGCAATTTATCATCATTTAGAAAAAAGGTTTATCCTACCCATTATTCTAACACATGAGAAATAACTATCAAATCAGACCACGGAATAATCTACCTGATCATGTAAGTCACCCTGATAACTAATTAGTATTTAAGGTTTGATTTGAGTTACTCTAAGTAAAGAACATACCAACAAAGACACAGTAACATAAACTTTTCTTTAGAGTTACTATTTGAAAAATACAAATATCAGAAGTAGCTGAAATTTTTCTAAGTATGGTTCAAATTTTTACAAGTACAGTTGTTTTAAATATTGCAACATCTATGGTTTTTAAGATATGTAACCTTTAACTCTTTTTTTTTTAAAAAAAAATCACTAACTATAAAACAGTAACAACTCCCTTCACTCACAAACAATTTAGACTATATCATACAACTCAGCATTTCAATGAAGAACATCTTAAATTGTCTGTAACTTTTCTTTCCTGCCAAGATCACACAGTCAGTGAGGACACAGACTATCTAATCTTCAGATTCTGCCACTGTTTTTAACACAGTGCTGGGTTCATATATTTATTGGCTTTAGTATTTATTGGATTTCATAACGACATTAAAGTGTAAACAAAGCAATTAATCATGACTTTCTATAAAATTTTCCTTTAATGACCCTGATTGTCTTCCATTCATAGTACATTTTCAAGAAGACTTAGAGGAAATTTAAGAAACCATTTATACATTATGTATACCTTTTTTTTTCCTTTGACTTTTCTTTGAGGAGTGGTTATGCCTCAAAGAAGGAAATATATGGAATGTATCAGGACTAATTATTTGGACTTCTAATGCAAATACCCCCTCTGCCCTCCATAGTGGAGAAAAGACCCACCATAATCCTTATGGATAGTTTCAACATAAAAATTATACACGATTGTGTATATATTTCTACTATGGAAATGGTATAGCAAAAAAAGTATATTCTGTTCTATACTATATTATTTCTACTTTGACTTTCCGCTTATCAACCAAACATGCTTAACTGGTTTGACACAGGGAGCACTAGTATGCTTCAGTCTCAGATCCTCCATCTTTCGTGGCAGGAAAGTTACTACCTCAAAATTGCCTTAGTAATCTTTAAACAGCTTGGATAAGAGTAATTCCCAGATTGTAGCTTCAGTCCTCAACCCAATGGCCTAATGTCCTATCACTGCTCCGAACCAATACTTCTTTTCTCACTAAACTGCCTACGATGCAAAAAGGCAGGTTCACCCACTGTCCTTTTTCCTTCGAGGCAGTCTTGTAGAGATTCAATATCCAGTTTCCTGATCTGCCCTCGGTTCCTAGTTTGACTGTTCTCACTGCAGCTAACATCCCCTACTCGGTGAGCCTGTGTCTCCTCGAGCTGCTAACCTGATAAGGACTCTCTGCTGTACACTCTTTCAGGATCTCAGGTCCTTCAGGAGAACCTCATGCCCTTATCCCCACTTCAATCCTATCACACCTGTCATTCCCCACTCTTCCCCGCTCTATACTCCACAATTATTTTTTTCCCAACTCCTACTCATAGCCAGCGCTTCATGCTTCATTCATTCAACAAACATCTACCAAGTCCTGCTTTGTACTAATCCTTCGTCATTCAGTAACGTATAAAACGTGATTCTTGTCCACAATCACACAAGAAATGATATCATCCCTTTGCCAATTTATGTTTCTTCCTGTCCCTGCGGACCTCTAAAGCTACACGCACACATACATTTCACCTCGTTATCAAAACCAATCCTATTATTGTTTGTTCTCCTCCTCTACAGTCATCCCACCGGTAACCTTCATCTCATTAATCACCACTTTGTGGCCCCTACCCCAGCCCCTAATTCCTTTCTATTCTCTGGAGGGCCAACTGCCCTTCCTTTTAACCTTCTGGTCCCCTAGCTATTTCCCTTCTTACGCCCCTTTTCTTGTTTATCCAGCGGGGGTGGGGGTCTCCCTAAAATTCCTTACACCCTGCTCCCCTGTTAACGCTTTCCTCAATCTTTGATTGCTCGGGTTACCTCTTTTTTTGCGCCCACGGCTGCCCCCAGGCCCTTGGCCTTTTCGTTGCTTCATGATGAGACCAAGCTCCTCTTCATCAGCGCAACTCTGTCTCCAGCACCTAAGCAGTAGCCTCCCGCCATCCCTCCCCACGGCGCCTGCGTTCCCCGGCAACCGGCGCCGCTGGGCAGCCTGGGAGGCAGGAAAAAGCCACTCTTCCTCTAACAGTCTCCGGAAAACAGTGCGAAGAGAAGGCGCCAAGACGCCTTCCCTCCAATAGACTATAATACCCAGGATGCTTTGCTACAATACCTCTGCGGGGTTGGCTGGGGGCGCCTCCAGCTGCGCAAGCGCATAGGGATACGCCCGTTGAGGACTCCATTGCCCAGGGTGCATTGCCCTGAAGACCGCTCCTCTCTCCGGTGAAAGTTGTCGGGTTTCCAGTTGGGAGACTGCGGAGTTCGCAGACTCTGTTACCCAGCTTCCTTTGTGTGAGGGCTGTTGCGCACTTCCGGTGGAAGCGCTGAAGCGAGTGGGTGGAGTTTGCAGAGCCGGTGGGCGGTAGGCTGTGCTACCGGTAGCTGGGTGCTGTCCAAAGGCTACAGGGCGTCGTTAGGGGAGCGAGTCGTGACCGGTTGGGCCACACTCAACGTGGGACGAAGGTTCGCCTACTGTTTGACTACGTGCGTGCAGCCTTTCCTTGATGTCGGCCCTCGAAAAGAGCATGCATCTCGGCCGCCTTCCCTCTCGCCCGCCTCTACCCGGCAGTGGGGGCAGTCAGAGTGGAGCCAAGATGCGAATGGGGTACGTGACCCATACCCCTTCTACCTAGGGCCAGGCCCCGGCCATTGGAGAATGGTGGTTCTGGGCGTTCAGAGAGGCACGGGGAAGGAGTCTACCGATAGGAGAAAATGTTGGCGGCGGCCTGGAGATATTTAGATGGAGTAGAAGGCAGATTGGGGAATTAGGGGAGGCGCCAAGTCAATAGAAATTGGAGGAAAAATAATGTTGGAGGAAGAGGGGAATGAGGCAAAGGTTGGGGAAGCTGAGAGACTAACATAACTGAGAATCACCTCCAGAATGAAGGAGGTTTAGAAAAGGGAGTAGAACGGTGACAAAGGTGGAGGAAAATCGGCCAGGGAAGGTGGAGGGAAATGGGGAATGACTGAGAGAAAAGTTGAGGGGAATTGAGGCAACAACTAAGGAAAGGTTTGAGAGGAGTGGATATTGTAAAAGTTCTAATATCTATACTGTGAGAACTAGATACTAGAAAAGCGGAGGGAGTTGGACAGGGTTGGAGTACCAAAGAGGAGCACTAGGAAGCAGAGGATTCTAGATAATTCCCAGTGGTCTAAAGACAGATTCAGGGAATGAGAGGTGAGATTAGGCCTCTTAAGGGAGAAGGAGAAAGTTTGGGGAGTAGGCCTAAGGTAAGATGGAGAACATAGCCATGAAGATTGTTAAGAGTAATAGGAATGTGCTGAGAAGCTGGACAGGATAAGGGAGAGAGAAGAAGAAGAGGACTGAAGAATTTACAAAGTGACCATAGGCTCTAAAGATTGAGAAATGACTATAAATACGGTTTGGTGAATTGAAGTGCTGCAGTTGTAAGGTCTGGGAAGCTTAGAGGAAGATTTGGGCAATCAGTTTTTGCTGGGCTAATAGATCTGAGGGAAGCGATGTACTGGCCTAAGACTTTGAATTAGTGAAGCATTGGGAATTAGGGAAATAGTTTGCTGGAAAGAGAGGAGAGCCATGTTGAAGAGATAGGCTTTGGAATTTTAGATCATTAAATGGCTTGTGCCAGGTTAGGGGATACTTGGGCCGAGGACAGAGAATGAGGTGAACATGGGATAATTGTTGGAAAGTGGAGACAATTGAATAGGCATTTGGTTTTGAGGGGATATTTGTAGTTTCAGACAGGATTCTGGGAATTAGTGACTCTAAAGTGAAAAGGAGTAGGAAGGATACTTAGGTATGAAGACTCAAGAGTATATTTGGGATTCTAGAGATGAATTGATACATATTCTTTGAAAAAGGACTACAGAAGAGAAACCTTAGGTTCTGAAAAAGTAATATGTGTAAAAACTTATCAAAAGAAGCGAGAATACGAGATGCAGTCCTGTGACAGTAAGTCCTAGGGATGAAAAGAAAGGAGAATCCTATAAAACAGTGGGATAAAGGAATGGGAAGAACAATTGGAAAAACCAGGGAAGGAAGCTAAGAATTGAAGTGGAGACCTGCTATGATATGCAGTAGAAAAAGGAGAAAACCTTAGCAGGGGGAGATAAGAGAGATGGACGCACAATAGAGGAGGTAGAAGGCTACATAGAACGTAAAATGAAGATTATTTTGACTTTGGAAGATCGAAAAGTTGGACTATAACATGAATAAAGAGAATTTGGAAACTGACCCATAACATTATTTGGGAAAATTAACCTGGAGTTTCATATTAATGTAACATCAATTGTTGTTATAGATCTTCATTGCTGCCTTTGTTAAACTACAATTTGATCTTTCAGTATACCAGCACTCTTCTATACAAATACATAAGAAAATCAGATTTTTAATAATTATACATTCTTTAGATAAGTTAATTAGGGCTCAGCTTCTGATTTTGTCAAAACAAGTTTTCTGAAGATTGAAGAACTGGGTGAAAATACTGAGAGAAAATAAAAGGAAAATCTGCTGATTAGAAGATTGTATAATTGTTAGTAATTCATCGTTTTTATTTTGTATTACTTTTCATTTTATTTTTTTTAGAGACAGAGTCTCGCTGTGTTGCCCAGGCTGGAGTGCAGTGGCACAATCTTGGCTCACTGCAACTTCCCCCTCCCGGGTTCAAGTAATTTATGGGCCTCAGCCTCCCAAGTAGCTGGGATTACCGGTGTACACCACCATGCCTGGCTAATTTTTGTGTTTTTGGTAGAGATGGGATTTCACCATGTTGGCCAGGCTGGTCTTGAACTCCTGGCCTCAAGTGATTTGCCCCACTTGGCTTCCCAAAGTACTGGGATTACAGGATTGAGCTACCATGCCTGGACAACTTATCCTTTTTAAATAGATGCTTTGGTCTTCTTGGTTTAGGGTAACTGCTTATCCTGCAAAAGAAAGTTCTTTAGAAAGGTCTTTCTGTATGATAGTATTGTGAAGAGAAGAGCATATATTGGTGAATATTTGTGTGGTCCTCAAATGGCTTGTTTTCCCATATTTTTCTTTTCTACTTTATTGGTACATAAGCAGGCTTCATCTAAGTCTCATGGTAGTAATAATACAGATTCTCTTTCTCCTTAGAATCATAAAGCTGAAAGAGCATAGACATGGTCTCCTGATTTCACCACTCCAACTACATAGTTGAGGAACCGAATATTCAGAGAGTCCTGTATTCTGTAAGGGAATGTATTAATAAATGAGGGAACTGAGACTCAAATATTCCTAAAGCACCCTAGAAGCTTAGCGGTGGGGCTGTTAAGGACTAGGACTTGGGTCTCTTGACTGTGAGACCCATTGTGTATTTTGAAGTCGTAATTGTCATCTGGGAATACTTAATTTGAGTTGTGTATCTTACTCCTTTGCATATAATACAGGATTCAGTCTTTTTCTTCAGTCAGTTGTAATTTATGAAGTCTCACACCAATTTCAAAGCATTCTTTATGTCTCCTTATACTTACTTCCTTTTTTCTTAACTTCTATTCTTCCACTCTATCTATCTGTTACTCACAAGTTAGTCCTGTTCCCTTGATAGTCTCTTGTGTGGCTTACTCTTTCAACTATTTTTCATGATCTCTTGCCTTCAATTTCACTGAACATTATTTAGGCATGTTTGCATATTCAGGGTGCATATTCTGAGTTGGTGAGTTTGTTTTTTTTTTTTTTTTTTTTTTTTGAGACGGAGTCTCGCTCTGTCACCCAGGCTGGAGTGCAGTGGCTGGATCTCAGCTCACTGCAAGCTCCGCCTCCCGGGTTTACGCCACTCTCCTGCCTCAGCCTCCCGAGTAGGTGGGACTACAGGCGCCCGCCACCTTGCCCGGCTAGTTTTTTGTATTTTTTAGTAGAGATGGGGTTTCACCGTGTTAGCCAGGATGGTCTCGATCTCCTGACCTCGTGATCCGCCCGTCTCGGCCTCCCAAAGTGCTGGGACTACAGGCTTGAGCCACCGCGCCCGGCCATGTGAGTTTTCATAATTCAGTTTTTCAGATTAGATTTAGTAATCCAAAGTATCGTTGGATAATTTAATAATAGCAATTTTTAAAGTAAGTACTGTGTGCCAGACATTGCAATGGTAACTTTATGTCATTTAATGTGTGCACAGACCTGCAAGGTGAATATTTTCCTGCATTATGAGTAAAGACATTCAGACTCAGAGATTAAAAGTCACCCAACTAGTATGTAGCAGAATCAGGATTCACCCTAAGTTTAGTCTCTAGAATCCATTCGCTTTTCAGTACACCAATATTTTCTCCTGGTTAAGGCCTGAAATCCTCGTGTCACTGTTCCTTTTAATAGATGCCAATGGATGTTGCCAAAAACGTAGTGGTTTTGAACTTCTTTATTCAAGCTTTTAGAGCTACTCTGACTAAAGTAGATTTGGGATCCCTATTTGCTTTGCACCCCTGGTGTGCTTGAGAGAAGTATCTTTTGAAAGTCACTGCTTTCGTATATACTATTACTATTAGAGGAACTATAAAATATTAAATCCATTCATTATTCAACCTGTTTCTGGTTTATCAGTAGTTGTACTTTTTGGCCAGGTGTGGTGGCTCATGCCTGTAATCCCATCACTTTGGGAGGCCAAGGCAGGCGGATCACCTGCGGTCGGGAGTTCAAGACCAGCCTGACCAACATAGAGAAACACTGTCTCTACTAAAAATACAAAATTAGCTGGTGTAGTGGCACATGCCTGTAATCCCAGCTACTTGGGAGGCTGAGGCAGGAAAATCGCTTGAACCCAGGAGGCGGAGGTTGCAGTGAGCCAAGATCGCGCCATTGCACTCCAGCCTGGGCAACAAGAGCCAAACTCCATCTCAAAAAAAAAAAAAACAAAAACAAAAACAAAAACAAAAAAAACTTTTCTATATCTCTTACTCCTTTTTCTTTTTCTTTTTAAGAGATAGGGTCTTGCTGTGTTGCCCAAGCTGAAGTACAGTGGCTTTTCATAAGTGTGATCTTGGTGCATTACAGCCTCAAACTCGGGGGCTCAAGCAGTCTTCCCACCTCATCCTCTTGAGTAGGTAGGACTGAGGATGTATGCTAGCATACCCACTTCTGTAGTGATTCAACTGACATGTATATAGTCGTCCCTTTTTATATTCTATGAGGTAAACTAGGGCAGGAGTTAATATTTAATAAATGAGAAAACAAATGTTCACTGACTTGCCTAAGATCACAGAATCATTACATGGCAGGAACAGCATTCAAACCCAGGACTTCATATTTTTGGTCTATTATTCTTTTTATGGCATGCATTGAAGGGTTTGGTATTTGAAGTGACATAGATCTAGGTTTGAAGCCCAACCTAGGTGTTTACATTGGTCAAGTCATTTAACTTCTCATCGTCTGTTTTCTTATCTCTAAAATGAGAATAATTCTGCTTACCTTAGAGTGCTGTGAGAATAAGATAATACATAAAAAGCACTTATAGTTCCTGACACGTAAGCTCTTAAGGAATGATAGCTAGTAGATAATTATAGATTGAGAACTGTGAAGAAGGTTCATAGTTTATGTGGAAGCTCTCCTTTCAGTTTCTTATGTTATCAGTTTTTTTGTCCCCATGAGCTGTATGTTTATTCATATCTGATCAGATAGTCTTTCATCCATCTTCTTAAATTTATTATGGTTATCGGGCTTCTTAGGAAGGCTTTAATGAGCTATTCACACAGGTGGGGAAGTAAAGGGCAAAGTGAAGTGATTTGCTCAAGGTCACAGATTGAGTTACTAAAATAATCAAATCCTAGTATTTCTGGGTTTTTTAATTTTTTCATTAGATTTTTAAAAAATTAAGTTACAATTTATATGCTATAGAATTCATTCTTTTAAAAGTACAATTCAGTGATTTTTAGTATGTTCACTGGGTTGTACAATTGTCACCACTAATTGCAGAACATTTTCATCCTCCCATAAACTCCTTACTCATTAGCATCCTCCCTTCCCCCAGCATGTATTGCTTCTGGCTCTTGAGTCACAGAGAGGCTTTTCCTTTTTTCAGGTTATAAAGGAATCATTTATATTTTTTCTTGGTGCCTGTATGGTGTCCTTTTTTATTTTTTTGAGATAGAGTCTTGCTCTGTCACCCAGACTGGAGTGCAGTGGCATGATTTCGGCCTGCTGCAACCTCCACTTCCTGGGTTCAGGCAATTCTCCTGCTTCAGCCTCCTGAGTAGCTGGGATTACAGGCATGCACCACTACACCCAACTAATTTTTGTATTTTAAGTTGAGATGGGGTTTCATTATTTTGGCCAGGCTGGTCTTGAACTTCTGGCCTCAGGTAATCCAGCCACCTCAGCCTCTCAAAATGCTGGGATTATAGGCGTAAGCCACCGCGCCTGGCCATTTTTTTTTTTAAATCCATTTGAAGTTTATCTTGATATGCAAAGTGAGGAACAGAAGAAATTTTATTTTTATGCAAAGGCTATCTAGTTGTTTTAACATCATTTATTAAATTTTTTAGTCCTTTACCCATTATGTAAATTTCACTATAATAAAGAAATAATCCTGGCCAGGCTCCGTAGTCCATACCTGTAATCCCAGCACTTTGGGAGGCCGAGGTGTGTGGACCGCTTGAGCTTGGGAGTTGGAGACCAGCCTGGACAACATGGTGAAACCCCTTCTCTACAAAAATCACAAAAATTTAGCTGGGTGTGGTGGTGTGTGCCTGTAGTCCCAGCTACTCGGGAGGATCATTTGAGTCCGGGAAGCAAAGGTTGCAGTAAGCCAAGATCATGCCACTGCACTACAGCCTGGGATGCAGAGTGAGACTTGGTCTCAAAAAAAAAAAAATTCTTCCTCAGTAATTAAAATGACACCTTTGTCATATGCCAAATTTCTATATAGATCTGGGTCTGTGAAGTTTCTTTCATGTGCCACTACTGTACTTTTAATTAGAGGCTTTATTAGTATGTTTTGATGGATGGTAGAGGTTGTTTCCCCCTCATTCATTTTTAGGATTTTCCTCGTTCCTCTTGTTTCTTTCCTCACAAATAAACTTTCTAATCCCATAGACTAGTGCCAGAAAATAATTCTGACAGTATTTTTATTGGGATTACTAAATACAAACATTAATTTAGAATAAACATTTTTATGATGTCGAATGTTCCTTGAAGAAATATGGTATCTTTCAATTTGTGTGAATCCCTTTTGAAGGAAATATATTTCAGATTCCAAGTATTGACCTAAATTATATTCAATCTACTGTTACTTAAATTCCATAGTACTCTTAAATAATTGTAAAACTCAATAGATTTACTGTTTAAATACAATTAAATCTGCAAAAAGCCCCCAAATCAGCAACATTATATTGATGTGAAATAATCTAATTTGCTGTTATCAGTTTACTGTAGTTTAAACTACAAGGACATTTATTATTGATAGGATGTTCCAGGGTTCATTCAATTGCTAAACAATTTCATTCAGGACCCAGGCTTTTTGCATCCTTTCTTTTGCCATCCTTAGAATGGTGGCTTTTCCTTCTCTTGCTTGTCATCTTATGGTTGCAGGATGGCTGCTGCCACTCTGCTTCTATCTTATGTTTACAAATGAAAAGAAACAGGGGCCAAAGTCCTTTCCTAGCTAAGCTTGTCTTTTAATTTTTTCCCAGAAATGCAAGCTCCCCAGCAGATTTTTTCGTTAAGTCTTTTTGTCCAGAACTGTTTGCATAACCATCCTAAAAGCAATCACTGGCAGTAGGGAATGGGATTAACTATGACTGGTTTAGACCAATTTTGATTCATTCCCTTGGACTGTAGGAGAGACAACAAGAGATCTCCACTAGCTGCTTAAACAAAAGCATCACAATTTTGTTAGGGAAGAAAGAGTGGGAAATGGGCAGGTAATGTCTGGAATGGAGAATAAACAGCATCTGCCCCAAATCCTGAGGTTAACAAGTAGAGAAGCCTAATCTTCTGATTTCAACTTCCCTACTGTTTTCATTGCAGTGTAAGTATAGGAAGTAATAATCCCACCCCCAACTCCCCTGCCCCTTATTGCCAGATTTGAGCCCCTTGACATTCATTTCAGAACTTCTGAGTAAAAGTCCATTTTTCCACTGTTGCTTATTGCCAGCAGATCCATTTCTTCTTGTATCTTCAAAATTGGGTTGTTTGCTCTTTTGTTTTATTTTAAACCTAATGAACCTTCCTTGTTATGCTCCTTGATGTCAGATTTGAGAAGACTTTTTCCTTCAAACTATGAAATAGTTTTTTGTTTTGTTTTGTTTTTATTTTTTTAAGAGAAGAAACGTTTAATTAATAGTTCCATTAAGAGGGTGGCCACACACTTAGATATTCTTCAAATACAACATTGATTACCAGTTTAAGGTACATTCTACCAATATATTTTGAAGATTGAATAAGAGATTATATTGAAAATTCCAGTCATTTCAAACCACACCAGAAGACTGAAGTTGTTTACTTATCAGTCCTTTTCCTATATGCTTCTGTGTGTGTTTCTGGCCATGGACTTTTTCCAGGTTTAAGTAGACATCCTCTCTCTGCCACTAACAAGTTGTATGACTCTGGTCCGTTATTTTTCTCTTCCTGGGCCTCATTATCGTGGAAAGAAAGAACACTTCGGCACCTGACATGCTTGTTTAAATCCAAGCTCCCCAGCCTGGGCAACATAGCAAAAACTTGTCTCCACTAAAACAAAACAAAACAATCAGGCATGGTGGTGCACACCTGTTAGTCCCAGCTACTTGAGAGACTGAGATGGGAGAATCACTTGAGCCTGGGAGTTTGAGGTTGCAGTGTGCTGTGATCGTGCCACTGCACTCCAGCCTGGGAGACAGAATGAGAGCCTATCTCTAAAAATAATAAGTATAAAATAAAAAGGTCAAATCCAAGCTCCAGTGCTACCAAAAATGGCTCTGGGCAAGTTGTTTAGTATTTCTGAGTAACCTTAAAATGAGAATACTTCAATGGTACTGTTCAAAACCCTGGTTGGTACGTAATGAACACCTCGTTGTTTCCTTTCATAAAGTAAGATTTGAGTAGATGCTCTCTAACAGCATGATTCATGATGTAGTTTTTAGAATCCTGAAGTCTGCTGCTTAATGGCATGCCTTGGAGTAAGGATCACTTCAGACCTACCACAACCCTCAGCCAGCCATCTGGTTGCTTTCTTTCCATTCTCTTCAAAGTACTGCTAATAAGGACATTTTAAAAACAGTGGTGCTTTGATTTAAATAGCTGACTGCAATTAAACTTCAGTATTTAGCCTCCACTACCAGACTCCTAGACTTTGACAGAATTTGTGACAACAGTGATTAAGACTGCTACTGTGCCTATTCATGACTCATCAATAACTCTCTTAACGGACTTAAGCAGCCTAGATGTTGATGTATTATTCCTATTTAGATTTGAGACAGTCATGTAAAAACATACAACTTACATTTCTTGTTCCTTGTTCTCTAGGCAAGGAAGGTTTTTCCTCCTTCCCTTTCTCCCCTTTCTCTCCTTTCTCCTGGCTTTCCTTGGGATTTGATATATAATTTTGTTGGTTTTGGTCATTATCTCCTAGTAGGCATATCACATTGTAGACAAGAAGAACATTCTCTATTCTGCTTAGTTCTCTGAATTGTAATTATTGGTCAACTGTCTATTCCTCAAAACTGTTGAGGTTCATATGGGTAGGAATTGTGTCTGAATTTTGTTGGTGCCTAGAGTGCTGTTTACTTTAGTGCTAACTGAACGAGAAACCCAAATCCTGGCCCATTTAACCCCATTCTGTAAGAAAAACTATTTCCCCACCAGTTGCCTTAAGGTGGTATAACTAGGGCTATACTCCCTTTTTCCTAAAATCGGTTATACTTCATAGAATAATAGAATCTCTATTTCAATACCAGCTTTTAGGTAAAATGTATTGTGTTTACAATATGTTACTTTGAGATTTAAAATAATTATGTGGTTGAAACTCTTCTAATACGTCTTGTAATAGGCTTGTAATAGGTCTCATGTTATGTACAGATTCAGGCTTGTTACTTTTATTTTATCAAAATTTGACAATTTGTGTCTTCCTCTTTGATTCCTCAAACCTGAAAGCAAGTTCATTATTATAAGAGAGCAAATGTCAATTAGCAATTATTTTCACACTAGTCTTACTTTATAGTATTCAGTTTTTCTGCCCTTGCCCAATTATCACTTATTCTCTAAGAGTGAAGACTATTTTCCAAGCACCTTCACCAAGTTTAGGGACCAGAGCAAGCAGTCTACCATTAAAGGCTAGTGTTAATAGCGCTCCAAAGTCATGTCCTAAGCAGTGTTAATTTCCTAAGTATTTCTTGCACTTAGCAATTGCCAAGTTTATTTTTCTGGCAGTGCCTTCCATTTTCTTCACTTTTGCAAGTCCTACCCATCCTTTAAAACTCATGAAGCACTTTCAGACTACTTTAGCTCATTCATTTGCTCTCTCTTCTCTGAGCACGTATAACAATTTTGGCATCTCCACTCATCAGTTTTTGTGCATTGGTATTGTGCTTTTTCACTGTTTACTGTGTCAGACTTATCGAAGATAATTTTATGCAGATTTTTGTGTGTTTCCTCAGTAAACTTTGGAGCTCCTGTACTACAAGGACCTTTGTTTCTTTGTGCTTTCTATTGTAACACAGTTAAATGTTTTTGTAAAATTTAATTTAATGGACACGTAGCACACATTCATTTAAAATAAAGTCCTGAAGCTTTTTCTGGTCAGTCCAGCTTGCACTGATTTTTCTATTTTGTGTCCTTTGGTGGCACCTGTCATTGTACCAGGAATCAGCAAACATTTTCTGTTAAAAGCCAGATAGTATTTTAGACTTTGAGGGCCATGTTAGTCTCTGTTGCAGCTACTCAGCTCTGCTGTTGTAGAGTGAAAGCAGCCACAGACAATATATAACTGAATGTGTCTGTGTTCTAACAACAGTTTATGGACACTGAAATTTGAATTTCACTTAATTTTCGCATATTATTAGTCTCTCTCCTCACCCTACCCCTCACCTTTTAGAAATGTAAAGATCATTCTCTGATCCTGGGCCATGCAAAAATAGGTGGTGGGCTGGATTTCCCATAGACTGTAGTTTGCCAACGCAGTATCAATACTGTTAGTTCTGTACTTCTACTGTCTTATAGTAGAAAGAAGGTAGGTTTTAAAATCAACAAACTAGGCTTGTTTTCCTGGCTTTACTACTTACCACTTAACTGGTGCAAACTTGACTTTATTTTTTTTTAAATGTAGATAATAATGCTAGCCTCATAGAGTTTTTGAGGAGAAAATGAGATGATATATGTGTAGAAATATTATTTAAATTGGAAAACTGTCTAATGGAAACTTACTGTATTTCCTGAATTCTAAGATACATTTCTTTTTTACATTTAAAATGATAATGTCTTTTTTTTTTTTTTTGAGATAGAGTTCTCACTCTGTCACCCAGGCTGGAGTGCAGTGGCACGATCTCGGTTCACTGCAGCCTCTGCCTCACAGGTTCAAGCAACCCTTCTGCCTGAGCCTCCCGAGTAGCTGGGATTACAGGTGTGCGCCACCACGCCCAGCTAATTTTTGTATTTTTAGTGGAGACAGGGTTTTACCATGTTGGTCAGGCTGGTCTCAAACTCTTGACCTCAAGGAATCTGCCCACCTTAGTCTCCTAAAGCGTTGGGAGATAGTGTCTTAACAATGCTGTTGGTCAGATAACAATTCTAACTTGGTTCTCATTGGCTGAACATAAGTGAACACCAAAACCAGGATCAAAATTTACAAAACATATAGGTGTTGAGAACTTCTTAGAGATATAACTGGAGTGCTCTTTTAACCACTAAGAACTGAATGCTTGTGAGGAGGCATGGGTGTTCAATCAGGTGGGTTAAGCAGTATTCCCAAAGTGAGAGTCAAAAGTAAGGCTGAGGCCAGGCACCATGGTTCATGCCTGTAATCCCAACACTTTGGGAGGCTGAGGTGGGAGGATTGCTTGAGCTCAGGAGTTCAAGACCAGCCTGGGCAACATAGCTAGACCTTGTCTCTAAAAAAAAAAAAAAAAAAAGGTAAGGGCTGGTGTAGTGGCTCACACTTGTAATCCCAGCACTTTTGGAGTTCAAGGTGGGAGGATTGCTTGAGCCCAGGAATTTGAGACCAGCCTGGGCAATATTGTAAGACCACATCTCTACAAAAAGTTAAAAGATTAGCCAAGCATGGTAGCGTGTACCTATTGTCACAACTGCTCGAGAGGCTGAGGTGGGAGGATCAGTTGAGCCTAGAAGGTTGAGGTTGCAGTGAGCCATTATCGTGACACTGTACTCCAGCCTGGATGACAGAGGGAGACCCTGTCTCAAAACAATAAAAAAGTCAGATAGCTCTAAATAATTGAAAGCTGGCATATGAACTGGTGTTTAGTTATATGAAACATTCCATCACCAATATTCTTGTGAGGCACAGAAAACTGTGTTAGTCTGAGTGATTCAAAAGAGAGTGGAACTATGAAGAAATGGTCAGGAATACCTTAAGTTTTTTATTCTGCTTTCATTTATGTATGTTATATATATGTCTCCATAAGTAATATATAAGGAATCTATATAAGTATAAAAGAGCTGTTTCTTCTGTAGAAACACAAAATGAATTCTTTTTTATATAAAAAATGTAAAATGAATTCTAAGTGATAAAGTATTGTGTCATACTTGATAATTCTTTTTCTTAGTTTTTCATCTTACAAATTCTTTTTCTTAGCTTTTCATCTTACAAATTGATGGTGCCTTGTACATACTGTATTTCGTCTATTCTAGCAACAAGATTGTGATCTGCTTGTTTAGTTTTCTTATTTGTAAACTCCTTTTGTATGTTATTTACTTGTCCTAATGCAGTTAGCATCTAGGAGCTCAATAAACATTTGTTGAGTGAATGAATGACACTCAGATGCAATGGAAACATGACATTTTCCCAATAGAAATAGTTTAGAATTGTCCATCCTGAATTTTTTTTTTTTTTTTTTTGAGATGGAGTCTTGCTCTGTCGTCGCCCAGGCTGAAGTGCAGTGGCCGGATCTCAGCTCACTGCAAGCTCTGCCTCCCGGGTTTACACCATTCTCCTGCCTCAGCCTCCCGAGTAGCTGGGACTACAAGCGCCCGCCACCTCGCCTGGCTAGTTTTTTGTATTTTTTGTTTTTAGTAGAGACAGGGTTTCACCGTGTTAGCCAGGATGGTCTTGATCTCCTGACCTCGTGATCCGCCCTTCTCGGCCTCCCGAAGTGCTGGGATTACAGGCTTGAGCCACTGCACCCGGCCTATCCTGAATTTAATAGGGAAGTAAATGGGAGGGAGGAGCCATAGACTTAGAGTAAAATTTTAAAAATATGATTATTGAAAGCTTGCAAAAATGAACTTGTGCCCTATTTATATTCTTCTGTGATTCCATATTTGTATCTCTCTGTCTTTATTCTTTTAAGAAATATATCTTAGGTGGTTGTGAGGATTAAATTTGTATAATGCTTATAAAATGCCTAGTTTCATATACATGTCTAGCTTGTTTCATTTAATCCTTTTCATTCCTTTAATTAAACAGCTTTTCCTTAAGCATAAGAACCATTGTTCATTATATATAAAAACCACTTTTAATTGAGTTTTTCTGTGTTAATCAACTGAACTATATTACTAGCTGGGTTTCATAAAAAATGGCATTTTAGCATATTGTGGATAAGTAGGCTTCGGAGTGGAGCTACCCACAGAATTTACCAATATTTTATAATACTCTTGGGAGAAATGTGTCTTGGTACTCCCAATCAACTCATTTTTAAGTTGGAAAATCTCTATACTAACATTTTTTCACTGATTATTGGGAATTCTAATCTTTTGTAGCTAATTAGAGGATTTGTATTTTTGCCTCTTCCCTAACCAGATTAATGTTTAGTAAGGGTGGTACTTTAAATTTTTATAGCGTTTGAGTTAACAAAATCTTCACGCCAGATATCATCCTTGTGAATCCTTTTCCCTTCTGATTATGTTAACATGTGTTCCACAAGAAAGACTGGATGTCCCATTTATGAGCTCTCATGGATTATTTCATAGCCGTAGTGTGCAGTGACTATTTCCCTACTTCCCCCCTGCATGAGCTCTTTGAAGGAAAGAAGTAAATTTTAATCAATGGGAACTTCTAGTCTGCTTATTTCCCTAGTGCCTAGGAAGTATATCAGGGCCTGCCATACAGGACAAACTCAAATGTCTCTTCAATTGAATTGAGATTAAATTAACTGCTTATATAAGCAAATTGTGACTGGAAAGAAGCTCTGAAATGATTGCCCTAATGATATTTACTGTTTGCCTATGAAGTATTTTTTTTTTTTTTTTGAGATGGAGTCTCACTCTGTCACCCAGGCTGGAGTGCCGTGGCGCAATCTTGGCTCACTGCAACCTCCGCCTCCCGGGTTCAAGCGATTCTCCTGCCTCAGGCTCCCGAGTAGCTGGGATTACAGGCGCGTGTCACCACAACCAGCTAATTTTTGTATTTTTAGTAGAGACGAGGTTTCACCATGTTGGTCAGGCTGGTCTCGAACTCCTGACCTCGTGATCCACCTACCTTGACCTCCCAAAGTGCTGGGATTAGAGTTGTGAGCCACTGCGCCCGGCCTGAAGTATGTCTTTTATTCTAGATCATCATGACATTCAGATGAATCTGGGGAGGGGATCGTATGGCTGTTGGTCTGAAATATACTTCATTAGAGGCTTCTATATGAATCTGATTGGTTTTCAAACTTCAAACCTGTTTGCTTTCTTCTTCTTGTGGCAGAATAGTAGCTTACATAAATGCTGATTATTGAGTAATGCCACACATGTTGATTTTGAGGGTAAGCAACTGCATTAGCCTTTGCAAAACATCAAAAAGCCTATATTCTGTCTGTTCTCTTGCTTTCATTAATGGTGTTTCAGTGGCTTTTTTTGTTTGTTTGAGCCCAGATCGTTTTAGAAAAGTTGTCATTATATCCTTTTTTTTTTTTTTTTAACTTTTCAAGTTGTAGAAAAAGAAGTTAATAATTACCTTGTTTTTCCTGTTGGGCGAAAGGTGGAAATAAAATTTAGAAAATTTATTTTCTAATTTAGGCAAAGTACAATTCTTTATTATCAAAGGTATAAGATTACACCTGTTCTCCCTGTGCTACAGCAGTCTGTGTTTATCCATGCACTTTAAGCAAAGTATATTTTTATGTGGTCTGACTCAGCAGGTTGGAAGTTCTTATGGCTTAAATATCTTATCTGAAGATGGTTTTAAGTGAGGTAAGGTTTCATTTATTTGCTTGAAAGCACATCATATATTGGGCTGTAACTGTCCTGTTCTGCTTAATGCGAGAGATTTTGTGAAATGCTTCTGTTTCCATTTTTGGATTCCATGATGTTCAACACAGAAAAGTAATAGTAATGAGAGCTAGGATTTTTAACCACATGGCAAATCAGTATTTAATAAATTAAAACTCTTTAAGAAGGCCTTCTGTATTCTCTCTCTGTGAATGGCATTGGGAAAACTTGAGAGTTTTCATTGATTCTTCCTTCTCACTTCACTCTTCAGCTCCCTCCAATCATGATCATAACAGCTCTAAACCTTGACTTTGTTCTTAGTCTACATGGTGCTCAACCTTGCTACAAGGTTCTTCTACCAATCGTTACTATCCCTACAGCAGGAACCAGTCCTCTTCCTAGGGATTTCAGGGTGTTCATTGCCAGCTTTGATGATTTCAAGAATGGGGAACTTAATATTATTTCGAGGATAGTATTGAAAACTGATAGGGAAATGGCCCTGAGAGTCAGATTCTAGCTCAGCTACTTCCCATGGTCTTAGACAAGTTATTTAAACTCCATGGCCTTAGTTTTCTCGTTTGGAAAATAGGGATAATAATAGCTACCCCAGAAGTTTGGTGTAGAAATTAATTCCTGTGTTTATCTCCATTATCTCCTCAAATTTCATTAAGTTATAGTAATTTGGAAAAAGGAATAAAGCTAAAGGACAAAGAAGAGTAGGGATATAAGATGCTTACAAAATTTAGGAAGATAGAAAGCAAGTTGATAAATATTTAGAAGAGAAAACTGAAAACTACTTGTAGAAAGAGAATGAAAGTTCAAGCTAATCCATATCACTATCGTATAAAGGCTCAAGAATTCCAGGTACTAAGTGCCTGTAAAAAGGGACTTAGAGTTTTCTTCTAAGAGTTTACCAGTTTTGGCTCATACGTGCAAGTCTGTGATCCATTTTGAGTTAATTTTTATGTATGATATGAGGAATGAGTCCAATTTCATTCTTTTGCATGTAGATACCCAGTTATCCCAGCACGATTTAACTGAAAAGGTTTCTTTTGCTATTAAATTATCTTGGCACCCTTGTCAAAAGTCAGTTGACCATAAATGTATATGTTTGTTTTTGAGCCATCAATTCTGTATCATTGATTTATATAGCAATCTATATATTGGTGCTACACTGTCTTTTGATTACTGTGGCTTTTTGTAGTAAGTTTCGAAATCAGGAAGTGTATTGTTTCCAACTTTGTTCTTTTTTAAAAAACTTATTTTGGGTCCCTTGAATTTCCATATGAATTTTAGGATGAGTTTGTCAACTTCTGCAGAGAAGCCAGGTGTAATTTTGATAGGCATTGCTTTCGATCTGTAGATCAATTTGAGAAGTATTGCCAACTTAATAATACTCAGTCTTCCAATCCATCAACACTGGATGTCTTTTTATTTATGTCTTCTTTAATTTCTTCAACAGTACTATATAGTTTTCAGTGTTTAAGTCTTGCATTTATTTGGCTATATTTATTCCTGCATATTTTATTCTTATCAGTGGTATTGTAAATGGAATTGTCCTCTTGATTTTATTTTTGGAGTGTTAATTGCAAATTACAGAAATACAATTGATTTTTATATATTGGTCTTATTTTCTGAAACCCTGCTGAATTTGTTCCTGTAGTTTTTTAATGGATTCCTAAGGATTTTGCCCTACACATTTTAACATGTATAGGTAATATAAAAGTCCAAGTTTAATTAATATCTCTGCTGTTCTTCTGAAGTAATACAATGACTTTAGCAACCTGTGGCAGGTGGAATAACAACATCCCAAGGATGCTAAAGTCTGAATCCCTGGAACCTGTGAATATGTTATTTTACATGGCAGAGAGGAATTAAGGTTGCTAATCAGCTGACCTTAAAATAAAGAGATTATCATGGATTATCTGAGTGGGCCCAGTGTGATCGTTGGTGTCTTTTAAAGAGAAGAAAACAGAAGAGAGCAAGTCAGAGCCTGAGAGATTTGAAGATGCTGTGTTGCTTGCTGGCTTTAAAATGGAGGAAGAACTTGTAAGCCAAGGAATACAGGCTGCCTCCAGAAGCTGGAGATGGTATTTAGACCTCTCAATCTGGGCACTAGACTAACTCATTGCTACTATTCTGGTTATTGCTTATAGGCCTTTGTAGTAGTCATAGCTAGAATTATGAGTTCATACTGATACTTCTTTCTTTCTTTCTTTCTTTTTTTTTTTTTTCTTTTTTGAGATGGAGTCTTGCTCTGTCGCCCAGGCTGGAGTGAAAGTGGCACTATCTCGGCTCACTGCAACCTTCGCCTCCCGGGTTGAAGCAGTTATCTGCTTCAGCCTTCCGAGTAGCTGGGATTACGGGCACCTGCCACCACACCTGGCTAATTTGTGTATTTTTAGTAAAGATGGGGTTTCACCATCTTGGTCAGACTGGTCTTGAACTCCTGACCTCGTGATCTACCTGCCTCAACCTCCCAAAGTGCTGGGATTACAGGGGTGAGCCACTGTGCCCGGCCCATACTGATATTTCAAAAGGAAGGACAAAAAGAATCAAGAGTTCACCCTGACATTTTCATTTCAAAACTAAGATTACAGGGTTTTTTACTTTTCTGATTTTTATCTAATTATCTCTTCCCTTTCAATGAAAGTCTTGGTTCCTAATGACATTAACCTAACTACCTATTTGCTTTATCCAAAGATGTATGCATATGATGTTCAAAATAACAAACTGTGCTACCATTAAAAATAACCAACAGTATGATTACTGAATACTGTTTAAAATTTATTTTCAAAATAAATAAATAAATAAAATTTATTTTCAGTTCTTTTTTTTTCCTTAAAGTATATTTATCCCGCCAGAGATGTGCAGTCAAATAATTGCTTTTAAAGCCATTTGGAATAATTCTTAATACACCATTAAGTTACTTTGTTCTCTTTTATGTTAATTGTGGTAATTGGTTTGTATAAAGTGTTTATAAAACAAAAATTATGTACATGACTACAATGTTGAGGTATAAAACAATATATATTCAGAAAATTATAGCTTTTTTCCCTTGTATCCTACAAGTAACTCTTTTCATTAGTTTTTGCTTTTATCAATGCACTTCAAAATATGTAAACATATATTTATACTTCCCCCTTATATGAAAGATAACATTGGCCAGGCGCGGTGGCTCACACCTGTAATTCCAACACTTTGGTAGGCCAAAGCAGGCAGATCACTTGAGCTCAGGAGTTTGAGACCAGCCTGGGCAATGTGGTGAGACCCTGTCTCTATTTAAAATTAAAAAATAATGATAAATAAATAAAATAACATACATATGATTCCACATATTGCTTTATTTATTTATTTATTGAGTCAAGGTCTCACTCTGTCACCCAGGCTGGTATGCAGTGGCATGATCATGGCTCACTGCAGCCTTGACTCCCTGGGCTCAAGCTATTCTTCCACCTCAGCTTCCCTAATAGTTGGGACTTTAGGTGTGCTCCACCGTGCCCCCTAAGTTTTGTATTTTTCATAGAGACAGTGTTTCGCCATGTTGCCCAGGCTGGTCTCAAACCCCTAGGCTTAAGCAGTCCACCCACCTTGGCCTCCCAAAGTGCCAGGATTGCAGGCATGAGCCACTGCACCTGGCTTGCCTATTAGTTTTTAAATTTAAGATATTCTGATCACTTCTTATTAGTACACAGAAATCTTTTCCAATATTTTCCCTGCAGTTGTTGTGTGGACATAACCCAGTGTATTCAACCAGTCCCCTATTGATAGCCATTGGGTTTTTTTCATCCTTTTCTGTTTCAAATAGTGCTGAAATGAGCAAATTTACTCATATGTCATTTAGTATTTTGGGGGTTAGGTCCACTTTTAAGATAGTTGTCTTTAATGTTCTATAGTTTAACTATAATGTATTACTTCTCTTTAAATCTTGTGGTTCACTGGGCTTCATAAATCTGTAGTTTGATGTTTCCTTAGTTCTGAAAACTTCAGCCACAGGTTAAACATTCCTAATCTGAAAATCTGCAGTACTCCAAAATCTGAAACTTTTTGAATGCTGACATGACACAAGTCAAAACAGAGCAAGAAATGTCAGTTTATAAAATCAGAGACAGACTTTCAAGACAAAAACCATTGTTAATGAGGCAGATGACTGGAAAAAAAATATTAAGCCACCTAGCAGCATGGATTCTCATCCCTGGAGGACCCACAGTCTGGTCTCTTGACAGGGTTAGAATGTTTATCCCCTCCAAATCTTATGTTGAAATGTAGTCACCAATGCTGGAGGTAGGGCCCAGTGGAAAGTATTCGATCATGGGGGCAGATCCCTTATGAATGGCTTAGTGCTATCCCCTTGGTAATGAGTGAATTCTGGTTCTGAGTTCAGTCGAGATCGGGTTGTTAAAAGAGAGTGGTGCACATCCCTGCCATTGGCTCCCACTCTTGCCATGTGATGTGGCTGCTCCAGCTTTACCTTCTACCCTGATTGTAAGCTTCTGAAGCCCTTATCAGAAACAGATACTGGTAGCATGCTTCTTGTACAGCCTGCAGAACCCCAAGCCAAAATAAACCTGTTTTCTTTATCAATTATCCAGCCTCAGGTATTTCTTTATAGCAGTGCAAGAATGGACAACACAGAAAATTGATACTGAAGAGTAGGACGTTGCTATAAAGATAACTGAAAATGTGGAAGCAGTTTTGGAACTGGATAACGGGCGGAGGTTGGAAGAGTTTGGAGGACTTTTCAGAAGAAGACAGGAAAACAAGGAAAAGTTTGGAACTTCTTAAAGACTTGGTTAAATAATTTTGACCAAAAGGCTGATAGAAATACGGACAATGAAAGCCAGGCTAATGAGGTCTCAGATGGAAATGAGGAGTTTATTGGGAACTGGAGTAAAAGTCACCATGTTATGCCCTAGCAAAGAGTTTGCCTGCATTGTGTTGTTCATGCCATAGGAACCTGTAGAAAGTTGAACTTGAGAGTGATCGAGAGTATCTGGCAGAAGAAATTTCTAAGCAGCAAAGCATTCAAGAGGTGGCCTGGTTGCTTCTTACAGCCTGGTATCAGACACAGGAGCAAAGGAATGACTTAAAGTTGGACTTTATAGGCCAGGTGCACTGGGAGGCCAAACTGGGAGGATTGTTTGAGTTCAGGAGTTCGAGACCAGCTTGGGCAACATAGTGAGCCTTCTTCTCTACTAAAAATAAAAAAAGTTAGCAGCTGGATGTGGTGGTATATGCCAGTAGTCCCAGATAGTCCAGAGGCTGAGGCAGGAGGATCACTCAAGTCTGGGAGATTGAGGCTGCAGTGAGCTGTGATCGTGCCACTGCACTCTAGCCAGGACAACAGAATGAAACCCTGTCTGAAGAAAAAACAAAGTTGGAACTTGTTTTAAAATTGGAGCAGACTGTAAAAGTTTGGAAAACTTGCAACCTGGCCCTCTGGTAGAAGAGGAATCCAGGAGGGCTTCGGAGTAACCACTTACTAGAGAGATTTGCATGACTAAAAGGGAACCAATTGTTGCCTAAAACAATGGGGAAAAGGTTTCAAAGTTGTTTCAGATGTCTTTGGGAAGATCCCTCTCATCACAGGTCTAGAGACCTAGGAGGAAAGAATGGTTTCAGGGCCCAGGCCCAGGGCAGTGCTGCCCTGCTCAGCCTCAGGACACTGCACCTTGTATCCTGGCTACTCACGCTCCAGCCAGGGCTCAAAATGCCCCAGGCACAGCTTGGGCTCCTGCTCTAGAGGGCATAAGCACTGTAAGCCTTGACCACTTCCATGTGGTTGGTAAGCCTGCATGCACATAGAATGCGAGAGTGAAGAAGGCTAGGCAACTTCTGCCTAGATTTCAGAGCATATATGAGAAAGCCAGGGTGCTGCAAGGGCAGAGCCCCTGCAGAGAAACTTTGCTAGGGCAATGCTGAAGGGAAATGGGTTGGAGCCCCCTTCAAAGACCCCACTGGAGCATCACCTAGTGGAATTGTGGGAAAGGAGCTGCCACACTTCAGACCTTAGAATGGTAGAGCCACTGGCAGCTTGCATCCTGAGCATGGAAAAGCTGCAGGCACTCAACTCTAACCTCTGAGATAAGCTGGCAGGGCTATACCCTACAAGCAATAGGTGGAGCTGCCCAAGGCCTTGGGAGCCCACCCCTTGCACCAGTGTGCCCTGGACATGGGACATGGAGTCAAAAGAGATTATTTTTGGAGCTTTAAGATTTAGTGACTACCCCGCTGGGTTTCAGACTTTGATAGGGCTTGTCGCCCCTTTCTTTTGGCCAGTTTCTCCATTTTGGAATGGGAATGTTTACCCAATGCATGTACCACCATTGTGTCTTGGAAGTAAATAATTTGTTTTGGTTTTACAGGCTCATAGGTACATCTCGGGCTGCTTCCACATCATAGGTGGAAGGAGATGAGTCTTAGATGAGACTTAGGACTTTGGACTTGATGCTGAAACAAGTTAAGACTTTGGGGGAACTATTGAGAAGAGGTGATGGTATTTTGCAATGTGAGAAGGAGGTGAAATTTGAGGGGCCAAGGGCAGAATGATATGGTTTGGATGTTTGTCCCCTCCAAATCGCATGTTGAAATGTAATCCCCAGTGCTGGAGGTGGGGCCTAGTGGGAGGTGTTGGATCATGGATGCAGATCCCTCATGAATGGTTTATTGCCATCACCTTGGTAATGAGTGAGTTCTTGCCCTGAGTTCTCTCCAGATCTAGTTGTTTAAAAGAGTGTGGCACCTCCCCTTTCTCTTGCTTCTGCTCTCGCCATGTGACACAGATGCTCCCACTTCACCTTCCACCATGATTGTAAGCTTCCTGTGGCCTTTACCAAGAACAGATGCTGGTACCATGCAGAACCATTAGCCACTTAAACCTTTTTATAAATTACCCAGTCTCAGGTGTTATGTTACAGCAATGCAAGAACAGACTTAACACATCCCTCAACTGTTTCTGATGTTTCTTCTCACCTAAAAAATAAAATACCGTGTTTGGTAATCTTTTAATCAAACACAACATTGTAGGTAGGAGACTGAATGCCTGCCATTGTTGGTTGTTGCTTTTATTTAATAACCGATAGAGGTGTTCTGTGATGTTACTATGCTGGTTGGTTACCCTGAGTACATTATGTTTTTTCACTGTATTAATGGTGTGTTGTATCTTTTACTGTTAAGTACTTATATGTGAATAAGTGTAAGAAAAATGATTATCAGTAACATGTAAGTTCAATCAGGAATGATGGTGATGCCGAACAACCATAGATTTTCCACATGGGTGACGCCATTGCTTTCTGATGCTTCCGTTTACACAAACTTTGTTTTGTGCACAAAATTATTAAAAACATTGTTTAAAATTACCTCTAGGCCATGTGTATAAGGTCTATATGAAACATAAATGAATTGTGTGTTTAGACTTGGGTCCCATCCCCAGGATATCTCATTGTGTATATGCAGATATTTCAAAGTAAAAAAAAAAAGGAAACAATAAACTGAAATTTGAAACACTTCTGGTCCCACGCAGTTTGGACAAGGGATACTCGACCTGTAGGGCTTCTTCAAATACTGCTTTTATTCCACTCTCTTAGTTCCTTTCAGAACTTCAGTTTGACATATTTAAGACTGACTTACTCTTCCCTTCATATGTCTTAACTTTTATATTTTCCATCTTCTGTTTGTATTTTGGATTCTAGATGTATCTAGATGTATCTGAACAAATTCACTACTAGTTTACCCTTCTCCTTAACTGTGTCTAATCAGTTAAACTCGACTGTTTTTTAATTTTAATTCTTTTCATTCTAGAAGCTTGTTTCAAGTTTCTGTTCATTTAAATGTATTAAGCAGTTATTTTATATTGTATTTGATAATTTCTTTATGTGAACTCTTTTAGGTCTGTTTCCTCACATATTTTATGCTTTTTGATTGTGAGATGGTCATTTGCCTTGGAACTTTGTGAAAGTTCTTAGTCCTAGAATGAAGATTGACTCTTCAAGGAGGATTTGCCTTTGTTTCTCTTGGGTGTCCTGAGGGCACTACCAGTTGGATCCACTTTACATTCTCATCTTGAAACTTCTTGGGATATGTAAATGATATGTATTTAGCTCCATATCAGTTTGAGAGCCATGTTTGTTTTTTCTTGCTTCTCTCTTCTCAACGCCAAGTTTTAAGACAGGCTTTGTTGTTGTTGTTGTTGTTGTTGTTGTTGTTGTTAAATTTAATCCTGAGATTGTGGTAAGGAGCAGAAAGTTAATTCTGTTTCAACCTTTCACTGAGCTTATGATCCTTTGAGATCCCAGCTTGATGGGAGAAAGGTTTCCTGCTGGGCTCCTCAGCAAGGCTTCCTACCTTGGGCTTTGTGTCCTGTTCTGTGTGCCCCAGGAAACCGCAGAACTTCAAGTTCGGACAGTTGGCAAATGCCATCAAGATAAAAGCCAGATTTAATGGTCTAAGTGCCTCTCTGGGTTTCCACCCTACTTAACTTTTGGCCTGGGTCTTCCCTGTTCCTTACTTTCTTGCCAGCTCATTCTATGCATTTAAAAGAATGAATGACTATATAATTACAATATATAAGATCGTTATATATAATTAATAATTATACACTATGATTGTATAAATGTAACATCTATATATTTTTTACACACACACTTACATATAATTTTAGCCAATATTTCTCAAGTTGGATCTATTAATTACCATAGACAGAAACAGTTCCTAACATAAGAAGTCTATACTCAGGCAGACTGTCAGTCATTGTGTGAAAATGGGGAACACTATTTTCTAACATGCAAAGTTTCAAAATTAATGTCCCTTTCTCATGAAGCTGATGGAGGATGTGTTTCATCAAAATAAGAGACTATAACAAGAAAAATATGGGATATGGGATTAGGGATTCAACACAGGTGAAAGGCAAGAAGAATTCCCGAGATGATAGTAAAATGTTATCAGTTCATCATATCAAACAGCAGGCAGTCCCATTTGGAGCAGATGAATGGAGGGTGCCAGAAATGGAAATTTGAGTGAAAAATAGACCTGGTAGATTATTTAATGTGAATGACCAAATATTAAGAGAAGTTTTACAGAATTCAAAGGCTTTCTTTCTTTAAAATTGTGAAATACTCATAGAGAAAAGTAAAGTATAAATGTACAGTTCAAAAAAGAATAAATTCTCATGTGTCCATCACCTAGCTTATGAAGTAAAACGTTATCAGCACCTTAGAAACCTGTTTGTCTCTCCTCGAGAGCATCTCTGTTTCCCAAACTGGTATTGAATTGCATGATAATCAGTGCCTGGCTTTTCTTTATTGTTTTACCACTTGTGCATGTGTATATTAAAAATACATTATTTAGCTTTGCCTGTTTTGAACATTATTATTAATGGAATTATACAGGATTTATTCTTCTGTGCTTATTTCTTTCTCTAAATATGTTTCAAATTCATGTAACTTTTAAATTTATTTTCACTGCTATGCTATATTCTGTTATCCAGATACATCACAGTTTGTGTATTCTATTGGTGATGCATATTTAGCTTGCTTGTTATTCTTTGCTTTTATAGGCAAGTGTCTACAAACATTCTTATATGTGTGTTTTGATGCCTGTGTGCAGGAGGTTCTTTGTAAAGTAAAATTACCAAGTTGAAGGACACTTGTCTAATTTTATTAGGTGATGCTTTACTGTTTTCCAAATAGCCTTCCCTGTTTCCTTGTTAATACCTGTTAATGTCTGGCTTCCTGTATTTTGTAAACATGATGGATGTGAAATAGGATACTTCACTGTAATTTTAAATTTATGTCTCTTAAATTGGAAACCTTTTCGTATGTTTATGGGCTGTTTGTGTTTCCTCTTTAGGGAAAATCCTATTAATGTCTTTTGCCTATCAAAAGGTTTTGGGAAACAATTAGTGACACTGTAATAGAAAACTAAGCAAACAAAATTAAAAAGACAATTATTCTGGAAAAAACCAAAAGTTGTACAAGGAGTACAATTGGTCTACCATGTGGCTCAACTATAAACCATGTTTCCATAATAACTAACAGGAAGTACTTACTAATAATCACTTTTCAAAGCTTACAATTGAAGAAATGCCAACAGTCACATAACTCATAGTTATTGGAAATGAAATTTAGACTAAAAGAATCTGACTTCAGAGCCCATGTTCTTATCCATGAAACTATGCTTACTGCTCTCTGTATGTAGCCATAGTATGAAAATGGTGTATTGTTTAATGAAAAGGTATTTATTTTAATGAAGTTCAAGTCCTGTATCTTTTTTATCACTTCTGCTTTGGGTGTTGTATCTGAGAAACTGTTGCCTAATCCAGCATCACAGAGTTTTACTTGTTTTTTTCTTCTCAGAGTTTTATAGTTTTAGCTCGTCTATTTAGGTTTATGATACACTTTGAGTTAATTATGTATATGGTGTGAGGAAGGGGTCTGGATTTGTACGTTTGCATGTGGATATCCAGTTGTCCCAATATCATTTCCCCCATTGAATTGATCTTGGCCCCTTTGTTGAAAATCAGTTTGTTACAGGAAAGAGGTCCCGATCCAGACCCCAAGAGAGGGTTCTTGGATCTTGCTCAAGAAAGAATTCAGGGCAAGTCCACAGTGCAAAGTAAAAGCAAGTTTATTGAGAAAGTAAAGTGGTGAAAGAACAGCTACTCCATAGAGAGAGTAGACGTTCCTGAAAGTAAGAGGAGGAACGCATCCACTCTAGATATAATGCTTGTATATATGGAGAGATGTGTTCTGATGTAAGGGTTTGTGATAAAGGATTAATTTCTTAATTACTATATTTTTGCAAGAATCGATATTATTAACTTTAAAGCAAAATTAGGAATGCCTTTGTTCTCCAGATATCAGGATAGCTGGAAGCTCCCAAGTGTGGGTCTGTTTAGTAAATGTTATTAATTTGTTCCCTTAACCATAAACACCTAGAGGCTAGGAATGCCTAACTTTCTGAGAATGCAGCCCAGGAAGTTCCAGCCTCATTTTCCTAGCCCTCACTCAAAATGGAGTCACCGTGGTTCAAATGCCTCTGACAAATTGACTATAAATACTAGTTTATTTCTGGACTTTTGATTCTATTTAGATGATCTCTATGTCTGTTCTTATACCTGTACCACAGTCTTGATTGATGTAGTATCCCATTTGCTTTTACTAGAAAGTTTATAAGGATTAAGTAAGGATTATTAACCTCAAAGCTATTTAATAATGGTAATAAATATTTATTGAGAAACCAAGCTAAGTGCTTTATGCACATTAATTAGTTTCAGACTGTAAACAGTATTAGTCATTGATGTGTATCAGACTCTGGGCTGGGAATACATCAGTGAAGTAATGGAGAACCTTCTTGTTCTAATGGATCTCACATTAGTGGTGAATTAGTTGGGGTGACTGGAGGATAATAACAAATATGGGAATAAGATAATTTTAGAAAATGATTAGTTTTATGATAAATAGAACAGACTAATTTGAGAGTAACCAAGAGATGAAAGGGCATCTTTGATCCTCATAATAACACCTATAAAATGGGTACTATAATCCCCTGACATGAAGAAACTCAGGCTTACAGAAGTAAAGTGACTGCCCAGGGTCCCATAGTTTAATAAAGGCAGAACTGGGTTGTGAAAATAAACCTTTAGTTGGTAGCAAATGGAAAATGAATTCAGATTTAGGAACTAATAAGAATGCAATATCTCCTCATTCTTTTTCTCTTTCTGCTGGAAAAAGATTGTTAAGGTCAAATTATAGGCTAAGCGTTCTTAATTTGGGATTCATAGATAGGTTTCTTGAAGCCAGTGGAATTATATGCAAAATATATGTGCATGCATTTTTTTCTCGATTGAGGGTTCATAGCTTTCATTAAATTCTGAACATGGTCTGTGACAATAGCAAAAGGTCCATAAACACATTTGATTCATGTGACTCAGGCAAACACCATATTTCCTTTGTGTCTTTCACAGCACCACTTTGTCTCCTCTCTGCAAACTTCTTCCTTTGGCAATAGGAGGTGGGAAGAAATTATTTATTTTGTTAGGTTTGAAATAAACCCTATTCTAATGTAAAAAAAAATTATACAGTAACCTACCAGAGTAGATTTTTATTTATAAATTGTAGGACTTAATTATTCGTTTCTCTATTCAAAAGTTTAAAATTGACTTTGATTCTGCTGTCAATCATCTTTCATATCTTGAACATTCCCAAGATTTGTTCCTTGCCTTTGAAAGGTCATTCTGTGTTTTCTTACTTTTAATTCCATTGCCAGTTAAGTCTCCCATTCTTTTCTCTTTTTTCTTTGTCAACCCTATTAACTGATCCCATCCTTTTCTAGCCAGGTTATTGCAGCATATTTTTTCCCAAAATCAAGTCCATCTTGTGCCTGTAACCAGATTGATCTTTCTGAAAGACTTTTGTCTCTACATTTTATTGAGTCTTCATTTTCTTTTTTTGTTTGTTTGCTTTTTGGAGACAGGGTTTCACCCTGTCACCCAGGCTGGAATGCAGTGGTGTGATCACAGCTCACTGCATCCTTGATCTCCTGGGCTCAAATCATCTTTCTGCCTCAGCCTCCTGAGTAGCTAGAACCACAGGCGCGCACCACCATGCCTACCTAATTTTTTTTGGTTTTAGTAGAGACGAGGTCTTGTTGTGTTGTCCAGGCTGGCCTCGATCTCCTGAGCTCAAGCGATCCTCCCCCCTTGACCTCCAAAGTGCTGGGATTACAGGCATCAGCCACCGTGTCCAGCCTGGCTCTTCATTTTCTCCCATCCAAGTACTAACCAGGCCCGACACTGCTTAGCTTCTGAGATCAGATGAGATCGGGCGCATTCAGGGTGTTATGGCTATAGACTGGCTCTTCATTTTCTATGATATCATCCATGACTGTTGGGCACCTCCAAAAAAATCACACACATACAAATAACCGCAAAAAGAACATATATCCCCCATTTTATTAAGCTAACATTCTTTTTCCACTATCTAATTGTGTCACCTTCTTTTGGCATTTCAAAAATGCTGTATTATTTCCACCTCATTCTGTTGTTGTTTTCAGTGTTCCTTCTGACAGGCAGCAGGCTGGCTCCTTATCTGCCTGAAATGTCTTATCCCTTTCTCCCTCCCTATTTCCATCAGCACAGATTCTTTCTGTCCTTCAATGCCTAGCTTAAGTGTGTCTGTGTGCTTTTTTTAAAGCCTGCCTTTATTCTCCAAGCTGGAAGTAATCTTTCTCTCCTCCTATGAACATTCAATGCACTTTAGCTATACTTCTTAGGGTATTTAACTCTTTGTACATTTTGTTAGATATTTACGTACTTAATACTAACTTCTTGACAGCAGATGCGTTGTCTCTCTAGTTTTATAATTATCCCAGCATCTCCCATTATCCTATGTCATTTCCAGCCTTATACATTTAATAGGTTCTTAGTAAATATTTTTTGAATGAATTAATCCTTTTTTTGAGAGAGAGAGAGACAGGGTCTCACAGTTTTGCCCGGATTAGAGTACAGTGGCTATTCACGAGTGTGATAGTAGTGCACTACAGCCTTGAACTCCACAGCTTAAGTGATCATCCTGTCTCAGTCTCCCAAGTAGCTGGGACTACAGGGGTGCACCACCACACCCAGCAATAAATTCTTCCTTTTAAAATGTAACTATATCAGTCTGTTTTATGCTGCTGATAAAGACATATCCAAGACTGGGTAATTTATAAAGAAAAAGAGGTTTAATGGACTCACAGTTCCATGTGGCTGGGGAGGCGTCACAATCATGGTGGAAGGAAATAGGCACGTCTTACATGGTGGCAGACAAGAGAGAATTGAGACCCAAGTGAAAGGGGTTTCCCCTTATAAAGCCATCAGAGTTCGTGAGGCTCATTCACTACCATGAGAACAGTATAGGGGAAACTGCCCCCATGATTCAGTTATCTCCCACCAGGTCCCTTCCACAACACATGGAATTATGGGAGCTACAACTCAACATGAGATTGGGTAAGGACATAGCCAAACCATATCAGTAACTTAACCTTGGTATGCTTTTGAAAGTTCTTTCACTACTTTAAAATTCTTTCATTATGACCCCATGGGAGGAAAAAGTTAGTAATTAATCTAAAAATTATAATTTAAAAAAACCTATGCAAACTATAATGACTATAAAGTATCTAGGCGTAAAATAAGAATCTAAAGCTGTTTTTTAAAATCAATCTAAACTATATCCCTAAAATTCACAAGATTCTATTCTGACTAAAATACAAAAATAATGTAAGATTCTTGCCACCTATGTAATGTCTAATATTAGTTACACAATTAATTGAAATCTTCTAGTTTATAAACAATCATGTTTTGTGTGTGTGTGTGTGTGTGTGTGTGTGTGTGTGTAGACGAAGTCTCGCTCTGTCACCCAGGCTGGAGTGCAGTGGCACGATTTTGGCTCACTGCAACCTCCGCCTCCCGGGTTCAAGTGATTCCCCTGCGTCAGCCTTCCTGAGTAGCAGAGACTACAGGCATGTGCCACCATGCCCGGCTAATTTTTGTATTTTTAGTAGAGACGGGGTTTTGCCACATTGGCCAGGCTGGTCTCGAACTCCTGACATCAGGTGATCTGCCCACCTCAGCCCCCCAAAGTGCTGGGATTACAGGTGTGAGCCACCATGCCTGGCCCAATTATGTGTTTAAAAGAAGTTGTTAGGGGTGTGCTAGAAAATCTCTGTAGGAGTAGGAGCAACCTTTGGAGATGGAGAATTATTGATTCCTTAAATAAATGGGAATTACTCGTTTGGTAGAAAGTTGGGTAGTCCCTGGAACCTGTTTTTTTATTATTATTATTTATTATTTTTTTTTAAGAGATGAGGCCTCACTTGTGCCCAGGCTGGATTAGAACTCCTGGGCTCAAGTTATCTTCCCACCCTAGTCTCTCCTGAGTAGCAGGGACTACAGGCCTTTTTTGTTTTTTGGTTTTTTAAATGAAGGAAATTAGAAGTGAAGGGTGTTCTCCTGTGAATAATTTCTATTTATAGGAAGTAATTTTTCTTTAACTGGTACCTGGCTAACTTGTAAAGGTTCTTTGGCATTGGCAGAGTCAGCTATATTTAGACTACAAAAAGAAAACCTCTAATAATATGCATTCAAGCCTTATTACTTTTCAGAAGCATAAATGACAGCATGAGAAGATAAAAGGATGAAAGAAGTGATACAGCATTGGAGTAAAGAGCAGAGGCTTTGGAGAGAGAGTGGTAGAACTGGATTTGAATTTTGTCACTACCATATAATAGTTTTGTGGCCTTGGCAAGTTACCTTTATGTCTAAATCTGTTTTTTTGTCTGTTAAATGGGCGTAAAAAGTTTTGCAGGGGTCAAATGGAATCATGTCTGTGAAGTATTTGGCACAGTGACTTGTTTGTGCATAGTTAATATTATGTACTATTACTATGATGATTTCCTAGGTCCAGATATCAGAATTCATCCATGGATCCTTAGAATCCATTATAACATGTTTGACATGCCATGTTATCATTATAATCAAATTATTGTAGGATAGTTAGATTTGTGAGTAACTTGTGAGTAAGTAGAATTATAAATTCTGCTTTTAGTTTTCCCGTAGGATTTCAAGTGCAACCAGAAAAGGAAAAAAAGCAGGTCCAGGCTGAAGTTGCTGTTTACTTCACAATGTCATTTTTATTTCAGAAGATAGGATTATCCATCTACTGAGCAATTATCAAACGCTAGATGTATTAGATTCTTTAAAAGTAATTTTATTCAGTCTCTGCAATCCAAGGCAGAATAATTTGACCAAGTTCATAATGTGTTAGGAACTTGTAGAGAAATGGTAGGAACTATAAGGAATTTGAACTCCTCTTTCATTCCAAATCATGTCCTCTATTGTTGTATTTATAGTGCCTCTCTCTTAACGTGGGGAACTGTACAAATCCTCAGTGCTCAGGCCATGACACAGACCACTTAAATATGTTTCTAGAGGTGAGACCCAAGCATGGGTATAAAGTTCTCCAGGTGATTTCATTGTTAGATTCAGAAATACTGACCTGGTTCAATGCCTAAAACAGAGTAGACATTCAATAAATGTTTCACTTTTGAAAGAATAGATCCCTTGCTACCTCTCTGCTCTGTTGTAGTTTTTTTCCAGTATTATAGTCAACCAGGAGCTTTTATATTAAGTTTTTAAAAGGAGCTTTGTATTATACTTTGTAGATATTCTCCAATCAGCCCCATAGCATATTCAGGAACATGTCTGGCAGGAGGTAATGTTTTGCTGCTGATAGAATTCTGAATTTCCTCCATTACCAGGAATAAGAATAGGTTGGAAACTGGGGACAGCTTGAAATTTCTTTCTTGTATTCCATCCAAGGTTGACGACATAAATTGTGAATAGACACTTACTGATTTATTTTGTTCTAGAATAATTTTTCGTTTTTTAATAATACATGATCAAAAATAAAAAGATAGTAAGGAACAGAGATTGAAAATTTTTCCTCTCATTTCCCAATCATACTTTCCTTTCCAAGATACCATAAATGTTATATCAATATCCTTCCAGATATGTTGTAAACATACATAAACGGTTAACATATATTTCACAATTTTACCCAAGTGATAGCACGCATATCGTGTTCATCTTGGAGTTATATATATGAATCTTGGAATTATATATTTATATATAAAGACTTCTATTAATATATTCATTTTTACAACTAACTAATATTTTCTATCTACTACAATTTATTTTCATCAGTTCCCCTATTGAGGGATATTAGATTTTTTCCATCTTTTCTCTATTACAAACAATGTTGCATTGAATACTTAAGTCATTTCACTTCTGTGTGAGCAGTTCTTCAGATAAATTCCTGTAAGTTCAAGGTATTGATATTGTCAGTTTGCCTTCCATGGAGGTTGTATATTGATTGGGAATGACAAGGAAGCATGAAAGAAGAGTATGGAGAATTAAATGTGTAAAGGAGTAATAGTGACCAAGACTATTGACTATTGACTGAGGTAGGAATGATATTAAAGTCAGCAAGGTGAAAAATGAGCAGGTTTTGTGTGTATGTGAACACAGAATTTATTCGTGATTAAAATATACTAAAGAATTTTGAAAAATCCTAAAATTTTTACTCTTAAATCTATGTTTGGATTTAAATACATTTTAAAATACTTATTTAAATGCATTTACATTAGTATGTAATACAATACATTAAATACATTCTTATTTAAATGCATGTTTAATATGATACTTTGTGATGAATTCTTTATATTTTTAAGAGAAAATACCTTTGCTGTTTTCATTACTGACTTACATTTAGCGTTTATTGACCAAGATTTTATGTCTTTATGCATAATTTTTCTTGAAATGTCTCTCTCTTTTTTTCTCTCAGCCCTGGAAGAAAGCGGGACTTTTCCCCTGTTCCTTGGAGTCAGTATTTTGAGTCCATGGAAGATGTAGAAGTAGAGAATGAAACTGGCAAGGATATATCCTTTGCAAAATGGCTTATTCTTTAGTGAGCTTATGATGTTATCTAAGTTAAAAGACTTGTGTAGTTTCTAAAATGTTCTTTATTCCTGCTACTTATTTCACCTTATTCCTCACTTGCTCTTTATGGAATATTGCCTGTAAGTCCATGCCAGTATCTTTCTTGGCTGTAATTGTCTAATGCGTGGAGAAGGGATTAAGAATTAAATTCTTGAAACTGATAAACTGTCTTAGGGGCCCAGGGGAAGGTTTCATGAGTCAAGTGAGTTGAACTAGTTTCGTTTCTAGAATCCAGGGGCTATGTCCTCACGAGGGCAAAGGGACTATATATATATTTTTTTCATTGAACAAAATGGTCACATGGGCTTCATGCTTCAGAGGGTTGGTGTCTCAGAAATGTCTACTTACATCTCTTACATTTGGCAGTCTGCAGTTTTGCATGTAAGTTTCTAGCAGTATTACTGTGTTTAAATAATGAAAAACTTCAGTGAGCAAAAACATAGATGTTTTATCTTTAACTATTCATACACTTTTCGAGTTTACAAGAGTGGTTCAGAGGGTCCAGTCCTGCTCCTTCTGCATGGAGGAGGTCATTCTGCCCTTTCTTGGGCTGTGTTCACGGTAAGTAGGTTGTTGATAGTAGAAGTTAATGTTAGCACTTTTGAAGTAATTAAAGTATAGGGACAAATCTTGGAAGTTAACACGTTCTATTTGGGAAGCAAGAATTGCTATTCCAGGCATACACACAGACTGGGTAGTATGTTCTTCAGTATGTCTGAAGAACAAAGAGAAGGTTGGAGGTTTTATAAAAAGGAGAAATGTTATGTATTGTTCTTTGAGAAAGTTCATTGGCACTAGTAAAGGTTTGGGGAGAAAAAAAAGGGAGTCAAGGAAAATGTGAAAGAGACATTTAAAAATGTTAAAAAAAAAAAAAGGTTTCAGAAGCTGGCAAGTTCTGTTAGATAAGTAACTGCGATGAGTAAAACTAGTCTTAGGGTCACAGCAGGTTGTTTCAGTAGCTATTAGATAAAACTGGTTTCATATTTTAGCAGGCAGTTTCAGCAGCCAGGCTTGCAGAGAATTACTTACATTCTTGCAGCAATGTCATGTGCCCTGAGTGCTTTTTCTCCCTAGCCTCTTAAGTCTGTTTTAATGGGATATGACAAGAATAACCCAATTTGTGTAAACTTCCGTAGTGCAATCATTGTTTACTTCTGGATGAATTTGACTAGCCTAACTCTTCATTTTATGTAGAGAAGCAGACATTTTATTTAGGTGCTTTAGATAATGTCTATCACTTTGTCTTCCATATAGAGCCTATGTAATACTTTGCACATGGAGGTACCTCATAACAATTTGGAAAATGTTTCTTCCTTTTTGAAATGATTCTTTATATTTTAATGGTGCTTGTTAGCTACAAGGAAGTAAATAATATTTGGCTAATGATACTATGGTCTAGAGTAGAAGATACGTGTCTGTGTGAATGCTGTCAATTATAGAGCTTCCTAATACCCTCGACTCTGGGGTGGGACAGCCCATGTGCAAGGAGAGATACTGCTAAGTAAGATACTAGCAACATCTGTGTTTAAAATGAAGTTGTCATCTTGTGTGTGTGTCAAGCAGATATGCATCTTCTGGTTACCACTAGAGAGCCTGAAGGACAGAAAATGAGAGTAAGTGGGAATGCAGCACTAGACACCTGGAGCCAGATGGCTGTGGAGTTGAGGAAGTCCCTGAACATAGCACTTTGTTCCTGGCAGTGGGGATTATTGGAGTTAAGTTTAAATCTCATCTTGTCTCTTCTTTTAGACTATGAATTCCTTGAAAATAGGGATAACTTCTGTCTTTTTCTTTTTTTCCCCAAATGGCTTGAAACAGTTCTTTAAACATAGGCACATATTCAACCTCTAATTAGCTGATTTGGCCCTTGTCTTGTTTGCTACTTTTTTCTCTTACTGTAGGATAAATTGTGTGACTTGTCCATAAGTACCAGGTTCTCTCATGTCTCTGGACCAGTACTGTCCAATAGAAATACTGTGCAAACCACATGTATCATTTTAAATTTCTTAGTAGACACTTTAAATAGATAAAAAGAAACAAATTAATTTTCATGTATATATATTTAACTGTTGTATCCACAATATCACTTCAACGTGTGGAAGTAATTATATTGATTACCTAATCAATATAAACATTTTTACTGAGATATTTACATCTATTTTTATACTGTAAATTTGAAAATTTTATACTTATAGCACATCTCAGTTTGGGCTAGCCACATTTCAAATCATAGCTTTAGTCATTTACTTCGCAGATAGATTGCGAAGTTTTTTGGAGGCAAATTCCATGGCTTGTTATGCCCAGCACATATTGTATGCTCAAAAAATTTTATGTATGTATTTATTTTTTAAGAGACAGAATCTTGCTATGTTGCCCAGGCTGGACATGAACTTCTAGGCTTATGAGTAATTTTCTTCCATCTTTCTATTTTCTAGGTTTTCAGTTAAATGTTTATTACTTTCATAATTTAAAGATTGTTTTTTCTTTTATTGGGAACTATTTTCAAGGAAAAAGGTCATATCCACTTCTGGATCTGACAAGTTTGGCAAACTGAAACTTGTCAAGAGAAGAGCAATCAAGATGAGAATACTTTAAACAATAGCATTTAAGGAACGGTTGAAGGAACTGAAAGGGGTTTGCCTGAAGTAAAGAAAGACTTGGGAGACATAATATTTGCTTTCAGTTGTATTTTTGTATGTATTTTTAAGACAGGATCTCAGTTTGTCGCCCAGGATAGCGTACAATGGCACAGTCATAGCTCACTACAGCCTCAACTCCTGGGCTCAAGTGATCCTCCCACCTCAGCCTCCCAAGTAGCTAGGACTACAGGCGTGCACCACCATTCCTGGCTAATTTTTAATTTTTTTGTAGAGACAGGGTCTCACTGTGTTCCCCAGGGTGGTGTCAAACTCCTGGCCTCAAGCACTCTTCCTCTCTTGGCCTTGCAAAGTGCTGAGAATTACAGGCATGAGCCACCAAGCCTGCCCTTCTATAAGAAAAAAAGCAGCCACATTTTTTAAACATTTACTCTGTGCCAGGTACTATGCTAAGTGCTTAAGTGGATTATCCCATTTAATTTTTCTGTAATACTGTGAGATTAGGCAGATAAGGACTGAAATTTAGAGAAGTTACAGAGCCAGTGACAGCATGGAAACTCATACTTGTTCTGACTCCAGTGTGCATATTTCTTTGAAGACTGCTTTTATGCCGCCTAAGAGGAAAGATTCAGGGCAGAAACTATAGAGACCTATTTTTGACACACATAGGCAGAAATTCTAAAGATTAGGACTATTACAAAGCAACCCAGGTCCTCAGCAGAGGAAAAGCAAGCATCATTTCACTGAAAGGATTTAATTGTGAATGTATTCTTCCAAGTTCCTTCTTGTCCATAATTCTATAAAATCCTTGATCCTGAGTAGAACTCCTTTTCCATCTAAATGTTTTGTGGTTTGGGAGGGGAAATCCCCCAAATCCAGATTCACCAGAAGTTCTATTATCTATCAAGAGAAAGCATTTATACCTTGGCTTTAGTAACGGAAACAAACAACCATAAAGCACTTGGGAAACTTTTATCTATAACCACTTTTGTGGAACTATCAGAGGGATATAACTATTAGAAGAAAATTATGCTGTTTTATAGGATAGTCTTTAAATATCTAGAAGATTAATTTTTGAACCTTTTATTCCTTATTTATATTCAATAGGTAAGTGATTGTAGTTGCTGCTTCAGTAGTCAAGTTTATCATATATAGTGGATAATAATGTATACAAAAAATACAGCAAACATTTTAAGAAACTTTCGTCTCAGACTAGGTTTTGAATGTCAAAGCAGCTTAATCTATCTGAATTTTAGATAGATGGGTATAATACCTCCTAGTTAATAGGGTGGTTGTGAAAATTCAACAAAAGATGTAAGGTTCTTGGTGAAGTGCTTGACTCATAAGCACTCAGTTGTTAGATGAGTTTGCAGCAAGATACAAAGGTAATGCAGAGGAAGGAGTGATTAACTTGTGGTAGATGAGGGGTCTACAAGGAAACTTTCGTAAGAGAGGACATCTGAAATGGTTTTTAAGACTAAATAGAAGTTGGATTAGCAGGGAAGGCATGCCAAGAAAAGGTAAGCACACAGGCATTGAAGAGTGTAACAGTGAAGTTTGTTTTGGAAATTACAAGTAGCTTGGCTATAGTTTGAGTAGAGTTGAAGTTGTAGTTGTATGATGAGGGTGGGGAGCAGGGAAAGAGGTGACTAGAGAGATCACTGAAGCAAAATTATATACCTATATATATACACACCTTATATACCTAGCTAGGGAATTGTACCTTTAGTTTCCTTTTACTTCTGGGTAACAGTAGAGGGACCTATTTTTGTTTGCTTTTGTTTTTGAGACAATGTCTCACTCTGTCACCCAGGGTGGAGTACAGTGACGCAATCCTGGTTCACTGCAACCTTGACCTCCTGGGCTCAAGTGATCTTCCCGCCTCAGCCTCGTGAGTAGCTGGGACCACGGGTGCGCACTGTCACACTCAGCTATTTTTATTTTTTATAGAGAGGGAATCCCACTATATTGCCCAGGTTGGTCTTGAACACCTGGCCTCAAGCAATCCTCCTGCCTCAGCCTCTCAAAGTGCTGGGTTTACAGGCATGAGCTACTGTGTCTGGCCATAGGAGCTATTTTTAAACACATTTCCCCCACCCACATCCACATTAAGCATATTTTAGGTATATCAAAATTAGGGAGTATAGAAAGCATGTTTTGCTTGACACACATTCACACTGTAAAGTTCTGGTGAGTAAAGTATCTTGATACACGTTTACCTGACTGTAATTGAGTACTACTGTTTTAGGCAATAGGAAGCTATTGAAGAGCTTTAGAAAAATCAAAATACTAGTATAGATGATTGATTGGGCAGGAAACCACAGTGGAGGCAGGGAGACTAGTTAGAAGGCTATTCTTATATTACTCAATTCTAAATATTTGACGTCTTATGGAGTATTAATTTCTCTTGAAAAGGAGGAAATTCATTTACATTTTCCACTATGTAAAAAACTACTTAGGATAATACTGTTTTAAGCGATTTGATTTATTTATGAAGGTATTATTAGTCTAATACCAAAACCAGGCAATGATAATACAGGAAAACTAAGCCAGTCTCACTTATAAAATAGATACAGAAGTGGGGCATAGTGGCACATACCTATAGTCCCAGCTACTTGGGAAGCTCAGGTGGGAGGAGTGCTTGAGCCCAGGAGTTTGAGGTTGTAGTGAGCCAAGATCGTGCTACTGCACTCCAGCCTGGGTGACAGAGCAAGACCCCATCTCATTTATACATACATACATAAATACTCATTCACTTGCTTATTCACCTAATCCTAAGGAAAATAACAGCAGATTGATAGCATGGTAAAATAATAATACACTGTGACCAGGTAGGTTTTGTTCAAGGAATGCAAGAATGTCTCAGCATTAGAAAATCTTATCAGTATGATTCACCTCTTACTTCACTTGATGCCGCAAAAGGACTTGATAAACTATAATATCCCCTCATATTGAAAACTCTTGGCGAGTAGGAATAGATGAAAAACTTCCTAAAGATTATAAAATTTATACAGAAACTAGAAAAATGCATAAATATCATGCTTAGTGGTAAAACAGACACATTGACACATTCCTTTTAAACTCAGGGATAAGACGTGCTATGGTTTGGATATTTGACTTCTCTAAATCTTAGTTGAAATTTGATCCCTAATGTTGGAGTTGAGGCCTAATGGGAAGTGTTTAGGTCATGGGAGTGGATCCTTCATGAATGGCTTGGTGCCATTCTCATGGTAATGAGTGAGTTCTTACTCTTCTACTTCCAAGAGTTATTTAACAAGATCTGACATCTCCCTCCCCTCTTTCTGCTTCCACTTTTTTACCACATGACCTTTGCACCTGCCAGTTCCCCTTAGCCTTCCACCATGAGTGGAAGCAACATGATGCACTCAGCAGCAGGAGCAGATGCTGGTGCTGTACTTTTATACGGCTTGCAGAACTGTGACCCAAATAAACTTCTTTTCCTTATAAATTACTCAGGCTCACATTACATGATGGTAAAGGGATCAATTCAACTGGAAGAGCTAACTCCCAAATATATATGCGCTCAATACAGGAGCACCCAGATTCATAAAGCAAGTCCTTAGAGACTTACAAAGAGACTTAGACTCCCATACAATAATAATGGGAGACTTCAACACCCCACTGTCAACATTAGACAGATCAACGAGACAGAAAATTAAGGATATCCAGGAATTGAACTCAACTCTGCACCAAGCAGACCTAATAGACATCTACAGAACTCTCCACCCCAAATCAACATAATATACATTCTTCTCAGCACCGCATCCCACTTATTCCAAAATTGACCACATAGTTGAAAGTAAAGCACTCCTCAGCAAATGTAAAAGAACAGAAATTATAACAAACTGTCTCTCAGACCACAGTGCAATCAAACTAGAGCTCAGGACTAAGAAAATCAGTCAAAACCGCTCCACTACATGGAAACTGAACAACCTGCTTCTGAATGACTACTGGGTACATAACAAAATGAAGGCAGAAATAAACATGTTCTTTGAAACCAATGAAAGCAAAGATACAACATACCAGAATCTGTGGGACACATTTAAAGCAGTGTGTAGAGGGAAATTTATAGCACTAAATGCCCACAAGAGAAAGCTGGAAAGATCTAAAATTGATACCCTCACATCACAAGTAAAAGAACTAGAGAAAAGCAAGAGGAAACACATTCAAAAGCTAGCAGAAGGCAAGAAATAACTAAGATCAGAGGAGAACTGGAGGAGATAGAGACACAAAAAACCCTCCAAAAAATCAATGAATCCGAGAGCTGGTTTTTTGAAAAGAGCAACAAGCAAGACTAATAAAGAAGAAAAGAGAGAAGAATCAAATAGATGCAATAAAAAATGATAAAGGGGATATCACCACCGACCCCACAGAAATACAAACTACCATCAGAGAATACTATAAACACCTCTACGCAAATCAACTAGAAAACCTAGAAGAAATGGATAATTACCTGGACACTTAAACACTCTCCCAAGACTAAACCAGGAAGAAGTTGAATCCCTGAATAGATCAATAGCAGGCTCTGAAATTGAGGCAATAATTCTTAGCCTACCAACCAAAAAAAGTCCAGGACCAGACGGATTCACGGCCGAATTTTACCGGAGGTACAAGGAGGAGCTGGTACCATTCTTTCTGAAACTATTCCAATCAATAGAAAAAGAGGGGATCCTCCCTAACTCATTTTATGAGGCCAACATCATCCTGATACCAAAGCCTGGCAGAGACACAACAAAAAAAGAGAATTTTAGACTAATATCTCTGATGAACATTGATGCAAAAATCCTCAATAAAATACTGGCAAACCGAATCCAGCAGCACATCAAAAAGCTTATCCACCATGATCAGGTGGGCTTCATCCCTGGGATGCAAGGCTGGTTCAACATACGCAAATCAATAAACATAATCCAGCATATAAACAGAACCAAAGACAAAAACCACATGATTACCTCAATAGATGCAGAAAAGACCTTTGACAAAATTCAACAGCCCTTCATGCTAAAAACTCTCAATAAGTTCGGTATTGATGGAACATATCTCAAAATAATAAGAGCTATTTATGACAGACCCACAGCCAATATCATACTGAATGGGCAAAAACTGGAAGCATTGCCTTTGAAAACTGGCACAAGACAGGGATGCCCTCTCTCACCACTCCTATTCAACATAGTATTGGAAGTTCTGGCTAGGGCAATCAGGCAAGAGAAATAAATAAAGGGTATTCAGTTAGGAAAAGAAGAAGTCAAATTGTCCCTGTTTGCAGATGACTTGATTGTATATTTAGAAAACCCCATCATCTCAGCCCAAAATCTCCTTAAGCTGATAAGCAGCTTCAGCAAAGTCTCAGGATATAAAATTAATGTGCAGAAATCACAAGCATCCTTATACACCAGTAACAGACAGAGAGACAAATCATGAATGAACTTCCATTCACAATTGCTTCAAAGAGAATAAAATACCTAGGAATCCAACTTACAAGAGACGTAAAGGACCTCTTCAAGGAGAACTACAAACCACTGCTCAGTGAAATAAAAGAGGACACAAACAAATGGAAGAACATACCATAGCTCATGGATAGGAGGAATCAATATTGTGAAAATGGCCATACTGCCCTAGGTAATTTATAGATTCCATGCTATTCCCATTAAGCTACCAATGACTTTCTTCACAGAATTGGAAAAAACTGCTTTAAAGTTCATCTGGAGCTAAAAAAGAGCCCGCACTGCCAAGACAATCCTAAGTCAAAAGAACAAAGCTGGAGGCATCACACTGCCTGACTTCAAACTATACTACAAGGCTACAGTAACCAAAACAGCATGGTACTGGTACCAAAACAGAGATATAGACCAATGCAACAGAACAGGGCCCTCAGAAATAATACCACACATCTACAGCCATCTGATCTTTGACAAACCTGAGAAAAACAAGAAATGGAGAAAGGATTCCCTATTTAATAAATGGTGCTGGGAAAATTGGCTAGCCATAAGTAGAAAGCTGAAACTGGATCCTTTCCTTACTCCTATACGAAAATTAATTCAAGATGGATTAGAGACTTAAATGTTAGACCTAAAACCATAAAAACCCTAGAAGAAAACCTAGGTAATACCATTCAGGACGTAGACATGAGCAGGGACTTCATGTCTAAAACACCAAAAGCAACAGCAACAAAAGCCAAAATTGACAAATGGGATCTAATTAAACTAGAGCGCTTCTGCACAGCAAAAGAAACTACCATCAGAGTGAACAGGCAACCGACAGAATGGGAGAAAATTTTTGCAATCTACTCATCTGACAAAGGACTAATATCCAGAACCTACAAAGAACTCAAACAAATTTACGAGAAAAAAACAAACAACCCCATCAAAAAGGGGGAAAGGATATGAACAGACATTTCTCAAAAGAAGACATGCATACAGCCAACAGGCACATGAAAAAATGCTCGTCGTCACTGGCCATCAGAGAAATGCAAATCAAAACCACAATGAGATACCGTCTCACACCAGTTAGAATGGCAGTCATTAAAAAATCAGGAAACAACAGGTGTTGGAGAGGATGTGGAGAAACAGGAACACTTTTACAGTATTGGTGGGATTGTAAATTGGTTCAACCATTGTGGAAAACAGTATGGTGATTCCTCAAGGATCTAGAACTAGAAATACCATATGACCCAGCCATCCCATTACTGGGTATATACCCAAAGGATTATAAATCATGCTGGTGTAAAGACATATGCACACGTATGTTTATTGCGGCACTATTCACAATAGCAAAGACTTGGAATCAACCCAGATGTCCATCAGTGACAGACTGGATTAAGAAAATGTGGCACATATACACCATGGAATACTATGCAGCCATAAAAAAGGAAGAGTTTGTGTCCTTTGTAGGGACATGGATGCAGCTGGAAACCATCATTTTCAGCAAACTATTGCAAGAACAGAAAACCAAACACCACATGTTCTCACTCATAGGTGGGAATTGATCAATGAGATCACTTGGACTCTGGAAGGGGAACATCATACACCAGGGCCTATTATGGGGATGGGGGAGGAGGGAGGGATGCCATTGGGAGTTATACCTGATGTAAAGGACAAGTTGATGGGTGCTGACGAGTTGATGGGTGCAGCACACCAACATGGCACAGGTATACATATGTAACAAACCTGCACGTTGTGCACATGTACCCTAGAACTTAAAGTATAATAAAAAATAAATAAATAAAATAAGAAAATAAATTACTCAGGCTCAGATATTTCTTTATAGCAGCATAAATGGACTAAGACAGTAAGGGTGCAATTTTCAGTGTTATATTGGAGTTTCTAGTCAATACAAAAAAGACAAGTTTTAAAGATTTGAAAAAAATTGCCAGAACAGTTATTATGTGAAGATACTCTCTAGAAAATCAAGAAAATCAACTGACAAACTACTAGTTAAGCAGTAGTTTACAAAGTTGATGTTTAAAAATCTGTTTTTTCTAAAATTAGCACTTAGGAGATCTGGAAATGTAATAGGAAAAATGATCCTATTCATAAAAGCAACAAAATATAAAATACTTGGGAATAGACCTTATTTTTTAAATGTAAGACATTTATGAAGAAAATAAAATGTCACAGAAGGATTTAAAGGAAAATTTGAATAGGGAAATAAGTTATGTTCCTGTATGAATCTAGCCAAACTGGCTAAGATCCCAGTGGGATTTTTTCATGAGAGTTAATTAAACAAACTGAAATTCACACAGAGTAATAAATGCCTAGGAATAACCAAGATAATTTTGAAAAAGAGCAAGAAAAAGAGCAATCTGGTCTTTCAAATATCAAAACATAAGTCTATCAGTCAATAGTCTGGTATTGGCAGAAAGAATAACGAAATAAGCCCACTTATAAAAAGGAATTTAATACACAATGAAAATGACAATACAAATGGATTAAAGGGCTGAATTTAAAAACAAATCTTAAGAAAAATTCAGATACGGCCTTAAGGCAGGCCTTCTTAAACTTAGCCAAAAGAAGTAAAAGCCATAAATAAAAGATTAATTCGACTTTACCAAAACAAAAACTTCTAGACAAAATACCTTAAAGTTAAAACACAAGCTATGTGCTAGATAAAAAATATTTCATATATATGTGCAATACAAACTATAAGCAAAGGGTTAATATTTTCATTATATTAAAAAGAAGAAAAAACTACAAAGCAGTAAGAAAAAAGATAATCCAGAAGAAAAATGGGCAAGAGATAAGTGTTAGTTCACAGAAGAACTATAGGTAATGGATAAACTTATAAACATGGGACTACCTTACTATTAGCAAAATATAAAGTAAAATAAAAGAATAACACTTTTGAGAGGGGAGGCAGAACAAGATGTTGAAAGATGTTGTCCACTTATCGTCTTCCCCACAGGAACACCAAATTGAACAAATGTTCACACAAAAAATCACCTTCATAAGAACCAAAAATCAGGTCAATGATTACAGTACCTAGATCTGTCTTCATATCACTTAAAGAGACACTGAAGAGGATAGAAAAGACAGTCTTGAATTACTAACACCACCCCTTCCCCATCCGCTGGCAGTGGTTGCGTGGAATGGAGAGAGAATCTGTGTGCTTGGGAGAGGGAGAGCACAGTGATTGTGTGACTTTGCATTGGAACTCAGTGCTGCCCTGTCACATCAGAAAGCAACACTGAGCAGGACTCAGTCAGTTTCCACGGAGGGAAGGTTTAGACCAGCCTGAGCCAGAGGGGAATTACCCATTCCAGTGTTCTGAATTTGAGTTCTGGAAAGCCTTGCCACTCAAGCTAAAGGGTTCTGGGGTCCTAAATAAACTTGAAGGGCAGACTAGGCCACAAGGACTGCAATTCCTGGGCAAGTCCTGGTGCTGTGCTGGTCTTGGAGCCAGTGGACTTGAGAAGCACATAACCTTGTGAGACACCAGGGGCAGCCGGGGCAGTGCTTGCGCCATCCCTCCCCCAACCTCAGGTGGAGCAGCTTGCAGCTCTGGGAGAGACTCCTTCCTTCTGCTTGAAAAGAGGAGAGGAAAGAGTAAAAAGGAGTTTGTCTTGCAACTTGGATACCAGCTCAGCCATAGTAGGGTGAGGCACCAGGCAGAGTACCAAGGCCAATTCCAGGCCCTAATTCCCAGACAGCATGACACATATTGGGCTAGAAGGGAACACCCAGTCCTGGCAGGATTCATCACCTGCTGACTAAAGAGCCCCTGGGTCCTGAATAATCAGCAACGGTATTCAGACAGTACTTGCTGTGGTCCTGAGGTAAGACTCAGAGATGTGCTGGCTTCAGGTATGACCCAACACATTCCCAGCTGTGGTGGCTATAAGAAAGGACTCTTTATGATTGAGAAAAGGAGAGGGAAGGGTAAAGAAGACTTCATGTTGCAGTTAGTTACCAGTGGGGTAGATCTCGGACAGCATTTCTGGACCTACCCTGGGCCAGAGGGGAGCCCACTGCCCTGAAGAGCCAGTCCCAGGCCTGTCAACATTCACCATAAGGTGACTGAAGAGCTCTTAGGCCATGAATAAACACTGGTGGTAGCCAGCCAGTACTTGACATGGGCCTGGGGTAGTTGTAGCCATGGGGAGAGACTGCTTGTGGAAAGGGTAGGGAAGAATAGGAAGGACTTTGTCTTGTGACTTGGCTGCCAGCTCAGCTGTAGTATAATAGAGAACCAGGTAGATTCCTAAGGTTTTCAGCTCTAAGCCCTAACTCCTGGATGGCATCTCTGGACTCACCTGGGACCAGGGGCAACCCACTGACCTGAAGGGAAGGACAGAAGCCTGGCTGGCTTTGCCACCAGCTGATTATGGAGCCCTAGGGCCTTGAGTGAACATACATATCCAGGTAGTGGTTACTGTAGGCCTTGGGTGAGTCCCAGTGCTGTGATGGCTTCAGGTCTGACCCAGCACAGTACTAGTGCTGGTGGCCACAGGGGTACTTGTGTCACGCCACCCTGAGCTCCAGGAAACTCAGCACAGAGAGGGACCCCATTCATTTGGGAGAAAATGAAGGAAGAGAGTAAGAATCTCTGCCTGGTAATCCAGAGAATTCTTCTAGATCTTATCCAACACCATCAAAATAGTACCTCTGTGAGTCTGCAAGAGCTAGGGGTTTGGGGTGCCCCCTAATGCGGATATGGCTGCAGTGACCAAAAACTTAGATCGCAATGCCCAAGTTTCTTTGAATACCTGGAAAGCTTTCACAGGAAGAATGGGTAAAAACATACAATAAATACCTAACTCTTCAATGCCCAGTCACCACTGATCAATATTCACAAACATCAAGACTGTCTAGGAAAACATGACTTCACCACATGAACTAAGGCACCAGGGACCAATCCCAGAGAGACAGAGATATGTGACCTTTCAGACAGAATTCAACATAGCTATTTTGAGGAAACTCAACAAAATTTGAGATAACAGAGAAGGAATTCAGAAAATTTATTAGGTAAATTTAACAAAGCAATTGAAATAATTAAAAAGAACAGAAATTCTGGAGTTGAAAAATGCAGTTGACGTAATAAAGAATGTATCAGAGTCTCAACATAGTTGATGAGGCAGAAGTAAGAATTAGTGAGCTTGAAGACAGGTTATTTGAAAATACACAAAGGAGACAAAATAAAAAGAATAAAATAAAAATACAGCACACCTACAATAGAAAATAGCCTCAAAAGGGCAAATTTAAGAGTTGCTAGTCTTAAAGAGGAGGTAGAGGGAGAGATTGGCATAGAAAATTTATTCAAAAAGTTAATAACAGAACTTCCCAAACCTAGAGAAACATATCAGTATTCAAATACCAGAAGGTTATACAACACGAAGCAGATTTAACCCAAATAAGACTCTCAAGGCATTTAATAATCAAACTCCCAAAGGTCAAAGATAGAGAAAGAATTCTAAAAGCAGAAAGAGAAAAGAAACAAATAATATAAAATGGAGGTCCAGTGCATCTGGAAGCAGACTTCTCAGTGAAAACCTTACAGGCCAGGAGAGAGTGGCATAGCATATTTAAAATGCTGGGGGGAAAAAAAAAACTTTCATGCTAAAATAGCGTATCCAGTCAAAATATCCCTCAAACATGGAAAAGAATAAAGACTTCCCCAGACACACAAAAGCTGGAGGATTTCATCAACATCAGACTTACAAGAAATGCTCAAGATAGTTCTTTTATCTGAAAGAAAAGGACATTAATGAACACTAAGAAATCATCTGAAGGTGCAAAACTCATTGATAAGTACACAGAATAACATTGTAATTGTTGTGTGTAAACTACTCATATCTTGAGTAGAAAGACTAAAAGAGGAACCAATCAAAAATATTAACCATGACAACTTTCAAGACATAAACGGCACAATAATATATAAATAGAAACAATAGCTATAAACAGGTCGGGCATGGTGGCTTACACCTGTAATCCCAGCACTTTGGGTGGCCGAGGTGGACAGATTGCTTGAGTCCAGGAATTTGAGACCAGCCTGGACAACACAGTGAGACTGCATCTCTACAAAAAATGCAAAAAATTGACCAAGTGTAGTGGTGTGTGCCTGTAGACCCAGCTATTTGGGAGGCTGAGGTGGGAAGATTGCTTGAACTGAGAGGCAGTGGTTGTAATGAGCTGAGATCATACTACTGCACTCCAGCCTAGGCAACAGTGTGAGACCCTGTCTTAAAAAAGAAAAAAGAAAAGAAGTAGAGACAACAAACATTAAAAAGTGGAGTGCTGAAGTTAAAATGTAGAGTTTGTATTGTTTTTCTCTATGCATGTTTTTTAGTTTGTTTATGAAATCAGTTTTAAATTGTCACCACTTTACAATAATGGGTTATGATACTATTTGCAAGCAACCTCAAACCAAAAACATACAACAGTTACACAAAAAATAAAAAAGCAAGATATTTAAACATACCACCAGAGAAAAACACCTGCAGTAAAGGAAAGAAGGCAGAGATGACCACAAAACAACCAGAAAACAAAGTCACAGGAATAAGTCCTTATTAATAACATTGAATGTAAATGGACTAAACTTTCCAATCAAAAGACATGGAGTGGTTGATGGATACAAAAACAAGGCTCACTGACCTGTTGCCTACTAGAAGCACTCTTTATCTATAAAAACACATATAAACTGAAAATAAAGTGAGGGACAAAGATATTCCATGCTGATGCAAACTAAAAAAGAGCGGGAGTAGCTATATGTATATCAGACAAAATAGATTCCAAGACAAAAACTATAAAAAGAGGCAAAAGTCATTATATAATGATAAGGGGGTCAATCCAGCCAGAGGATATAAGTTATACATATATATGCACCCAACACTGGAACACCCAAATAGGTAAAGCAAATATTAGAGCTAAAGAAGGAGAGATGGACCTCAATACAATAAGAGCTGGAGACTTCAATACCCCACTTTCAGCATTGGATAATCGAGATAGAAAATCAACAAAAAAAATTTACCTAATCTGCACTATATGTCAAATGGACCTAATAGTTACCTACAGAACACTTCATCCAACAGCTGCAGAATACACATTCTTCTCCTCAACACATGGATCATTCTCAAGGATGGACCATGTTAAGCTACAAAACAAGTCTTGGATAACATTCAAAAAATTGAAATTATATCAAGTATATTTTCTGACCGCAATGGAATAAAACTAGTAATCAATAAGAGGAGGAATTTTGGATACTATACAAACACATGGAAAATAAACAGTATGCTCCTAAATGACCAGTGCGTCAATGAAATTAAGATGGAAATTTTAAAATTTCTTGCAGCAAATGATGATGGAAACACAACATCCCAAAGCCTGTGAGATACAGTGAAAGCCATACTAAGAGGAAGGTGTATAGCTATAGAGAGTACATCAAGAATGTAGAAAACCCTCAAATAACCAATCCAACGATGCATCCTAAAGAATTAGAAGAGCAAGAGCAAACCAAACCCAAAATTAGTAGGAGACAAGAAATAATAAAGATCAGAGCAGAAATAAATGAAATCAAAACAAAAAAGTAGAAAAGATCAACAAAATAAAAAGTTGTTTTTTGAAAATATAAAATTGACAAACCTTTAGCTAGACTGAAAAAAAACAAGCAAGAAGACCCAAATAAATAAAATCAGATGAAAAAGGAGACATTACACCTGATACTGCAGAAATTCAAAGGATTACTAGAGGATACTATGAGCAACTATATGCCAGTAAGTTGGAATATCTAGAAGAAATGGATAAATTTCTAGACAGATACAACCTATGAAGGTTGAACCATGAAGAAATCCAAAACCTGAACAGACAAATAACAAGTAATGAAATCCAAGCTGTAATAAAAGTCTCCTAGTAAAGAAAACATGGGACCTGGCGGCCTCACTGCTGAATTTTACCAAACATTTAAAAAAGAAATAACACCAGTCCTACTCAAACTATTCCGAAAAATAGAGGAGGAGGGAATACTTCCAGACTCCTTCTACGAGGCAAGTTACCCTAATACCAAAACCAGACAGACCAAAACAAAAACTACAGGCCAATATCCCTGCTAAACATTGATGCAGAAATCATCAGCAAAATACTGGCAAACCAAATTCAACAACACATTACAAAGATTATTCAGGCTGGGCACAGTGGTTCGTGCCTGTAATCCCAGCACTTTGGGAGGCTGAGGCAGGTGGATCACTTGAGGTCAGGAGTTCAAGATCAGCCTGGCCAACATGGTGAAACCCCGTCTCTTCTAAAAATACAAAAATTAGCCAGGCATGGTGGTATGCACTTCTAATTCTAGCTACTCAAGAGGCAGAGGTGGGAGGATTGCCTGAACTTGGGAAATGGAGGTTGCAGTAAGCCAGGATCATGCCGCTGCCCTCTATCCTGGGTGACAGAGCAAGACTCCTTCTCAAAAAAAAAAAAAAAGAAAGAAAGAAAAAGATTATTCGTTATGATCAAGTGGGATTTATCCTGGGATGCAAGGATGGTTCAGCATATGCAAATCAATCAATGTGATACATCATATCAACAGAATGAAGGACAAAAACCATATGAACATTTCAATTGATTCTGGAAAAGGATTTGATAAAATTCAACATCGCTTCATGATTAAAAAAAAGAAACAAAAAAAAACTTAAACTGGGTATAGAAGGGATGTAACACAATAAAAGTCATATACGATAGACCCGCAGCTTGTATCATACTAAAAGGATGATAAATGAAAAGTTGAAAGCTTTCTTCTGAGATCTGGAAAATGGCAAGGATACTCACTTTTATCACTGTTACTCAGCATAGTACTGGAAGTCTTAACTAGAGCAATCAGACAAGAGAAAGAAAGAAGGGGCATCCAAATTGGAAAGGAAAAAGTAAATGATCCTATTTTGCAGATGATATGAACTTATATTTAGAAAATCCTGAAGATTCCACCAAAAAACTGTTAGAACTGATCAATTTAATAAAGTTACATGATAAAAAATTGATGTACAAAAATTAGTAGTGTTTTTATATGCCAACAGCGAACAATCCGAAAAATCAAGAAAGTAACCCTATTTACAGTAGCTACAAATAAAATACCTAGAAATTAACCAAAGAAGTGAAATACAATGAAATGTATAAAACACTGATGAAAGACATTAAAGAGGACACAAAAAAGGGTAAGATATTCCATGTTCATGGATTGGAAGAATCAACATTGTTAAAATGTCCATAACACCCAAAACAATCTACAGATGCAACACAGTCCCTATCAAAAATACCAATGATATTCTTCACAAAAATGAAACAATTCTGAAACTTACATAGAACTACAAAAGACCCAGAATAGCCAAAGCTATCCTGATAGAAAAGAACAAAACTGGAGAAATAACATTACCTGACTTCAGATTATTCCACAGAATTATAACAACCAAAACAGCATGGTACTGCCATAAAAACAGATGCATAGACCGATGGAACAGAATCGAGAACCCAGAAACAAATCCATACATCTATAGTGAACTCATTTTCAACAGAGGTGCTAAGAACATATGTTGGGGCAAGGACAGTTTCTTTAATAAATGGTGCTGGGAAAACTGAATATCCATATACAGAAGAATGAAACGAAACCCCTGTCTCTCGCCATATACAAAAATCAACTAAAAATGAATTAAATACTCAAATTTAAGACCTCAAACTATGAAAGTACTGAAAGAAAACATTGAGAAAACTCTCCAGGACATTAGACTGTGGAAAGATTTTTTGAGTAATAACCAACAAGCACAGGTAGCTAAAGCAAAAATGGACAAATGGGATCATGTCAAGTTAAAAGGCTTCTGCACATCAAAGGAAACAACAAAGTGAAGAAACAACCCACAGAATGGGAGAAAATATTTGCAAACTATCCATTTGACAAGGGATTAATAACCGGAATATATAAGGAGCTCAACAACTCTATAGGAAAAAAATCTAATCCAATTTTAAAATGGGCAAAAGATCTGAATAGACATTTCTCAAAGGAATATATTCATATGGCAGACAAGCATATGAAAAGGTGCTCAACATCACTGATCACCAGAGAAATGCAAATAAAAACTATAATGAGGTATCATCTCACCCCAGTTAAAATGGCTTTTATGCAAAAGACAGGCAATAACAAATGCTGGTGAGGATGTGGAGAAAAGGAAACCCTCATACACTGTTGGTGAGAATGTAAATTAGTCAAGCCACTATGGAGAACAGTTTGTTGATTCAAAAAAAAAAAAAAAAAGCACAACTAAAAATAGAACTACCATATAATGCAGCAATCCCACTACTACGTATATACCCAAAGGAAGGGAAATCAGTATGTTGAAGATATACTACACTCCCGTGTTTATTACAGCACAGTTCACGATAGCCAAGATTTGGAAGCAACCAGTGTCCATCAGTAGATGAATGGATAAAGAAAATGTGGTACATGTACACAAAGGAGTACTATTTGGCCATAAAAAAGAATGAGATCCCTGTCATTTGCAACAACCTGGATGGAACTGGAGGTCATTATGGTAAGTGAAATATGCCAGGCACAGAAAAAATTCGCATATTCTCGCTTATTTATGGGAGCTAAAAATGGAAACAATTGAACTCATGGAGATGGAGAGTAGAAGGATGGTTGCCAGAGGCTGGGAATAGTGAATGGGGAGAGGGAGGTGGGAGGTGGAGGACAATTGGGGATGGTTAATGAGTACAAAAATATTTAAATAGAATGAATAAGATCTTGTATTTGATGGCACAACAGGGTGACTACAGTCAACGATAGTTTACTGTGTATTTTAAAATAGCTAAAAGGGTATAATTAGATTGTTTTGAACACAAAGAAAGGATAAATGTTTAAAGTGATGGCTACCTCATTTGCCTGATGTGATGGTTGTACATTGTTTGCCTGTATCAGAATATCTAATGTACCCCACAAATATATACCCTTACTGTGTACCTGCAAAATTTTTTAAAAAACAATACTACTTTTCACTTACCAAATTGGCCAAAATTAAGTTTGAGGATATCATGTATTTGTGGGGATACCTGTTTCTCCATACTTTCACCAATACTTGATAAACCTCTAAGAACCTGTTTTGTCAGCCAAAAAAACTGTACTAATATTTTCCCAGCCGACTTCTTAAGAAGATAATATGAGATTATCTGAGATAATCTGGTGAGATTACAAAGTGATACAGAAGCATGTTATTACTACCCAGATCTTCCAGTCTTGCCTCTTGTTCTCTAGTCTAGGGTTAGGATAGTGGGCCTTCATTTTGGGTATACATTAGAATCACCTGGAGAAGTCTGAAATGTATAACTTTGGCCCCTAACCCAGTTCACTTGAATCAGAATTTCTGGTGGGTTTGTACCTGGGCGGTAGTATTTAGGTGATTCTGTTATGTAGCCAGGGTTGAAAATCACCTGGAACCAGGCGGCTTGGATTTGAAAATTGGCTCTGTCACTTATTACTTATTTAACCCTGGGCAAGTTATGTAATCTCTCTGTAAAATGCCCTCATCTGTAAAATGCTGAAAATTATGTCTAAGTAGTAAAGAGTTGTGAGGAGAAAGTTAGGTAATTCATTTGAAGCATTTAGATTGCTGACTGGCACATAGATTTAGTAGACATTAGCTGCTACTGCTATTGTTGCAGTTACTGCTAAACACCATAATATTCTAGTGAGAAAATGGTTGGTTAAGTCTAGTTCTTAAATAGCTGCTTTCCACTCATCCATTTCAGAAGTAGCAAAGTTGTACTATTTGTGGCAAGATCTGGAGTAGCTACCCTAGATCTGCTCTGACACTTTTTTATTATCTTTAAAGCACATGTTAGTCTGTGAATTTACTTTGTTCATTTATTTTTTTCTAGTCTTCCTCCACCATAGTAGAATGTAGATACCATGAGAGCAGGAGTATCGCCAGTATTTTTCCCTCCTGTAACTCCATTACTCCATTGGTGCCAGATTTTTATTAGAAAGATTTGTTAAATAAATAAATGAAAATTTTGTTTTTAATATTTGTAGGGATTTTCTGACAGGCACCTATGATTGTAAATCATTGCTTTCAAGTTAAAGCCTGGAATTTCAAATATATATTTTGTTTATGTTTTATAAACCTGGTTCTATTATCTACAGAAATCAAGCAAATTAATACTATCTTTGCCACTTAATTTTATTTCTAACATATGGATTTGTTTTTGTCATTGAAGGCTTTACTGTCACTAAATAACTCCTGTAAATTAGCAAATAACTTTCAGGAACAAACAGCAAAGTATAGTAGAATTTCATTCCATTGTTGTCTTTAAACGGTATTCATTAGTTAGAGTAATAGAAATAGAATCAGACTTGATTTTCTATGGGATTTTAAAAATATGACTTAATCTGACTTGTTTTGTGATTTACTTTGACTTTTATATTGGTAACTTACCTTGGGTGTAGTTCTGTTTTTCCTTTTAATTTGTTATGTGACCCTGGGCAAATAATTTTCTTTCTCTTGACCTCAGTTTTCTCATTCATAAAATGTGATGGTTAGACTAGACAGTTCTCTTATTTTATTTTTAAAAGTTAAAATTTGTTGACATTTGGTAGCCCTAATTGTGATATATTATTGTCAAAGAATCCAATTTAGTTGAGGAAGAAGATCCCCAATTATTTCAGATTTCTTTCAACCTCTAAAATTGTACCTCCCCCATGATATTATGATTTCTTTTTCAATACATTTTTAACAGGAACACAAACTTGTATGTTCTGCAGTATCTGTCTTCAGTGAATCTTAAGAAGACTCTTCTATGACTTCTACTTTCAGCAAATTTCATGATTTGAATGTCATGTTTCTGTGATGTCCTGAGCCAAGATATAAACTGACTCACCGTCCTTATTTAAGGGATTCTCTCTCCAGAGTAAGGAAAAGATATCCAAAGAATATAGATGAAAACCAGAGCTCAGAGGGTCATTGTCTAAAGGCTCTTAACTGTGTGTGTCAAGAAAGGATAGGAGGAATTAAGATTGAAAGAGGGATTTAAGTAGAGAAAGCCATATTTTTGTGGGACAGAACCACAATATATGGCAAAACTAGTAGAAAATCATCCTTTCATTTTGCTTAAAAGTAGAAAGTCTTTTGATTCTCTTGGGTCCTTTGAATTCTGATGGCAGTTCATTTTACAAAGTAATCATTGGGAATTGGGCAAAATTTGTTATCCTAGATGTGTCTTAACTACTTTTCCTTTTCCTTTTTCTCCTAGGCAGCGATTATTAGTAGAGTTCAGTGTAGGATTGTGGCTTTGGATCTGCGAAGTCATGGTGAGTAAAGTTCTTAATTAGCCATTTACTGGATTATAGTCATCAAGCCCCTTTAAATAGTCGTAACTATTAGAAATTTCAACATGGCCATAAAATTACCTTGTCTATTCCATTTGGGGTTTTTTTTTTTTTTTTTTTGGAGATGGAGTCTCATTCTGTCACCACCCAGGCTGAAGTGCAGTGGCACAATCTCAGTTCACTGCAACCTCTGCCTCCTGGGTTCAGGCAATTCTCCTGCTTCAGTCTCCCTAGTAGCTGGGATTACAGGTATGCACCACCATGCCCAGCTAATTTTTGTATTTTTAGTAGCGACAGGGTTTCACATGTTGGCCAGGCTGGTATCGAACTCTTGACCTCAAGTGATTCATTCACCTCTGCCTCCCAGAGTGCTAGCATACCAGGTGTGAACCACTGTGCCCAGCTCAATTTGGGCATTTTGAAGGAAGTCGTAGCTTCTAGTCTTTACAAATGTATATGTATGTGTAAAGTTTTATTTATAGTATTTATTTTTGTATTTTATATGTGTTAAGCTAAGAAAATGTCCTTTAAAGTAACCACATTCTTATGCTGATGTATAAGGAATGTGGATAAATCTTTGCTAGGCTACTGTAATTATCCTTCTTAGGATAACTGTAAAGATTTGTCTATAGAAAATCCTTGCTAAACTCATTGTGTAAAATTATAAAGTCCTTAATCCATTGTCCAAAGATGATGTTTTTAAAAGAGAATTCTTCTGCTTTTATAATTCCTGTCTGTGGGAATTTTATTTTAAACATATTTTCATTTTAGGTGAAACAAAAGTCAAGAATCCTGAAGATCTGTCTGCAGAAACAATGGCAAAGTAAGTAACCAGATATTTCTTACACATTGCCTATCTCCCATCACTATTATAAATAGTACTATAACTTTATCACTTTCCTGATGAGATTGTTGGAGAATAATTACCACAAGAAACATTTTACTTCTGTTCTCTCTCCTCTACTTTTGGTTTCTCCTTACTATTTAATCTTGAAAGAAACCTGCATCTTTCTTGGTATGTCCAATGCAATGATCATCATATAAAGCACATGAAAATTCTTCAAGGCACAGTTTAGTTTGTGAAGGCTTTTGAAAGTTTTCTTCTGTTGATGGAATTGCATTGAATCCGGATACCTATCATGGACTCATGCTTGGAAAAGTAGTTGTATGCAAGAGGCCTTGAGAGTTTCTCTTTCGGGTATCCTGTGCATATTCTTCATCTTATGTCATAGAAAGATGAGAACATGATATTAAAAAAATGACAGTTATACCCTGGGCCTAAAGTAAAAAATGAATGTAGCGTATGCAGTGGCTCTCAAAACTGCTCACTCATCAGAATCACTTGAGAAGTTACAAGACATATAGATGACTTGACCCTACCCCAGACCTACTTCTAGCAGTGGGGTTTGGACATTTATATTTTGATAAAGCTCTATATAGGAATCTGATGGAGCCAGTTCAATGACTGTTGTTTGGGAGTCACTGACCTATAGCATAAATAGGATTCTTCTAGCCATTCTGCTTTAATACATACTCTCTCAGGTATTTGGTCACTTTGGCCAAAAATACCTTGCCCTCTTTTACTTTAGCAGCTTTAATTTAAGAATAAACTTTTTCCTTCAGAGCCCAAACTGATGTAGCAATAATTTTATTTTATTTTATTTTTTTATTTTTTTGATTTTTATTTTTTAATTTTTTATTTTTTTTATTATACTTTAAGTTCTAGGGTACATGTGCATAACGTGCAGGTT
>NC_045446.1:64411146-64472501 GCF_002776525.5 Piliocolobus tephrosceles
TGTAGCCCCCTCAATTAACATAGCTTAACATCATGCCTACTGGCAAGGGAAAAATATTTAAAGGCCTCACATCTGTTTTTGTAGAGCAGGCAATGAAGGATGAATTGGAGTTGAGGTAGTAAGTTGTTAAGTGGCACCAAAAAATTTTTTTAATGATAAAAATCATCCACAGTAGATGAAGATGATGACCAAGAATCAAAAGGGCGAACAAACTGGATTCTTGCTGAAATTATCCAAGCAGTCAAACATTTATGTGATTTCTGAATTCAGTTACTCTGTGGAAAAAAAAAAATCTCAAAATGGGCATACTTACTATCAACTGCAGAACCTAAATACTCCATAAGAAAGTATGTGAAAAAGCCAAATTTGAGCTTGGGTCATTCTGATATTCCAATTTCTGTGATACACAGTAATGCTTCTCAGAAAAGTAACCTAGCATTAAAATATGACAGAATCCCTTTAAAAAGCATCCACCAAAATTGTGATACATCCAGTTACAGTCTGGATTTGCAGGTAACCCTTGCTACTTCATCTTTATTGTATTTCTCTGGATTTTCAGGACTTACCTCAAGTAAGGTACTTGTTGACTGAATGCTCTGCTTGATTTTAATAACAATAAATTTCTCTTGGTGGTAGATGATGAAGTGATTAATCGTAACTACCTTCTACCTGGGTAAATATGCCTTTTCTAAGCTCAGACACGATGTTCAGTTGATGTGTTTCAGACCTCTCTACCTTTGTGCATGAGGCAGATACTGCAGAACTCCTTCAATTCAGTTAATGTGTATTTTAAGGAGAATTGGACTTAGATATTCGTTCATAGCATCCTTTTATTTTACTCATTATTTGTGTTATAGCAACCGAAAGTTTCTTGGAATAGTTCAAGAATTATTCTGGGACATGTTGATATTTAATATAAACATGTTTTAAACTTTGGTCTTTTCTTTAAAAAAAAAAAAAAGTTTGCCCCCAAAATTATATCCAGTGTTGTTTTAGATTAATTGAGCATATAATTTTTTTTCTAGTCTGTTATTTTAATATGCAGAATTAGCTTTGGAATACTACCTGTTTTATTTTTTAGAAACTGTATGTATAATAATTTCCTCTGTGTTACTTACTCTAAAGACCACTTGTTATCAAGTCTTTGTTCCTGATATTTTCCAGTGGCCTCTGGGCAAAGGCATCATAGTTTTGACTTCATGAAATTACTCTGAATTCACAGTACCCTATGCCAAGAGGAGATGGCTTTACCATTTATACCTGAGGTTGCAATTTTTTGAATTTTTGCAATCAGAACTTGGTGATGACCTTGGGCAGTAGAATATAAATAACTCCCACATGCTTAGTGTTCCAATAGTGCATCAATTGGTTAACCCATTGAAACATTGAAAATATGTTTCAGTGAGGTAGTAAGAAAATGCAGCTCTTTTTACTTGGTAGAAATGCAGTAATATATTTATAGACCCAATGAGATTAATTGATTAATACAGACCCTTCTAGACAGGGCTGCTGAGGGATTACATTAGGTGATGTTATAAGAAAGTTTTATAGCACAACTGAAAAAGAAGCACTGAATAAGTATTAGTTCTCTTTTCTTTCCTTCATATCATTTTGTCTCCTGGAGAGAATTTTGTGTTCGTATAGAAGCAGCACTGGTGTCAAAGAAGCTTGGACTTTTCATCTTAACTATTTGTTATCGCTTTGGATGACTGCCTGAACTGCTTCACTTTCTGTCTTAATCTTAAATTTAAGTCCGAAGGAATATTAAACCATTTGTTTTCACTTACAAAGTTTGGTGGCCTCCCTATCTCCCATTCAGATTGTCTACAATTGCCGAGGGTGCCCTATTCACTCCTGCAATTGTTGTATGAGATTTTAAAAATCAATTCCTACAGAACTAATAACATTTGCCTTTGCCATTACGAATACTGTAGAGATTATGTATGAAAGTCTGTGTTCCTACATTGACACTTGCTATATTTGGTTATTAACACTGTGTGAGTGCGCTTAAGGTATGTAATGACACTCAGCAAGACAAAACTTTCTTTTGAAGTTGAACCAGCCACTCCCAAAAGAAGGGAGTAGAACTAGCCTAAATATATATATATATAATAAGGCAGTAGAGCCAGTGGGCCTCCAGAAACACACCTTACTGTTCTTACCCACCTATTGCTATAGCAAGGAAGGCCTACATGCAATTAAAAACCAAACTTCATACTTCAGTTCTAATTTTCAAAGCTTTAAAATTGGTCTTTGTTAAACAGATCCATTCATAATTGAAGACTAGAACCAAAGCCAATAAAATGAGCTCTGAACACCTTTCTAGTTTCTCAGAGCACTGTACTTACATTTATGTTCATCCTTCAAACAAATGAGAAACTGTAAATAATAATTAACATTTGTAAAGCATTTTACTCTTTCGAGGTGTTTTCTTGTTCACCTCTCAGTTAATCCTCAAAGCAATCCAGAGCAGTCAGTGATATTTTTCTCTTTTTTTATAGATGTTGAAACTCAGTTTCTAAGAGATTAAGTAACTAATCCAAGATCACATAGTGAAAAATAAACTGAGGCTGGGGCTCATCTTGTGATTTCAAGGTTTACTACATTATAATGCTTAATAAATTTTTTTTCTTGTTTTATAGATGGGAAAATTGAAACAGAGCAGTTAAATGATTTTTCCAGAGTTTCAATCTTAGGTTCAAAATAAAGGTATATGTTTACGTAATTGTACTACATATGTGGAACAGTGAAAGTGTGATGTAAAGGAAAATTCAGTAATTTGGGTTCTTAGTCCTTTACCTGCCATTTATCAGGAGAGCTAGGTGTGTGGCTACACATATTGATACTGAGGGCATGTTAGAAGGTTTACATAGGTATGTTTGTAAGATGGCCCAATAGACTTTTACAGTTTCCCAGCACTGTTACACACCAAAGGAAGGCACTGGGAAAGAAAACCGTTTTTATAGTGTTGTCCGAAAGCATTCTTATATCTTTTTCTTCTCTTTACAGAGATGTCGGCAATGTGGTTGAAGCCATGTATGGGGACCTTCCTCCTCCAATTATGCTGATTGGACATAGTATGGGTGGTGCTATTGCAGTCCACACAGCATCATCCAACCTGGTACCAAGCCTCTTGGGTCTGTGCATGATTGATGTTGTAGAAGGTGAGTTTTCTTAGCACTGACCAAATCAGGATTTCACTTATAAGAGACATCTGGTAGATTATTACCTTGTCTTAGTTTATTGTTGATTTCATTCACCTTGAAATATGTCCCTCTGTCTTTACATCCTTTTTAAGTTTATACAAGGTAACCGTTTTTCCATGTCATCAAAAACTCTTCATTAACATATTTTTATGACTGCATACTATTTCAATCCTATGTATGTCCCATAATTGTATTTAATCATATAAAAAGAAGCTGCCGTGTCTTTTCTGACCGAGCTTCAGAAGTCACACTGCTGCTTGTGAATGTAAGTCATCCTCTTCAGTGTGAGGGCTTGACATAAAGGAGTGAATACCCCAGAGGCAAAAATTATTGAGGGCCATCTTTATTTCTCTGCAAACATCACTAAATTCTGCTGTCATCAAGAGCAGATATATAGTAATTGACTCAGTAAGTGTAAATGCTCAGAATAAGTTAAATATGTGGTTACAGTTTTTGTTTAACATCCAGGTACAGCTATGGATGCACTTAATAGCATGCAGAATTTCTTACGGGGTCGTCCTAAAACCTTCAAGTCTCTGGAGAATGCTATTGAATGGAGGTAACCAACAAATCTTTGTCACCTTTATTTAATTAATTTGTTTGTTTGCTTGCTTATTTACTTATTTATTTATTTAGGAGACAAGGCCTCACTCTTATCACCCAGGCTGGAGTGCAGTGGCATGATCCTAGCTCACTGCAACCTTGAACTCCTGGGTTCAAGCAGTCCTCCCACCTCAGCCTCCCAGTTTGCTAAGACTACAGGTGCACACCACCAAGCCTGGCTAATTTTTAAATTTTCTGTAGAAACGAGATCTTGCTATGTTGCCCAGGCTGGCTTCAAGTAATCCTCCTGCTTTAGCCTGGCCTCAAGTAATCAAATTCCTGGCCTCAAGTAATCCTCCTGCTTTAGCCTCCCAAAGTGTTGGGGTTACAGGCATGAGCCACAGTGCCCAGCCACTGTTGCCTTTATTCTAAATGTTAGATTGTAGCTTTTCTTCTTTTTTAGGTCAAGCACCAAGTTCGAGGAATAGAATTTCAGTTGCTATGCTTTATTGTAATAACATATGAGGAAACATTATATAAACAGCAGAATTTTTTTGAATATTTAAAAATATTTTAGATTTGGCTCAGTTGTCTGAAGCCCATTCTTTTCCCAATACACTGTAGTGCCTCCTGGAATCTTAGTAATTATTGATCATCTGCTGGGTCTAGCTGTTTCTGCCTCTGAGGTGAGAGGTTAGACTAGGTGGTTTCTAAGGCCTCATCCACCTCTGATGCTCCATGGTTTTAGATTTACTTGCTGTGTTTCAGATAAAATGGTGGAGAAATGGAAGATGGCTATAGGTTCTATTCCCTCACGTTTATTTGGATTTTGGGTAAATAAACTCAATGGGTAGTTTTTATAAAAATCAGTGTCAGAATTCCATTTAAGCAAAGGAATGAATTTATTCATTAATTCAGTTAATCATTTGATAAAGTATTTATTAAACACTTATTTTGTGCTAACAGGTGAAGATTCAGAGATGAATAAAACACTGTCCCTTCCCACAAGGAGATCAGTCTTTGGATAAATGTCTTCATCATCCTGTCTTCCTTCCTATTCTTCTAACTCTATCTCCAGTCCCTTCTTCAGAACATTTTCTCTTAAGTTCTCCAAACCACCCAGATGACTCTTTCAGCAAAATTACTAGAGACCTTTAAGTCTCTATTATATTGCACTGTATACCCTTAAGTTTTCCAATCCTCCTTTGAGGGATATGGCTCATATTAATTTTTATTAATGTCTGTCTTAATGCCCTTCCTGCATCATAAGGGAAGAAGCTATTCTGTATTTCTTTTATACTTTCGTATAGCATATGGCAGACTGCCCTAGCAGGCAGAATATATCTGTTAACTGAATCAGATATCAAGTGGAAATTTAGAACTTGGTAAATATATCCTAGGAGTTTTCCTAGGACAAAGGGTCTTATGCAAGAATATGGCTTGTCAGAATGCTGTTTGTGTTTGGTGAAGTTGTTTTTACCACTTCCTGTTCACTACTGTGACGCAGGGTTTCTGTTCTTGCAGAAATATCAAAGATCTCTCTATCTTGGGCAGACAGCATCAAGAATGTAGCTGCTGCCAGCTTGGCTTGTACCTCAGGTGCCCTGCCTGCTTCCACAGTAACAACCAGTGAGAAAGTTATTCTAGAGTTGGCTCAGTTGTCTAAAGCCCATCTATCTTTTATCCATACTTTTTTTTTTGAGACGGGGTGTCACTCTGTTGTCCAGGCTGGCGTCCAGTGGCGTGATTACAGCTCTCACTGCAGCCTTGACGTTCGGGGCTCAAGCGATCCTCCTGCCTCAGCCACCCAAGTAGCTGGGACTACAGATGTGCACCACGACGCCCAGCTAATTTTTGTTTTTTGGGTTTTTTTTTTTTTTTTTTTTTTTTTTTTGTAGCAACAGGGTTTTATCATGTTGACCAGGCTGGTCTTGAACTCCCGGGCTCAAGCAGTCTGCCTCCCTGCCTCGGCCTCTCAAAGTCATGGGATTATAGGTATGAGCCACTGCATCTGGCCCTGTTTCCAAACTTTAAAATTTATTCGGTAAAATTTTTTTTCTAGTGCCTAAGATGTGTCAGTACCTGATCTAAGAACTGGGGGATGAATCAGGCTCAGTTCCTATCATCAAAAAACTGGGGATGCAAACAAGGAAATGCATAAACACAACACAACGAAGGAAGCCAGGGGATATAGAAGAAGGGTACCTAATGCAGCCTGGGTATCATGGTAGGCCTTCTCTTAAGGTAGAGTCTTGTTTCTTTTGCCAGATACAGGATAGCATAAGGGTTCTGTTTGTTAAATGTTAAGATACTGGGTTTCATGAGAGTCATTGATTTTTCTGAACCTGAAAAGTGTTATACTATGAGGTATTTGGTAATTTTGTTTTTTATTCTGCTGGATATCTGAATCAGGTTTATGACCGATGGCCATTTTGGCTATTCCAGATTTTTTTTATGTTGCGATATAAAGCCAGTGAATTACTGCTTTTGCTCTCATAGGTTTCCTAATGAGAGGCAGCAGGGGTATAGTCATTAAGAACCTGGGCTTTAGGCCAGATGTGGTGGCTCACGCTTGTACTCCCAGTGCTTTTGGAGGGTGAGATAGGAATATCACTTGAGGCGAGGAGTTTGAGACCAGCCTGGGCCACATAGTGAGACCCTGTCTCTACAAAAAAAAAAAAAAATTTTTTTTTTTAATTAGCCGGGTGTGGTGGCATGTGCCTGTAGTCCCAGCTACTCAGGAGGCTGAGGTGGGAGGATTATTTGAGCCCAGAAGTTCAGGGTTACAGTGAGCTATGATGATGCCACTGCACTTTAGCTTTAACAACAAAGTGAGACCTTGTCTCGAAACAAAACAAAAAAGTTAGGGGAAACCTGGGATTTGAGGTCAGACAGATACAAATTTGCATCTTGGTTACACCACTCTGGCTGTTCTGAGGAAAATCGAATAGAAGTGGGGAATGAGGTATGAAGTTGGTTAGGAGACTGTTGTAGTATAGGAGAGTAAGAGTGGTAAACATAGACTAGGATGGCAACAGAGGAAGAAAGAGAGTCATTTTTTAATGTATTTTCAAGGTAAAGCTGACAGGACTGGTTTGTGGAATGGATGTTGGGAGAGAGACGGGGGATGGCAGGAAGGGACTTAAGGATGACTTCTAGGTTTTTAGCCCAAGCAATTGGATGAATGGTAGAAACAGAAAGAAGTAGATATGGGAGCAAATAAGGGGCAGATAATCAGTTTTGTCTGGATAAACTCAAATGCTTATTACATATGTAAGTGGAAATGTTAAGTAGGCAATTGTATATACTAGTTAGAAGATTAGAAGAGGCTGAACTAGAGATAAATTGGAGAATCGTCATCACATAGTTAATATTTAAAGGTGAAAGATTGAATGTGAAGACCTAGGAACTTGATATTGATAGGAAAAAGATCCCAGACTGAGTCTTGGGATATTCCACAATATTTAGAGCTTGGGAGGAAGAGGAAGATCCAATAAAGAAACTGAAGAGGCACAGTTGATGAGGTAAAAGGAAAACCAGGTGAGTATAGCAAGTGTTTGTAGAAGGAGGGAGAGAACAACTATGTCAGATGCTGCAGAGAGATCAAGTAAGATGAGGACCAAGAATTGACTATTGGAATTGGCATGATAGAGATGACCTTGACAAAATAAATATCTGAAAATAAATGGGAGATAAAAATCAGATACAAGTTGGGGAAAGGATGAGAGGTGACAAAGTAGAGAAAGCAAGATAACTCTTTTGAGGAGCTTTGCTGTGTAGGAGAGCAGAGAAATGGAGTAATAGGTAGTACTGAATGTGGCATTGGGAATGTTTTTAAAGGCTAGATAGTGGAGTATGGTTGTGACATCCACAAGAGAAAAAAAGTGACACAAAAGAGAGACAGGATACTTGAAGGAAACAGTATCTTTTCAGAAGCAAGAGGGGATGGGAACTAGTGCCCAAGGTTGGCCTTCATTGGAATAGAGGGAATAATATTTCATGTATTAAACAGGCATCAAGGCAGAGTATATTATTATTGGTGAATTTGTTTATTCAGTTGGTAGTTAAAAGACGAGGTAATAGTTCTGATTGCCTCAGTTTACCATTAAAGTAAGAAATAATGTCATTATCTGAGGAGGGGGGCTTTAAAATTTTGAATGATTTTTTAAACTAAGAAATGAGATTTAAAGAAACACTTTCTCCTGGTGGCTTGCTTCAGGCAGTGTTTCCAGTTCCCCCTGGGAATGCAGTCATTTTGCTTTGCCCTTAGTTGTACTTAGGTGGACAAATGTGAGAAGCCTAATTTATTCAGATAGCTTAAACTCTGTAGCACAGCACACAAGGCCCTGGAGAAGCTGGCGCCTGCCTACCAGTCCTATTCTGTCACGCTCCCCCTTTGCCTCCTCCCTGCTTCTCCTTGCACCCAGTCCTCTAAAATCATTATCTTGCCGACTTTCACATCACAGCACCTTTGTTCACAGTGTGCCCTCTGCCTAGAATGCTCTAACCAACCTCTTTTATTTTCTGGTTAAACTTGTTGTCTATACTCCTCAGTTTAGCTGTGACCTTTGGGGAGCTTTCTCTGACCTCCTCATTCGTGATAAAGTGCCTTTGAACCTTGCCTTATTATATTAACATTATGTGTGTCTTTTTCTCCCTATTGAATTATGTGCTTCTTGAATATAGATAGGCCTGGCACCTAGTATCCTCTTGATAAATAGCTGCAGAACTGAAATGGCTATGGTGTTTTTACTTAATTTTTACTACCTAGCTTATAACCATATAGCAAGGTGAGTAGTAGTGGCAATCTCTATAGTAAGAAACACTGGTGATCACTACTTTTTATTAGGTCTCACATAATCTGTAGAATTATTTATTTGATTCCAATGATTTGATACAATGGATACTGAATACCCTTCTCTCTTCCTTCTTTTCTTTCCCAGTGTGAAGAGTGGCCAGATTCGAAATCTGGAGTCTGCCCGTGTCTCAATGGTTGGCCAAGTCAAACAGTAAGTCTTATTTTTCCCCCTTGGTCTGATGAGAGGCAGAAACATGGTGAGGGAATTATAGATTTTCTTTTGCCTTCCTTCCTTTCTCTCCTTCCTTTCCTTTCCTTCCCTTTCTTTTCTTTCCTCCTCTATTTAATACTGGATTACCTTAGCAAAACTGTATGTGTTAAAAAGCAAAGAATCCCAGAGCATAGACATGAAAAATTATGTTCATCTTAGTGATGGCAGCTGAGTTTCATTCTAGTAACAGTCTTCTTCTAAGCCAAACCTGGCGGTGAGGGAATTATAATAAAAAAGCTCTGGCATAGCCTGAGTGAAAGCCAGATTCTAAGGATAAGCTAAGATTATTTAGCCCAATTGATCTTTCCTGATGGAATTACATGGCATTCTGGATATTGCTGTATAGTCACAAAATAAACTTTAGATGAATTGAGAAAATGTTGCCCAACAGAAGAGACAGGAGTTAGATGAAAATGATGACGGCATTGAATGTTTCCTATTTGCCAGGCACTCTGCAAGGTATTTTATATGCACTGTCTCATTTTTAAAACCTTATATTATGGAAAATTTTCACACATATAAAAGAAGAGTAATATAGTGGATGACCCTAGTGTGCCCATTGTCCATTTTTAATGGTTATTAACCCATAACTTTGTCTCATTTGTTTCATCTGTGCCCCTATGTATTTCCCCTAGTCACAAAATATTTTGAAGCAAATTTGAAACAAATATAATTTCCTCTGCAAGATTTTCATATGATCTAAAAATAAGGACTCTCTAAACATCATCACAATGACATTATTACACCTAAAAAATTGGCAATTCTTTAATATCATCAAATATCTAATCAATATTCACATTTCTGATTGTCTCATAAATAATTTTTTATGGTTATAGTCAAAATCAAAATAAGTAGATAGCAGTTGGTTGATACACCTCTCATGCATCTTTCAATCTAAGGTTCCACTTGTATCTCGCTTTCTTTTTTGATTCCTTGCAATTTATTTCTTGAGGAAACCTTCCTGTTTGCCCCATAGAATTTCCCGTGATCTGGATTTGCTGATTGAATTCTCAGGCCATAATTTAACATATTCTTTTGTTCCTTATATTCTCTGTAAATAGTTAAATCTAGAAGCTTCATTGGGTTCAGGTGTTTTGTTTGCCAGAATACTTGATAGGTGATGTTGTGTACTGCCATCAGGAAGTACATAATATCTGATTGTCTTTTTTTTTTTTTGAGACAGAGTCTCACTTGGTCGCCCAGGCTGGAGTGCAGTGGTGCGATCTTGGCTCACTGCAACCTTTGCCTCCTGGGTTCAAGCAATTCTCCTGCCTCAGCCTCCCGAGTAGCTGGGACTACAGGCAAGTGCCACCATGCCCAGCTAATTTTTTGTATTTTTAGTAGAGACGGGGTTTCACCGTATTAGCCAGGATGGTCTCTATCTCCTGACCTTGTGATCCGCCCACCTCGGCCTCCCAAAGTGCTGGGATTACAGACGTGAGCCACCGTGCCCAGCCGGTTGTCTCTCTCTCTTTTTTTTAAATGTCAGGAGTGGTTGTTGTTTATTACCTAGATTCATTAATTCATTTGCAACTATCTCATTTAATCCCTACAATACCTCTTTAAGGTAAGTATTGCTTTATAGATGAGGAAATAGAAGTTCAGAGAGGTAGTTTCCCAAGATCACATAGCTCGTGGATGACATAGCTGATTCAAACTCCTTTGTATTTGACTTCAAGGCCTATATTACGAGTTTTATGCCTAAAAGGGTAATTTCACTAGAAATATCAGGTAGTCTAAATGCAAGACTTTGAATAAGCTGTGAGACTGCCCACTTTTCAATTCCTAAATATTTTGAGACCTCAAATTTGTCTAATCAGTAGTAAAGCATTTTATATGGCATATATGCAGATAGTTGAGTGATTTTAAAATTTTATTTCCAGTGATGTTTTCTCTTAATATGTAAACCTATGTGTAGGTGTGTAGGAGAGTGTGTATGTGCACGTGTGTTAATTGTCACCTAGATAGCTGGAACTTTCCTGCCCCTTATGATCTAGGTGAAATTGCCTTGAACCTCCTAATCCACAGGCTGTAGAAATTCAAAGCATATGTTTCTTTGTTACACTATTTTTTTAATCACATCTATACTGTATACTACATGCGAAGCTTGGCACCTCAAGTTTCATATAAAACTCCTACTTAACAAAACATTTATGAACGTACACTTCACTGAAGGTTTGGCAGAGAAGACAGAGAGGGAGAAGTTATCATTCTTAAAAATCTACCGCTGACCTTTGAATTTATCCCAGTCTCTTTTTATCTTGCTTGTTCTAGAGATGCCATTTGAAAGAGAAAAGCAACAATAATTGGTTGGTTCAGATGGTTTCTGTCAGCTAATTAAAAAGTGAGGCCTTTTATCATTCTGTTTGAGCCTTGTTCTACTGTAAGCAGGGTTCAGCAGAAAAGCACCATGTTTTGGAGTTAGTTGAGCCTGGATTTGCATCCCAGCCTTATCCACTTATGAGTTAGGTGATACTGGACAATTTTCTTAACTCTTCAGGGCTACTTCATAGGATTGTTATGAAGATTATGTAAGATTATGCCAATAAAACTCATGCCTGAGGAAATGGTTGTTTCCTTTCTATGGGTCAGTATTGGTGTAAGAAGTGGAAACCAGCCCTTGGAGTATAGTTATATATTGGCCATGATTTCCACAGCCCTGGAAATGCACAATTCTATCCTCCTACCAGGATGATTGTTAAGTTTTATCTAACATTTGATTTTAAAAGGCCATGAGTATCTCTGAGATAATTTGTATATTGGAAAGAGGTGTGTAATAGCACTTTTTTAAAAAAAAAACCTAGGTGTGAAGGAATTACAAGTCCAGAAGGCTCAAAATCTATAGTGGAAGGAATCATAGAGGAAGAAGAAGAAGATGAGGAAGGCAGTGAGTCAATAAGCAAGAGGAAAAAGGAAGATGACATGGAGGTGGGTTAAAACATTGATTCTTGAAAAGATGTGGTATGGAATGGTTCAAACTGTGTGTGGGTGGGGAAGGGCTGATAACATTGTTCTTTTTGTTTGCTGTTAGGTATTTTAGGGCGCAAAGACACTATCATAAGAGATACTTAGCTTAACTATAAGATGTAAAGCACTGTTGATAGCTTTGATCAATTGGAACATAAAACTTACACTGTTTACCCTCCCCTAAAACAGACTGCTTTCTCACCTGTTCTTCTGTTCCTGTGTTTCCTCCCATGAGAAAAATTCCATTTCCTACCAGTCTATTCTAAGCTCATTCAGATCTTACCCTGTCCATCTGTCTTTCAAAGTTTATCTCTTTGAGGAAGCTTTCTTTCATTTTTTTGTTTGTTTGTTTGTTTGTTTGTTTGAAACTGGGTTTTGCTGTGTTGCCCAGGCTGAATTCCTTGGCTCATGTGATCATCCCAACTCAGCCTCCCCAGTGTCTGTAGCTGGGACTACAGGTGCGTGCCACCACACCCAGCTTCCTTGGGGAAGCTTTCTGATCTTAATTGATATCACTCTCTTTCCAACACAGCACTGAAAGTCTACATGACACACCTTAGCACTTTTTTTTTTTGAAGTTGTACATACTAAGTCATATAACTGATTTTATAAGTCACACTCAGAAATCCTGTGGTCCTTTGCTAGTCATCTGTTGACTCCTGTTGTCCTCTGTGCAAGAATTGTATTCCAAACAAACAAAAAATGTGTATTTTGTGGCAGAAACTGATGTTCTGCATGAATTTCCCTCTGCATTTAGCTCAGGGTTGTATAAATAGTGTTTTATAAGTACTTGCTAGGCAAGTAGTGGTAACAAGTGCTTTTTTCTTGAAAATGTTTAGTGATCATGAACAGCAGACTAGGGATGGATTTGATTATAAACATCTTACTAATGGCAGGTAATGAACATGTAATGACCTACTCCTTTGCATTTGGAGATGCTGCTGTTAGCAAGAAGGAGAATACATTTTTAAACAGGATTTTAAATTTGGGGATCTTCTTGCCATCTTTAAAATCAGTGATCAGAAATATAATACTTTGTACCTCTTTAGAGTTTACAAAGGTATAAATAACTCATGGTCTATTTGGTCCTCTCAACATCTTATGAGGTGTGGAGAGATCTTTTCTCCCATATTATGGTGTAGAATCTGAGGCTCAGAAGTCAAGAGACTTGCCCAAGGTCATCAAGCACACATTCAGTAGATTTGAGACTCTTAATATAATCAATTGCTTTTTACCCATTATGTGCTAAGCACTATGCTGAATGCTTCACATTTATCATCTCTAATTCTCATTTTAGTTCTGCATTGTAGATATTATCACCATTTTACAACTTAGGTACAGATACTTGCCCATGGTCACACATAAAAGTTAAAGCTAAAACACCCAGATCCTCGATTTTTAATTCTAACTCATTTTTTCTTTGTATTTTTTTATAAGCCCAATTATATGGTTTCATAAACTCCAGCAGTTCTGTTGAGAGGGTGAACTGAGGCACATTAATAAGGAGTGTCCATGAGTATTCACTCCCTATTTCTCCCCAACCCTCCCAGCCTTGGCAACCACTAATCTAATCTCTATAGATTTGCCTAATCTGGACATAAAATATAAATGGAACTAATAATATGTGGTCTTTTGTGACTGACTTCTTTTCCCTTAGAATAAAATTACCAGGGTTCATCCATATTGTAGCACGTATCAAATACCTCATTTCTCTATATGGTTGAATAATGGGCCATTGTATGGCTATACCACAGTTTTTAATCCATTCATCGCTTGATGGACATTTGGGTTGTTTCCAGTTTTTGTCTATTATGAATAAAACTTTGAACATTTGTGTGTAACTTTTTGTGTGGATATAGGCTTTTATTATTTGTCTTGGGTACACAGCTAGGATTGGAACTGATGGATCATATGGTAAGTATATTTAACCTTTTGAGGAACTGATAGACCATTTTCCAAAGCAGGTGCATCCTTTTACATTCTCACTAGCAGTGTATGAGTGTTCCAGTTTATCAGTATCCTTGTCAACACTTGTTATTTTCTCTCTTTGTGATTATGGCCATCCTAGTGTGTATGAAGTAGTATCTGATTGTGGTTTTGATTTTCATTTTCCTAATGACTCTTGTTATTGAGTTTCTTTTCATAAGCTTATTGTCCACTTACGTATTTTCTTTGGAGAAATGTTTATTCAGATACTTTGCCCATTTTTTACTTGGGTTATTTGATTTTATTACTGAATTTTAAGAGTTCTATATATATTCTAGATACAGATCCCTAAATTGCAAATACTTTCTCCCATTCAGTGGGTTGTCTTTTTACTTTCTTGATGGCATTCTTAGAAGTACAGACAGTTTTAATTTGATGAAATTCAATTTATCTGTTTTTCCTTTTGTCCCTTGTACTTTTGGTATTATATCTAAGAAGGCTTTGCCTGAAAGTCATGAAGATTTATACCTATGTTTTCTTCTAAGAATTTTCTTGTTTTAGCTCTTATATTTAGGCCATTTTGAGTCAGTGTTTGTGTATAATACCAGGAATGGAACCAACTTCATTCTTTTGCATGTAGATATCCAATAAATAGTCTGTCCCAGCTCCATTTATTGAAAAGGCTCCTTTTTCCCCATTTAATTGTCTTGGCACCTTTGCTGAAAATCAGTTGACTATAAATGTTAGATTTTATTTCTGGACTCTGAATTCTATTCTATTGATCTATATGTCTGCCCTTATGCAAGTACCACACTGTCTTCGTTATTGTAGCTTTGTTGTATGTCTTGAAATCAGACAGTGTGTAAGTCCTCCAACTTTGTTGTTCTTTTTCAAGGTTATTGACATCCTTTATATTAAAAAAAAATTTTAATACTTGTTTATGTGCCAGACCACACTCCTGTTGTTTCACATACATGAGTATCTTTAGCTCATCCTTACCATTCTTTCAGATCTTGTGCTGCCAATTTCACAGCTAAGAAAACAGGCTGGAACTGGGCACAGTAGCTCATGCCTGTAATCCCAGAACTTTGGGAGGCCGAGGCAGGTGGATCACAAGGTCAGGATATCGAGACCATCCTGGCCAACATGGTGAAACCCTGTCTCTACTAAAAATACAAAAATTAGCTGGGCGTGGTGGCGTGCACCTGTAGTCCCAGCTACTTGGGAGGCTGAGGCAGGAGAATTGCTTGAACCCAGGAGGCGGAGGTTGCAGTGAGCCGAGATTGCGCCACTATACTCCAGCCTAGGCAACAGAGTGAGACTCTGTCTCAAAAAAAAGAAAAGAAAGAAAGAAAGAAAAAGCAGGCTGGAAGAAATTAAGTAACTTCCCAAGGGACCCACAGTTATTAGTTAATGATGGCTTTGGGACTTGCATTCAGTCAGATCTGACTGACACAAAGCGTTATGTTTTTAAACACTTTTCCAGTGAAACAGTGGGAGATAATGCAAGGCCTGTGGTGGATGCCCTTGTGTGGAGAACTGCATCTCGCCCAGGTAAACATCCCAGACAGATTGTTAGCCAACTTTCTGTTTCTCCCACCCAACAACAAGTGTATCTCATTATATCAACCCGCTTTATTACCATTTTCACAGCATCTAATAGGCATCTAAACTATATGATCCAGCTCTTGGGAGAAAGGATTTATTTCCAATAACCTAAATACAGGAGAAATCCTAATTCTATCCAGAATTTTTCCTTTGGTTTTATAAATTTTAAGATTTGAGATGAACTGTTTTATATATATATATTATAATATTACTTTTTGGAGGTTCTCTTACGTTAAATTTGTCATTTCCCTGTGAAGTTCAGTGTGCATGTAGGAGGGGCTTGTGAGATTATGCCTTGTCACTGACGGTGGAGCTGATCTCTTAGAAATGGCTCATTAAAGGAAAGTGTTGTGGGGAATAGGACAGGCTGAGGTTCCAGGTTGAAATGGCAGTATTTCCTTTAAAGTGTCCTACCCCTGGTAAATATTAACAGTGGAGAATAGAATTAGTTCTTTAATGAGAATATTTGAATCATAAAGTACCTTTATGTCTCCTTGTATTGACAGAAGACCAAGGCCCAAAGAAGGGAAGGGACCTGAGAAAATCAGTGGCAAAGACAGAACTAGAAGACTCAAGTTTCTTGATTTCCCATTTGGCCATCTTTCCTTCCTTCCTTCCTTCCTTCCTTCCTTCCTTCCTTCCTTCCTTCCTTCCTTCCTTCCTTCCTTCCACATAAAATTTGCCATCTCGGGAATTTTTCAGTGTACAGTTAATATTCACATTGTTGTGAAACATCTGAGATATAAACAGCAACTCCCCTTTTCCAAAACTCTTCCAAAGGCCCCGGTTACCACCATTCTACTTTCTGTTTCTATGAATTTGACTATTTTAGATAACCTCGTATAAGTGGGATCATATATGTCTTTTTGTGACTGGCTTATGTCACTTTGCATAATGTCCTCAAAGTTCAGTCCCTATGCGGCTTGTGATAGCATTTCTTTCCTTTTTCTGACTGACTTATATATGTATATACCACATTTTGTTTATTCATTCGTCCATCAGTGGCCATTTGAGTGGCTTCCACCTCTTGGCTGTTATCCATAGTGCTGCTATGAACATGGGTTTGCAGATACCTCTTTGAGATTCTGTTTTCAATTCTTTGGATATGTACCCATAGTAGTTCTATTTTTAAGATTTTGAGGAACTGCCTTGATGTTTTTCTTATTGGTTGAACCATTTTACAACTCAGTACACAAGGGTTCCAAATTCTCTACATCCTCACCAACATTTATTTTTCTCTTTTTTGATAGTAGTCATCCTAATGGGGGTGGGATGGTATCTCATTGTGGTGTTGATGTGCATTTATTTATTGATTAGTAATGTTAAGCATCGTTTCATATACTTATTGGCCACTTCTATATCACCTCTAGAAAAATGTCTATTCAAGCCCTTTGACCATTTTTTAATCAGGTTACTCGATGTTTTTAGTTGCTGAATTGTAGGCGTCCTTTATATATTCTGAATATTATGAGATACATGATTTGCAAAGATTTTCTCCCATTCCATACACATAGTACCATTTGTCTATTTTTGCCTTTGTTCACTGCTTTTTGGTGTCATATCCGAGAAATCATTGCCAAGTCTAGTGTCCAGCTTTTCCTCCATGTTTTCTTCTAGGAGTTTTATGTCTTAGTCTTACTAGACTTACTAGATCTTTAATCTTAGTCTTACTAGATTACTTACTACTGGATAAGGCCCCAGCTTCATTCTTTGGAATATGCATATCTGTTTGGTTATCCCAGTACTGTTTGTTGAAGAGACTATTCTTTCCTCACTGAGTGGTCTTGGCACTCTTGTCAAAAATCATCTGACCATTTATGTGAAGGTTTATTTTTGGGCTCTCTATTCTATTCCACTGGTCTATTTGTCTTTATGCCAGTACCAAGCTGTTTCAATTACTGCAGCTTTGTAATTGGGGAGTGTGAGTTCTCCAATTTTGTTCTTCAAAATTCTTTTGGCTAGTCAGTGTCTCATGAGATTCCATATGAATTTTAAGATGATTTTTTTCTATTTCCTAAAAGAAAATGCCATGGGAATTTTGATAGAGATTATGTTGAATCTATAGATTACTTTGGGTAGTATGGACATCTTAAGCATCCAGTGATCTTTAACATAATATGTTAAATATCTCGTGGTCGCTTTTAGATTTTCATATTGTGGTTGATTCAGTATATTTATTTCAATTATAATGTTTCAAATATTTCAATGGTATAGAAAACTATAGAGAATTATTTTTTCAGCCAATATTTGATTGCATACTCTGTACTTATCTACTATAAAGATTTAATAAATGTTGACATTTTGTCATATTTGTCTCGTATTTCCTTTCAAAATTACTATTGCAGGAACATTATATCATTATCATAAAATACAAGAAAAAATGCTCTACTAACAAATCAACCTATTTTCAGTTTTCCTTTTTCGTACTTTACTATAAGTATACCACATTTTTCCAGTACTAATCCTAACTTCGATGACATGTTGTACTCTGTTTCTTGCTTATATTATAAGCGTTTTTCATATTGCAATATGTTCTTTGTAGTTACTATTTTGATGAAAAACATCCTTTTTGCCAACCAAGTATGAGAAAGGCTTAATCTTGGCACTACCACTTACTAGCTTTGTGATCTTAAGAAAGTTTCCTAAACTCACAGAAACCAATAGCAATAAAAAGTAAACTCGTAATTATCTTAAAATGAATATTACAGTGACCCATACAACAAGACTGTTAGAAGGACTGAATGTATATGAAAATGTCTGGGACTCAGTAGGTCCTTAATAAGTGCTAGTTTCCTTCCCTTTCCTTTTCCCGGGGATCTAGTTTTTAATCCTGTTCCTCCAGGGCTTGCCCTCGGAGACTCAGAACTTGCTCTTATTCCTCCAGACCAAGAAAGACCATCCGTACACCTGGAGAATTGAACTGGCAAAAACAGAAAAATACTGGGATGGCTGGTTCCGAGGCTTATCCAATCTCTTTCTTAGTTGTCCCATTCCTAAATTGCTGCTCTTGGCTGGTAAGTGTATATGTGCATGTATTAGTCAGCTCAGGCTGCCATAACCAAATACCATAGATTGGCTTAAACAACAGAAATTTATTTTCTCACAGTTCTGGAGGCTGGAAGTCTGAGATCAGGGTGCCAGCATGGTCAGGTTGTGGTGAGGGCTCTCTTCCTGGCTTGCCTTCTGTCTGTGCCCTCACATGGCCAAGAAAGAGTGAACGTGAGCTCTCTGGTGTGTCTTCTTTTAAGGACGTTAATTAGGGACGTTCATCCTATCATGTCAGAGCTCTGCCCTCATGACCTTATTTAACCTTTGTTACGTCCTTATAGGCCCTAGTTCCAAATACAGTCACATTGGGAATTGGGGCTTCAACATGAGTTTTAGGGGGACACAACTCAGTCCATAGCAGTGTTGGTGTATTGTCATCTCAATATGACCTCATTTAAAACTTCTCACCAAATGAGTAGTGACATCCAAAGTAGAGTACCTTCCTCATTCATCTATGCCTTTTCTCCTCCCTACACCCAGTCTCTAAACCTAACTAAGCATAGGCATTCATCTAAGCGTTAGGATGACCTAATTCTGGCCTGGCCTACTTGGTCAAGCTCAAGTCCTTCTTAGCCTAGAGCTAGATACAGGGGTATAAGGATATTCTGAGTATTATGAGAATTAAAATAGTAAAACCCTGTTTTCAGAACCAGTTTAACATAGTGATTTTAGGGGAATCTCAACCTGAAAATTTCATCTGGTGGTGAGAATATGCTCTGGGAGTTAGGATTGGTATAAACATGAATTGAGAATGTTATCATGTTTACAACTTTGTAACACTTTTTACTTAGTACTTGAACAGCAAAATCGATTTCACAGTGAATTCTCTTGTTTTCTAGGTGTTGATAGATTGGATAAAGATCTAACCATTGGCCAGATGCAAGGTAAGTTATCAAGAAATTATGCCCCTGGACCCTTTTCTGAAGAAAGGGTGATAGGGCAATTAACATCCTGAGATAGTGAAGTATAACGGAGAAAGCCTGAACTTTAGAGTGCGATCCAAGTTGAACATCCGCCTCTACTCCTGACACACTATATGATTATGGGCAAGTTATTTCCCTTTCCTGAGCTTTAATTTGTTTAAAAAAAAAAATCCATCCAAAAATGAAGATTGTAATACTACCTATGTTTCAGTTATAAGAGTTAAAATGAGGCAATGAGTTTTAAAATTATAAAGTACTGTATAGGTGTATGATACTGTGAAAAGAGATATTCTGACTTCTGATGAGTTTTTTGTTTGTGGGGTTTTTTTTTTTTTTTTTTTTGGAGTCTTACTCTGTTGCCCAGGCTGGAGTGCAGTGGCCCAATCTCGGCTCACTGCAACCTCTGCCTCCCAGGTTCAAGCAGTTCTGCTGCCTCAGCCACCCCAGTAGTGAGATTACAGGCATGCACCACCACACCTGGCTAATTTTTGTATTTTTAGTAGAGATGGAGTTTCACCATTTTGGCCAGGCTGGTCTCAAGCTCCTGACTTCAAGTGATCTGCCTGCCTTGGCCTCCCAGAGTGCTGAGATTACAGGTGTGAGCCACTGCAGCTGGCCAGTATTTTTATTATTGTTAGAATTTTTAGGAAAGGGAAAGGCTCAAGATAATCCAGATATAAAAAGGTATAAATACCTGTTTAGAAGACAGCATGGTAAGATGGTAAAAGTAAAGTCTCTGAAGTTTAGAAAACTGAATTTTGAATACTGCTTTTCCAATAATTTTTTTGACTCTGGCCAAGTTTTCTGACTTGCTTCAGCTTTAGTCTTCTTAATCTGTAAAATGAAAAAACTGATGGCAGCCTCAAACGGATCGTGAGGTATAACGAGTAGAAAAGTGACATGCTGAGCACTGTGTACAGATGCATGTATGTTAGCTAGATGACAGTGGAGGCAGCGGGTCCAATTTTGTGGGGGCTCTTGCTTTAGTACAGGTAAAAGACTCAGTGAAGGTGAAGTCAGTAGGCATGCAACTTTTGCGTTATGGGAAGAAGAGGTGCCAACTCCAAGACCAAAGTTTCAGGCTCAGGCAGAATCTGTTCTAGACCTTTCTTCCCTACTTACTCTCCCTGGATAATTTCATGGCTTCCATTTGTACCTTGATGACTCCCAAAGCTAAATATCCACCTCATCCCTCTCTCCTGAGGTCCAGTCCTAGCCCATGTAGCAAAACTGCTGGATGTCTCATGGGCCTCTCAAACTGTTCTTTTAGCTATCTTCAAGCTTTCCACAGCAAAGGGAGCTGTATTCCTTCATAATAGTTGTTCAAAGCCTCTTTTTTTTTTTTTTTTTGAGACAGAGTCTCGCTCTGTCGCCCAGGCTGGAGTGCAGTGGCCGGATCTCAGCTCACTGCAAGCCCCGCCTCCCGGGTTCCCGCCATTCTCCTGCCTCAGCCTCCCAAGTAGCTGGGACTACAGGCGCCGCCACCTCGCCCGGCTAATTTTTTGTATTTTTAGTAGAGACGGGGTTTCACCGTGTTAGCCAGGATGGTCTCGATCTCCTGACCTCGTGATCCGCCTGTCTCGGCCTCCCAAAGTGCTGGGATTACAGGCTTGAGCCACCGCGCCCGGCCCAAAGCCTCTTGAATATAAAACTCTGGTCCCAGACCTTCATGGCTTTGCCTTCCTTTAACTACATTGTATCCTGAGGCCTGGAACAGGACCATGAGCTGGGACTGTGTGATTTTTTTCATGGCACTGATGTTGGTCATTATGGGCTTAGACACTTACTGTGAGGATTACCCGTGAGCGTGTTATTTTATGTGTACCTGGCACAGTGTTGTTGGTGTATGTGAGTTCTCCCTGATTATACCTACTCTTCCAAAGAGGAAGGACAAATGCATCCCTAGTCATCAGAGCTGATCTAACAGAAACAACAGGGAGATTGGAGTTGTAAGTTTTGGATCTAGTCATTTGTTCATCATTCATTCGCTAAAGATTTAAGCATCTACTCAGTGCCCAACCCTGTGTTAGTTCTTTTTTTTTTTTTTTTTTTTTTAGGGATATAGAGCAAAATAACACCATCGTCCCCTGTTCTTATGGAAATAACACACTCCTGGGGAGGCAAGCACCAGTGGCATGTAAAATGTAAACTTACTTGAAACTTACAAGAGGGCCATGTGCTGCTTTGTGTTTGGATCCAAGTGCATTAACGATAGTACTTTAGGAGCTAGAAGGGAGAGTTGACTAGGCTTGAGCACCCAGAGAGAGGCAGCTTACTGCAGGAGGAGGGGCACAAGCTGGGCTTTACTAAATGGGATCACCTTATTCCTCCACTGATTAACGAAATGGCCTTGGGCAGGTCACTTTTCACTAACCTTGGCCTCAGTTTCATCATCTCAAAAAAGAATTTCAGTATTTTTGTGCATAATTTTATAGGGTAGATTTTGAGAATCAACTTTAAAAATGGATAGAAGAGTATACTGAAAACTTTTTGAATCCTATGTAACTGGGGTAAGAACCACAGGATGTAATGACCAGAAGAACTTTCAATCCCATTCCTTTATTTTATAAATAGAGAATCTGAGGCTGAGAAAATCTGCTCTCTCTACTTATGGGGGCTCTGGGTCTCCTTAGGGATCTTCTTTATCGGTCATCACTGTTCATTCTCAATCATTGTCGCATTACTTATGAGCTTACAGTGTTCTGTAAGACAATATGAGAAGGTGCTTAATACAATGCCTGGCACATGCTTAAGTGCTCAAATGGTAACTTATTATTGTAATAATACATTTTGAATCCTTAACATAGCTTACAAAATCCTTAATGGTTTGGCCCCTGCTTACCTCTCCAGCCTTAGTGTTAACCACTCTCATAAGCACCATGCCAAGCTTCTTTTATTCCAAGCCATTTCAAGCCTTTTTTCCTTCCTGGGTCCCTCTTGGATTGTGAAGTTCCCTTTCTTATGCTCTTACAGCCCCGCGTGCCCAGTTCCATCATAGGAATGACATGCTGCATTAAAATGTTGGTTGTTGTGTTTTACTCCCCTGCTGGACTGTAAATCCCCTGAGGACAAGAACTGTTTCTTCTATGTGTCTCTGGCCCAGAGTAAATGTACACTAAATAGGACAGAAGGAAAAAGTGAAGGGAAATGATTGGCACAAGGTTATAATTACTTGTATACCATTCTCAGCAAGACTTGATAATTGGGTCCAGAGTGTTGAGGTGAGGTTGGAAATGGGGAGGTAGGTCCTGGGCTCCTGGAGTGACCTATGAGGCTGCATAAGACAGGGCTCTTTTAGTCCCTGAAGTTGCCTTGCTTTGATTCCTTTCCAGGGAAGTTTCAGATGCAGGTCCTACCTCAGTGTGGCCATGCAGTCCATGAGGATGCCCCTGACAAGGTGAGTCTGGTGTTCAATGACTGTAAAAGGACAACTGTGAGAATAACCCTGGATGTCACAGAAGACAAGTCTCTGAGTCTCAGCCTGCATTGCCTGCAGCAGCTGCTGTGGAGCCTATGCAGATGCAATTCCACCAGCTCTCCAACTTCTCCCTGGCAGCTGCTTATGGTATTGGCTTTGTGTATATGTGCTGAGGAGCTACTGACACCCTGCTATTTCATCCCAGGGCCCTGTGGTTAAGATCTTAAGCTCTACTTCTCCAATACCTGCAAAAGCCAGATGGAAGAGGGATGATTAGGGTAGAAACTGCTCCCTAAACCACAGGCAAGGTTAGGAATTAATATGGACTCTTCCTGTGGGAAAACCCTGTTTTGTAACTCTAAGGGCACAAATAAGCCCTTCACGTCATTCCTCTTGAGCTCTTTGGAGCTATCCCTGGCAAGGATGGTGGGGAGGAGTCTCCTAGCTCTGCTAGGGAGGGCCTAGGTCCTTTGAATTTCAAGCCACTCAGACCTGTGGGTGGGATGAGGGCACTGTAGAGCCTAACCATCTAACAGTAGCCCACAGCCCAAGGCTAAGTCCCATCAATAACCTTCATATGGCCTGGAATATCTCTCCCTTTTCCAGGTAGCTGAAGCTGTTGCCACTTTCCTGATCCGGCACAGGTTTGCAGAACCCATCGGTGGATTCCAGTGGTAAGGCGGGTACAAGGGTTTAAGAACCCCAGCAGTGCTGGCCAACTCTGACAAACAGATACTTGCAGGACTATAAATACCTCTGCCTTACCCCTGCCTGGTTTGGTCACCATGCCTTTCTTCCTCTTCCTCAGTGAAGAGCCTGGCATGTCTGTTTCTACAAAGCCATGGTGGGTTGTTTCTTTGTGCTGTGCTCCAGTGGGTTGATGCTGAGGCTGTGATTAAATTGTGCCTAGTCTCACCCCCTCACTGTGATGTGCATTTCTTCTTGAGGTGCCCCTTTGAGGAGGCTGGGATAGGAATCAGTCCATTTCTAGGCTCCTAGAGAAGTTTTCTTTGGCCTCTCCTGCCCTGCTGCCAAGGAAAGCTGGGCAGGCCATGGAGCAGGGCTTTCTTTTTTCTTTCTTTTTTTTTTTTTTTTTTTTTGTTTCCTTGGTACAGTCTTGGCTTACTGCATCCTCCGCCACCTGGGCTGAAGTGATCCTAGTGCCTCAGCCTCGCAAGTAGCTGGGATCACAGGCATGCGCCACCATGCCCAGCTAATTTTTGTTTTGTTTGTTTTTTGTTTTAGTAAAGATGGCATTTCTCTATGTTGGCTAGGCTGGTTTTGAACTCCTAGCCTCAAGTGATCCACCCGCATCGGTCTCTTAAAGTGTTAGGATTATAGGCACAAGCCACTGCGCCTGGCCTAGAGCAGGGTTTTCTACAGTGTTGCAGAGTGTCTTCCTATGGCCAGCTACTAAGCAAGCTGGGAATGGAATGGGTGCCTCTGCCATGCTTGCTTCCCCTCCCTTTCCGAAGCTGGCAGAATATTAGCCACTCTGCAGAGGTGATCCTGGAAGCTCTAGAGCAGGGTTTTCAACCTCAGCGCTATTGACATTTTGAGGTGGATAATTCATTGTGGGGGCTGTCCTGTGCGTTATAGGATGTTTAGCAGTATCCCTGGCTTTTACCTACCCGATAACAGTAGTACCCCTCCCACACACAGTTCTGACAAACAGAAATGTCTCCAGATTTTACCAAATGCCTCAAGGGAGGCAAAATTTCCCCCTCTATTGGTCTAGAGGAAGAAACAGGGCCAGGCCTCTCATCCTAGGAAGCTCTTCGTCTGTTTAAGGAAACACAGTTGGGCTCTGTTGAGGAAGAAGAGAGGCATGTTGACCCCAAACCAGGTGGTCTTGACCCACCTCAGCCAGCTCCTAGTCTGTACTGCAGAAGGCGTTTGATCCTCAGAGAGCCCACAACCCTGATGAGGAGTCATTCCTACCACTGAAAAGTCTCTTCTCTGATTTTGGTGAGGGTTTGGGGGAACTTGTTCCCCACTCTCAGAAAGTTTGAAGAAGAAATGTTAAGAAAAGGAAATGACTTCTGCCTTAGAGAACTCTGAATTCCAGGGTCTGAGAGATGAGAGTAACAGGGCAGGGTAAGCACTGGAGATGATGGCGAGACCCTGGGACAGTAAACCACAGAACCGACACCCCTGTGCTGAGCCATCCCTCTAACAACTGACCATTGATGGATCCCAGGAACCAACAATAAAGACCTAATTTCTCGATCTCCTGACCTCATGATCCGCCCGTCTCGGCCTCCCAAAGTGCTGGGATTACAGGCTTGAGCCACCGCGCCCGGCCAAGACCTAATTTCTCTACTGAACAGTGTTTGTCTGGGGCCCTTCGACCATTTGGAGCCTTGGGCAAATGAGCAGCACACTGAGAGCAGACCCTGGGTCCAGCTTTGGTCAGGGCTATGAGATGGGTCAGATTTGCTTTGGTGGTCATTAGGCAGGGCTTCCTGGAGGACCCAGATAAGCAAAGGAAAGCTATTGATAGTTACATTTGTTTTTCCTTCTCTTTCTATTCTTCCACAGTGTGTTTCCTGGCTGTTAGTGACCTGCTGTCCACCCCTCCTCAACATCGAGCTCTGTTGTAAATACGTCGCACCAGAGGCCACTGTGATGCCACTGTCTCCTCCTCCCCGTCCCGCCTGGCCATGTGACACTGGCTCCCTATAGACGGGCACCCCGAGATGTACCAACCTTTTCATGTATTCTGCCAAAAGCATTGTTTTCCAGGGTCCTTGACCAACTTTGGCTTCCCCAGCCCAAGGCTCCCCTGCGCCTTTCCCTTCCCTGTACTGGGGTATCTCCTGCCTGCTCTCCCTGCATTGCCTAGGGTAAAGCCTCCAGATTTGCCATACTGAGCCCCTCTTCCTAGCGTCAGGCGATACACCTGAGTCCAAATGTCTTCCCAGGCTCAGGGACCTCCATTCCTTGAGATTGTCTTGGCATGGTCCAACCCTACCTTGTGATGGACAATGTATGGGGTGGTCCTTATTTTTCCCTTTCAAATAAAACACTAGTCAGGTACCATTTTATCCCAGTCATACTTTTCCAGGTTTGGAAGACCCAGAGAGGCCAAAATCCCATCCTTAGGCACCGGGAGGGGTGGTGGTGGGTAGCATCACAAGAAACCAGCCTGAAAATCAGGTCCAGCCAGTCCAAGCACATGGCCTCCCATCTGGGAGAGCCTACTGTCCCACTCCACATGTCTGGGCACCTGCCCTGGGCTGAGGCCAGGCTGCTCCAGGGGCCTCTTGAGCCCTCACCTGCCACAGAGCAACCCAGGTTAAATACAGCCCATGCACAAAACCACAGGCCAAAGCCTATGGAATTGTTTTTAATCATCAAATTTCACCATGTTCATAGCTGGTTCCTGGAGGTGTGCAGTGCCCTCTTGCCTCTTCAAACCTACAGCTTCTCTTTGCCATTTGTGGATTTCACGTCACTCCACATAGAAGCGTTACAGCCTGGCATCCCCAGTCTTTGCCTTCTTCCAGCTGCCTCGACAGCACTGCGGCCTGTCCCTATTGCCCAGGCACGCCATTTCCAAGGGCAGGAAGGAGCAGTGTCCTGAAGCCCATCTTTTCTGTGACTGTCTTAAGTGATGTGTAGCCCCCTCCATCTTTCCACTCAACAATCTCTCACCCCTGTCCTGCTGCATGGTCCGGAGTCTGGGACCTACTTTGTTTTTTGTTATTTATGACCTTGTTTAAAGAAAATAAATATCTCCCAACCTTTATTGGTCTGGTCTTTTCTCTCTGAATTGTCCTTATTTCTGCTGATACGGGGGCAGGGGACAGCTCATCGGACTTAGTTGTCATGGATCTCCAGAAACCCCTCTCCCTATAGCCCTTCAATATGTTCCACCTGTCCCAGATCCAGAATGCCCAGTGGGATGGTCAGAGCCACCTTCCTCTGCAGCCAGGATGGAATTCCAGTCCCATCTGTCCTCATTATTGACTGTGTCGACTATGGTCCAGAGCAGGGCAATCTTTGCACTATCCACACGATCTCAGTCACCATAGCTTCACTTATCCGCAACCCAAATCATTTCCTGAACTCTGAACAGTTAGGCCCAGGTACCTCCTCCTGTCCCTCCCAGATGACCAAAAGCCACTTCATATTGACTGTTTCTGAAGCTGAATCCACCTTCCCCCTGAAACTTGCTCGCCATGAAACTTGTTCTTCCTCCAGTGTTTCCTGGCTCAGTAAGTGATAGGTACCACTGTCTCTCCAGTTGTCCAAACCAGATACCCACAGTGAATGCCTTCTCTTACACCCACCTCAGGTCTCCCACCAAATCCTGTTCATTCGCTTTTCCGTGTCCCCTGTTTTCCACCCATAGTCAGTGCCCTAGCTTAGGCCTCCTCATCTCTCACCTCGATCACTTCAGTACCTTTGCTGCCCTCCTCCTCCCCAGGTGGTCCTCCACACATTGTCAGAGGCGTCTTCCTAGCAGGCTCTGGGGCCAGGGTGGCTAAATTAGAACCCGAGGCCCACCCCTTACACTGTGTGGTGCGGCAACAAACTTTCTCTCTGTGCTGTAGTTGACTCATCTGAAAAATGGAGACAAACATTATCTACTCCACCGAGTCTTGAGGATTATACAAGTTAAAACTAGGTTAACTGGCTTTCTCAGTAACTGGCACATGGTAGACAATAAGTAGTTCCTGTTATGACATTGTTGCATTATTATAGTTAGGAACTTTATTCAGGGCAGTCTGTGGGCCAGTAGCCTCAGTATCTCCTGGAAGTTTGTTAGAGAACTGTGTCCCCATCTCAGACCTATTGAATCAGAACTTATCTGCATTTTAACAAGTGCATCAGTGTCTGAAAATTTCTGATTTAGTTGGTGACGAAATATTTCAGGGTAATTAATGAGCTCCCTAGTAGAGGAGAGAAGTTCCTTATGTGTGGTTTCATTTCTCTCACTGGAACCCTTTGCGGGCGCGTTTGCTGGGCTATGTGCCCTCTTGTCCACAAGAGGGCAGCATGATTACCTGTGTGGTTTTCAGGGGCACCCAGGTTCATCAGGGGAAAGTCATAATGGTTACCAAATTTTGAGTGTCATCTAATTCACTTGACACACATCTCATTTAATCTTCACAGCAACTCTGTGAGGTAGTGCTGTTAATGTTCCTTTTACAGGTAGGCAGACAGGTCCAAATTCCTACAGCTTGGAAGTGACTGTCAGAATTCAAAGCTGGCTTCCTTCCACATCATGCTGGATGTCCCTGGATGCTACAAGGGACCCTGGGCAGAAGTCATTTTGGCCCAGATACCTGACTTAAAAGAGCAGGAGGAGGATGACCGTGGAGATGAACCCTCTTTACACTTGATGGAGGAGGCTGAGAATGAATGAAATGCTCGTGAGCTTTGTGGTTGCTTGTGTTTTAGGCACTTTCATCTCCATTCATCCTTTGCATCCTTGTGACGTACAGGCATTATCCCCAATTTAAAGGCAAGAAAGCAAAAGCTCAGAGATGAAATGGCTTGCCCACAGCCACAGTCCGAGTGGCAGCATCTTTGTCTTCTGATTCCAAGTCTACTGAGCATTCCATCACACCCCAGTAGAGAAGGGACCATTCATGTAGTCACTTAACATGGCTTTAATGAGCACCTACTATGTGTTGGCCATAACAGTGTCCTTGCAGAGCCTACAGATCAGCATGTATGAACTCAGGAAGGGAATAAAGAAGGACACCCCAGGATCCTTGAATGAAGGATTGCCACAAAGCCAGAAGGAGCATGTTTGGGACAAACCAAAGTCCCTCTGTCACACAGACACTAGTGAATGTCCAAGGGAAACTCCTTCCCAAAAAAGGAGGATAGGCACATTTTGGAGGCAGACATAGATCTGATGGGGGAGAGACAGAATCTTGAGACTGGGAGGACTCAAGACAAAGGCATGAGGGGAATGGGGCATGACTTTGTACCCCACGCTCTTAACATACTGTTAGGAGCATTTGCTTATTAAGCAAACCCAAGCACCCAATATGTGCCAGGCATCCAATGGACTTTGTAGACAGAGGTAAATAATGAGATTCTTAAAATGAACTCATTGCCTAGAGAGACAGTGATAGAAATAGTGACCACGTTGTAAGAAGGCTGGGGTTGGGCAGTAACTAAACCTATTTGGAAACAGGCCAGGAATGGTTTCACAAGAGGTAGCATTTTTTTCTTCTTTTTTTAAGACAGAGTCTCCTCCATCGCCTAGGCTGGAATACAGTGGTACCATCTTGGCTCACTGCAACCTCTGCCTCCCAGGTTCAAGCAATTCTCCTGCCTCAGCCTCCCAAATAGTTGGGGTTTCAGGTGCCTGCCACCACACCCAGCTAATTTTTGTATTTTTAGTAGAGATGGAGTTTTGCCATGTTGATCAGGCTAGTCTCAAACTCCTGACCTCAAGTGATCTGCCCGCCAAGGCCTCCCAAAGCGCTGAGATTACAGATGTGAGCCACCAAACCCAGCCAAGAGGTAGCATTTGAGTTGAGCCTTGAAGTATCACAAAGTGGAGACGGAGGAGGAAGGGCAAGACATTTCAGGTAGAAGGAACAGCACAGACAAGCGCTGGAGACTTGAAAGTCAGCCCGGGAAGAAGACTGTGGCTGGAGTATGGGCCGAGACAGGAGAAGAGCCAGGAGAGGAGGTAGGAGTCAGGGCATCAAGGCCTTAAAGTGTCAAGAATAAGGAGTTTCCAGAAGTTATTAGGCAGGGATGTGACAAGGTCAGGTCTTTTTTATAAAGGAAAGTCACCCTAGTAGCCTGTGTAGATGAATTGGCGGGTGCCAGACACGAGGCCAAGAGGTCAGTAAAGAGGCAGTTTTAATCGGGCAAGGAAAAGACACAGGTATACTTAACTAGGATGGTGGCCACCGGGCTGAGAGAATAGGATAGTCAATATTTTGGAGGTGGAATGAACAAGAAAGAAACTAGTTAGATTTCAAAAGTGAGGGGCCAAGAACCCTTAAGTTGGATGCAGGGGCCTGTCATGCAAAGTGGGGGTTGGAAGTGAAAGGTCAAGATTTTATCAAGGGAAAAGCAAGAAGAGAGCTTACACTAGCAGCAGAGAAAGCTAAAGGCAGTCACACTTCTCCCTGCAGTCACTGTTTTGTTTGCCATCTTGGAGCCAACTCTGCTGCTCCAGCTGGCCACCCCATCAGCAGCCAGAATCAACACATTCTCAGTCTGGGGCCAGGGCTCAGAAAGTTATGTCAACTCAAGAGGCTCCCTTATTCCTCGAGCTGGCTTCCTCTCCCAGCAGTTTGCTAGAAAACTCCAGCCCACAGCCAGGCAAAACCTCGGAACCCAAGAGTAGCGGAGAGGCTGGCCTCTTCCAGGTGCAGGCAGTAGGTGACTGAGGAGTGAACAGTGTCGAGGGAGAAAGTTTCTTCCTGATTAATGACAATGATGCCATTCCATAATGACTTAAGAATGACTAATCAAACAAGCTTAGAATAACTGACATGATACCGTCTGTATCACTATAAAGCACATTTATAACCTTTGAGACCTCCAAACTCCTCTGGAGTGGGGACGGCAGACAAATCAGCAGTACCTCCTACAGATGAGGAATTCGAGGCTCTGACAAGGAAAGTGATTTGTCCAGGGTCACACCATAGCACAATCTGGACTAGAACTCAGGCCACCTGACTTCCAGACCAGTCAGTGCCTTTTTAGTCTCACGCTATAGCAAAAGGAGAGGAGGGGTGGGGCAGGGGCGTGGAGGACTAGGGCCTGATGGTGAGAGAAATGCTCCAAGCTCAGTTCAGCCTCCTACTAGCTGGGTGACCTCTGGCACATCACTTCCTTCAGAACTTCAGGTTCTGCATCCCAAAATGGGGCGATAATCCTTAATTCACTAGGTGTTACGAGGGTAAATGAGACCTAAGTATCCAAGTATAGTAAAAGCTGCTGCCTACAGTAGATAAGGTGAGAAACAGTAGATGCCATGGCACTAAGAAGATAAGGGGATTCCCATCCTGACTGGGAATCCCCAAAGGGCGGGGAGACCAAGGCACAGCCATTCTACCCCTTACTTCTGCTGGGTGGGGCTGCTCAGGCAGAATTAGTGGAAGCCAGTGTGCCCCTGGGGCCTGAGAGCGGCCCACGCTGCACCCTCCTCTGGCCTGGGGACGTCCTTCTCAAAAAATTTTTGGCCGGGTGCAGTGGCTCACGCCTGTAATCCCAGCACTTTGGGAGGCCAAGGTGGGCAGATCACAAGGCCTGGCCAACATGGTGAAACCCTGTCTTTACTAAAAATACAAAAATTAGCCAGGTGTAGTGGCAGGCACCTATAATCCCAGCTACTCAGGAGGCTGAGGCAGGAGAATCGCTTGAACCCAGGAGGCAGAGGTTGCAGTGAGCCGAGATCGCACTCCAGCCTGGGTGACAAGAGCAAGACTCCGTCTCAAAAAAAGAAAAACTTTTAACCAGGATTTTTTTTAAATAGTAAACTATAGCGAACACAGTATTTCTCATTTTAACCATGTGGAAACGAACAGTCCAGTGGCATTAATGACATTCACAAGGCTGTGGACCACACCACTATCTATACCCCAACTTTTTCATCATCCCCAGGAAGAACTCTGTACCCATTAAGCAGTGACTCCCGCCTGCAGACCTAGCCTCTATTCTGCTTTTGGTCTCTGAATTTGCCTATTTTAGGTAGCTCATAGGTGGAATCCTATAATATTTATTTTGTGTCTGGCTTATTTCATTTAGCATAATGCTTTCAAGTCCATCCATGTTGTAATGTGTATCAAAATTCTGTTGCACTTTATGGCTGAATATTTTACTAAATGCGTATTCCATATTTTGTTTAGTCATTCTCTTAATGGACACCTGGGTCTGCTTCCACCTTCTGACGATTGTGAATAAAGCTGCTATGACCGTGGGTGTACAGCTATCATTCCATTCTTTCAGATACATACCTGGGAGTGGAATGACTCGGTTAGATGACAGTTCTATGTTTATCTTTCTGAGAAATCACCAATCCGTTTTCCACAGTGGCTGCACCATTTCACATTCCTATTAGCAACGCATGAGAGTTCCAGTTTCTCCACATCCGTAGTGACACTTATTTTCTGTTTTTTAATTGTAGCCATCCTAGGAAGTGTGAAGTGGTTCCTTATTTGTATTTCAAGACCGCAAATATGGAGGGAGAAGGAGAGCTTTAGGGTCAGAAATGTGGGCTGATGCTGGCTGGCCCAGGGACTTGGGGCTTGCCCTACCTGTCCCATCCCAACATCATAAGAGACAGAGGGACCCAGGGAGCTGGACAGGGAGGGAGGGTCTCTCTAGCCCCAGGCCCTGGAGGGTTCGCAAGGCTTAGCAGCTCACACAGTGGCAGCAGGATAAAACCATTCCTTCAGGTTGAGCCTGCTGACAATTCCTGTTCCCTTTTTTGTTGCCAAAGAGTAAAAAACAGAGATTCTAGAGCCCCAGAATCTGGAGAGAATTGTGAGAGTTTCTCACAATTTTTACAAGAAAATTACATGTATAATTTTTAAAAGAAGATTTAATGTAATTTTTTATTTGGCAAATGGAAAAGCAATCTGTTTTCCCAAAACAGATTACAGATCATAAAGTTAGACAAAATCTCTTCTCCTAGAGTGATATATCTGAATTTTAAGACTAAAGAAAGTTTTAGGTTTATCAAAAGAGCATAAGTGGTTTTATTAGGTTGGTGCAAAAGTAATTGTGTTTCTTTACCATTAAAAGTAATGGCAAAAATTGCAGTTACTTTTGCATCAACCTAAATAACAGTTGGACAAATGTTAATCTAAGGATGTGTGAGTTAGGGTGATAAGCCTTCCCACCTCCATATGCACATATGGACCTCCTTATCCTTCAATATCCAAATCAAAAGTCACATGACCCCATCACATGAAAGACATAATCATGTCTCTCACAACTTTGGTAATGACACAGGATTCTTCCCTGCTACTTGCCAACCGGGGACCTCCATGGCCAGCGATGCCTCCTGCCCAGGCCTCACATGGCCACAGACCTGCCTCTGGAGGTACCATGCCCACTGACCCACCTGTGCTATAGCTTGTACCCACATTCAGGGGTTCTTGAGCTCTTTCCCCGTGTCCAAGAAGAATGAGGATATGCTGACAATTTGAAGAATGAGGATGGGCAGAGAAGAATTTTATTGAGTGATAGAAAAGCTCTCAGTGGAGAGGGGACAGGAGGGGTAGTCCCCAACCCCTGCAGTCAGGTGGTTTCTCTATCTCTCTGTGCCTGGGTCTGGGGCTTTTTATGGACTCAGAATGGGGAGTGTGTGCTGACTGGTTTGTCAGTATGCAAAAAAGGTTAAAGCAAAGACACCACTCACAGTATAAAAAAAAATTTAGGAAAGGGTAGGTATATGTAAAATAGGTGAAAGGTGGGGAGCAATCAGAGGAAAGCGCACTGAATGGGAAAACAAGTTCTCAATCTGGTTCATGGATTTAGCTGGGACTTGTAGCTGGACTTTAAACTGTCTTTGGCTTGAAGGTAGGGTTTCACCGGGGACCCCACCCTATCTGCCTAGGCATTTGTCTGCTTCCTGCCGTTGTCAATAACATTTTATATGTTCCTCTTCACTAGTATTTCACTGGGATTGTAACTATTTTCACATATGTCAGTATTTTCACTAGTATTTCACTAGTATACTCATTGTGGGTTCTCTTTTCTGGGAGCTCTTCAAGGTCAGAGACTCAATCAGTCATCCCAGCATCCTCAGCCCCAGCAAAGGTCCTGGCCCAGAGGCAACATCAGGAATCTTAGCTGAATGAATAAATGACAGGCCACACATGCAGTCTGTGCTCATTTGCCCACTGTGCACCTGTTCCAAGAAGCACCTGTGGCGCATTGGAAAAAGTGTGTGTCTCTGAGCCAGGAAACCTTGCTTCTAGTCTTGAGCTGACACTGACACACAGTGGAATTATGGGCAAGTTGCTTTACTTTTCTAGGGCAGGGGAACTAACTACTGCCCTCCAGCCCCATAAGGTGATAAGCAGGTGAACAGGAGACATGGTGGTCATTATTTTATAGTTATGCTTCATCTGAAAATGTGGTGGACTTTAAAGGTGGTAGGGATGTCATTATCTATGGGGCTCCATCTGAGCGATGCCCTTGAACCCTTAACCAAAAACACTGTCACCATGCAGGCATCCTGGTGCCTAGAATTCACTCCTAGCACCTTATAACTTTGAGCTAACCTTTGATTTCACCAGGCTACCCATTTCTAACACAAATATGCCCCTGTCAAGGACAGGGAAACTGTCACTCAAAACTTAGGGAGAATGGGCAGATCAAGCACTTCATGGGCGGGGTCCTGTGACCAATGAAGTGAATATAAAGAGGGATGTGGCAGAGAGGAAGAAGGGAAAGAGGCAGGCTCTGATTCTGAAGGGGGAGAAAATTGTGGGGGTCCACAGCGGGGAAGAGAGAAAAAGTCCAGAAAGAGGTTAGAAGCAGCTAGGAGAAGGGGCAGACTTCCCCCCAAGCTCCAGATCCTGGTTCTGCCCCTGGCTGTGTGAACTCAGTGATGTCTTTTCTTTAAACCCCACTTCCCTCCTTTGCCAAAAGGGATGATAATTGTTGTGACTATGATACAGGAGAGTGATCCATGGCAAAGAGTAGGCACAAATGTTTGTTTCCTCCCCCTAGCCCTTAGCCGATTTCATAGTTCTACTGAGTACACAGCAATCTGCAGGTAAATGTCCCTCTCTCCCAACCCCAGCCCCTACACACAGGCTCCTTTGGCTTCTCCCAGCTTGAGCAGCCAAGGCCCCCAACAGGAGACTCTTTCAGTGGTTCCATGAGAAGGCAGTTTGTGCTGCCGTTGGCATTACTGGACAAGAGTCCCCGGAATCAACACTCTCTTGCTTTTTCCTCCCAGACAGCTCTCTCTACTCCCCTGTTGTGTGTGAAAGAGGGACAAGCAGGATGGCCGCTGCACCTTGCATTGCACAGGCACACATTCTTCCTCTTTCCATGTGTTTCTGGGGCTCCAACATGGACACCCTCAGCATATTCTGGCCATAGGGTCCTGCTCTCTCTCCAAGCTCCCACAATCCTTAGGATGAGCAGCACACAGCTTCCCACTTGATTCTATCCAATTCTCGCTTACATCTGGGCATGGACCAGCTCTGCCTTAAGGGCAGTGAGCAGGCTGTCTTCTTCTCTTGGAGTCTCATGAAGCAGCTAGCATGGGCAGGTCACTCAACAAGTGTTCACCATACATTTGCAGAACTGATTCATTCCTATATTCAACAGATATCTACATCTGACAAGAGTTCGTAACTGTTAGGCATCAGTGGCACAAGGGATAGACCTTTTCAATACCTGGGAAAATGTTGGAGACCCCCCTGCCCTAAAATTATTGGCTCCAAAAGATTATTGTCAATAGAAGCACAGAAGTGACAGCAAAATAACATGGAATACAGACAACGGAGGGCTAGTTAAGGTCTTTGGTGACAGACTGACATGGATTTGAATCCTGCCTCTGCTATTTTATACTTGGATGACTTCAGGCAAGTTATACTTTCTCTGCCTCAGTTTCCCTTTGATTTCACCAGGCTACCCATTTCTAACACAAATATGCCCCTGTCAAGGACAGGGAAACTGTCACTTGACAGTTTATAAAATGGGCATAATAGTACTCATCTCATTTTGAGGCCTAAAGGAGACAAATACACCTAAGTTCTCAGCACAGTGCCTGGCCTATCATAAATGATGTGGTTACTAATGATAATGATAATAGACTTTAATGTAAAGAATATTATCTGGAATGAGGCTTGCAAGTGATATATAGTGCAGTGCCAGAAACCCAGGTTGGACAAGGCTGTTGGAAAACAGCTCACAGAACAGTGCAAGAAAGAAAGAAACAGGCTGGGTGCAGTGGCTCACGCCTGTAATTCTAGCACTTTGAAGGCTGAGGCGGGAGGATCACTTGAGCTTGGAGTTTGAGAAAGAAAGAAATAAAATTATAAAAATATCAGTGCCCCAAGCCACAGTTGACCCTGCTTAGAATTAGCTGTCTATCTATCTACTAAGTGGGACCCAAGGCCATGCCACTTTATCAGGACTAGTCAGATTCAGAGGGCATGTAGACTAGTGCAAATATAGAATTAGACAAATATAATAATTAGTGCAAATATAAGAATTGGGCCTTTCCACTCTAGGAGCAATGTGGTTTTGAAAGCCGTCTGGTGGAAAGAACACTGGTAAGGGAGACAGACCAGCCCCAGCTCTACCAGGAAGCCCCAGGAAGCCACTAACCATTCCTACCTCACTTTCCACAGTACCTGCCATGCTCTCCTCCCTGGGGAGGTGAAGTTCAAGTGGAGTGGTAAAGTGTTTTGAAAATGAACATGCTGGCCAGAAGTAAGGTGTCACTGTCCCTACAGCATGCCCCCTAGTATACACCCAGCCTGGTCTCTCCTCAGCCTCTAGGCCTGCTCATCTTCAAGACTTGCTCAAGTCCCTCCTTCCCATGAAACGTCCAGGGGTGACGGGAGCCTCTTAATGCAGCCTGTTCATGTCTCCACTCGTGGTCACATGGTCTCGTGATGATTTGAGGGTCTGCTCCATTTCTAGGGGCAGGGTCAGCATGTAATTTTCCTTTCCCTCCCTAGTGCCAGCACGGGCCTGACACTGAGTAGGCACCTTGTCAGTGTGACTCGAATAAACAAATGAGGCTTTCCCAACTACCCCAAATCACAAGGCTCCCCTCCCTCTTGATGGCAGCATTCAGTGGTCATTCATCTCTTTCTGCATGCAACATTTTCACATTGTGCTTCAATGACACTGAACTCAGGATGCATTTTGTCTTATCCCCCTACCGGCTCAGCTTCCAGGGCTGCATCCTCTGTATCCCCATAGCACCCACTGAGCCCGGGGCCTGCCCCTGAGGATTACTCATTAAGCAGTTATTAATTTGCAGCCAGACTTTCCTGAGTCTCAGTCGCCTGGTCAAGATGTTTGATGACTGCCCCATCTCAGACATTATTAAAAGCGCAAGATTTGGGGCCAGTCTGTGGTACTCTCAACAAGTGACTTAACTCTATAAATCTACCTCCTCATCTGTAAAATGGGGATAACTGTATTGACCTCATAGGGTTGGAATGAGCATTCAATATTTAACTCATGAAGCTTTTAGAATGGTGCCAATACTCTGATTAGCTCAGACCTATCCTGTAGTTCTGAGAGGTCCAGGTTCTGTGATGAAAAGGGAGCAGCCTCCCCTGCAGACGGTCACTTTCTGTCTCGTCTCAGGCCTGTTCCTCTTGGAACTGGAGGAGGCAGGTTGTGAGTAGTGACAGTAACTTGGTAAGAGGATTTCCAGAATCCTGGTGTGCTCTGCAGAAATCCTGGGAATGTGACAAGATCACTTCAGACTCTGAGGAAGCTGGGTAGTAGAACATCAGAGCCTTTCTTTCCCTTCGGGCCACAGAGCTGTGGGAAGCTGAGGTCCTACGGGCTTGTGGGGAAGGGGCAGAGACGGCGGGCATCCAACCACCCAGTCCTTACACTGTGTGGCTTCCTTGTGAGCAATGCATGCCCACAGCCCTGTGAAGGATCCTGAGCCAAGTGGCCTGAAATGTTCTCTTGGCACAAGTGCCCAAATATCACAATCACCCATCCGTGCAGCCTTAGCCCCTGCTAGGCCTTTTGCTGGGAAACACATCTCATAACACTCCACTTATAAAAAGTCTACCTGTCCTCCAGAGCACAGCTCAAAGGACGCCTTTGCAGAACTGCTGAATGCCTACTTATGTCGAACCAGACCTTCTTCTGGGGCTACCAAGAGGAATGAGGAGCACAGAGCCTAGAGGGGGCAGCCTGGCAAATACATAAACATTGAAATTCAGTGACCTGAGGGCTGGAATAGAGGCATTTACAAAGTGCAGCACAGCCACAAAGCACTTTCACTGCAAGGAAGGCAACTGACCAAAGTTAAACAAATGAACAAAGTCATTTCAATCCTGATAAGTGTTATGAAGAAAACAAAGTCAGTTCATATGAAAGAAAGTGGCTAGGTGGTGGCATGGTCATGGAAGCTCTGTGAGGTAATATTGAGCCACTGCATTGAGTGGAATGACGAAAAGAGCTCAGCAGTGGAAAGACTGAGGGGATGGCAAATGTCAAGGGCTGAGAAGTGGAAGTGAAGGTGGTGGTGATGGACATGGCGGTGATGGGGACAAGAAAGAATTCCAGTATCTGGAATGTAGCTGGGGACAGTGGTGGGAGGTGAGCTGCACTGAGATTACAGCATAAATAAAGTGCTGTACAGTCATTCCTCAGCATCCATGGGGAGCTGGTTCCAGGACTTCAAGAGGACACCAAAATCTACAGATGTTCAAGTCTCTTGTATAAAATGGTGTAGTATTTGCATATAACCTCCAACCTGCACACATCCTCCCATATACTTTGTCACCTCTAGATTACTTATAATACCTAACACAATTTAAAAGCTGTGTAAGAAGATGCTATACTGTGTTGTTTAGGGAATACACTACAATCTATTTTTTCTGTACCGAGCATGTACAGAATAAAGTCTGTTATCATCCATGGTTTTTTTTTCAAATATTTTCAATCTGAGGTGGAATCCATAGATGGGGAACACATGGATGTGGAGGGCCAACTGTACTGTGCCCTTTTTTCCACTCAGCATTATAATGTAAGAATATTCTCAGTTGGGAAAATCATTTGTAAACATTTTTAATGACTGTATTAAAAAACCATCATATAAAAAGAAAAGAAAGTTGCTTTCAACTTAAAAAAAATCCTTATACAATGTACCACTCGTCTGGGATATGCTTCTGGGAGGGGGACACTCCCTACTTGGGCTGCAACAGAAGACAGTAGGGAGAAGGGCTTAAAGTTCTGGGAGTCAGGCTAGCCCCTCCTGCAGGTGTCCTCATTGCCACTTCTTGGTCCCTGTGGTTAAGGGTCAAAGTGCCAGAAGACCCACTGATCGAACCTGAGACTGTCGAGATGTCCTGTTCCCAACAGAGAGTATCTGAGCTCCAGAAACTTCCCTCTCAGGCCTCCACTCCCCCCTCCTTTGTACTATGCATCCTACTCTGACTCCCATGGCTGGAGTAGATCAAATGTACATTCTCAGTGTCCCCTGGTAACGACCTCTCCCTTGCCTCTGATTTGCAAGGCACAGGCAAAGCTGACAAAGCCTTCCTCCAGGAGGCTGCTCTGCTTTCTCCTCTCCTACCCCAGCTTTTGGCTCCTGGCTTCTCTGGAAAGCCACAGGACTCCACCAGCTTCTCTCTGACAACAGTTCAGTCTTCAGGGCTGGAGCTGCAGGGTCTGCGGAACTCCTGTCCATACTCATGTATCCACTTGTTGGCCACTGAGAGAGAACAGGGAAGAAGGAGACAGCAGACTCAGCAGAGCAAACAGAAGCAGTGCTGCAGACTGGTGCGCACTCACAGGGGCATGTGAGTGCCCCCTTAAATTCTGCATCCTAGGCAACTCACTTGCCCATCCTAGTCCTGGCCTCACTATGGACTACAAGCTGTTTCTCCCAGCAGATAAATAGCAAAGAGGACATTGTCCTCTGGAAAAACGTGACAGGTCCTGTCTCCTGTAAACTCATTTTCAAATGTTTGGGAACTAAGGTCACTCACTCTTCATTTTGGAAGCCCCTGTCCCCCCATGAAGGCATTCCAGAGTACTAAGAGAAAAACGGATGGCATCTCCTGGCAGCCTCCACCTCAGCTCATGAGCCCCCTTCCACTTCTTTTTCTGTATTCAGAGCTAAGTGCTCCTGGATGTATATGTGACATAAACACATCCATCTGCTTACTGATCTCTTCTTTGTTTTCCCACCTCCTCATGGAGAACGCTACATGCGAGAGGCAATGGCTTGACACATCTTCCCTTCGGGTAGAGTGTGGATGGAACAACATACTCCTCTCCGGAGGTCCTCAGGAATCAAAGCCTGTCTGGTCAGGTGAATAAACCTTTACTGACAGTTACTCTGTAACAGGAACCCCTGCCTGTTATGGGCTCCCCATCTGTTGGGGGCACCGCATTCATAATCTGATCTTCTCAATATAATGTGGCACTGTAATGAAGCGTTTAGAATGGGATGGCTGTGCTAGGTCCCACCCACCCCCTGTTTCACTCTACTCTGCACCCCGTACCCCCTTCTCATGCTCAGAAAGGCAGGACTTACCCCACTTATCTCCCACCAGGACAGGACAGCCCGCATGAAGTGTGTCACTGTCCCCTTCACCACTCCTCTGCAGGTTCCACCAAAACAGTGCTGCATTCTGAAACAAGAGGGTCCAGCCCCAGGGAGGGTCAGCCCAGAACCTCAGTCCTCGGGAAGCACACACTAAGGACAAATGCAGGCATGTCATTGAGGAAGCCTTTCCATGCAGGCTGGGGGCAATGCACGCATAAAATGGCACAAAATGGCATAAGTTGCCATTGACTCATTCATGCATGGGTCACTGACAGAGTCCACTGCGCCCCAGGTCCTGGGGCTGCAGAGACAAATCACATCCAGTTCTGCTCTCCAGGAGCTCACAAGAAATAGACATAAAACAGACCTGAACAAGACAGCATGGTGAGTTCTGGGAGAAAAGTGAGCATGTGTGTCACCGGGTCACTGAGGAGAAACACCCAACAAAACCACAAGGTGGAACAAAATATTCCTTACACAGCCAAGCACATCACCAACTCAGAAGCTTTTCCTCCCATAGGCACTTATGACTAACACCTTCAGGGAGCAGGCAGTATCATAATCCCCATTTTCCTAGCAAAGAACTGGAGGCCCAGGGCTTTAAATAATGCAACAAAAGAAGGAGCAAAGTGAGGACGCAAGCCCAGGTGTTCTGACGCTAAATCCTGTATGTTTTTCCCCTATACACTGCTTCTTTGCCCTATCTACTTCCTGTAGTCAAATTACTTTAACCTTGGCCCTCAAAGTAGACAAAACCCCAGGTCATGAAGAGCTTTCCAGGATGCATTGGCAGTCTCTATGTTCCCAAGCCTACAAGAGGCACCAAGTTCCTGAGCATTCAGAGACACCTGGCATTGATTTATCAAATGCTTAGAATGCATCAGGCACTGTACTACCTGCTTTACAGGAATGATCTCGTTTAGTTATCTACATTTCATTCCTAAATTAGGTAAGGGCTGCCAGGGAGTTGGACTGATCTGAAATTTGGAGGAAATACTCATTCATGATGCAAATCTCTTACACTCGGTTCTCCTCAGCGCCTATCCTTTCCAAATTCCTATTGCACCATCATAATGCCTGCTGACATCTCTGTAAACTCCTGGATCAAAGGGCTATGAATTTCCCTCTGCACCCTCTGTTTCTCTAGCTCTTAATGTGGACTGAACTAATAATGGAAGGAACTAGATGCTGTAGAGGATCCAAAGTAAATAAAACAGAGCTCTTATCTTGAGGAGCTGTACTGTGACAGAGAAGACAGACGTGTAATCATCTACTTGCAAGGTAAGTGTAAATAAAATAACAAATAGAGACACAAGTGACAAGCATGTTTGTGATAGTAAAGAAGACTATTGGATGATCTGTGATTCTGAGAATTGGGGAAGACCTCTTTTTGGCCCTCTTCCCAGGACTGGGCTTGCAAGCACAGAGAGCGTGAAGGTTAGGGGGTGAGCGCTGCACTCCCTCAACTCCATCTTCTGGGACCAGGGCCCCACTCACCTTAACCACAGGCACGCTGAGGTTGGCATAGATGAAGGCTGTGGCTCCTCCGGCTTCCACCGAGCTCAGCTACAAGACCAGAGGAAGAAGCCAGAGTTAAAACAGCCACCGACTTCCCTACCCTGTCATATGACGTCATTTCTGCATAGATTCCTAGATTCCTTCCCATGGTCTTCTATTCAACTCTGAGAGAAATACTTGAAAGACAGTGACCCAACTTAGGAGGAATTTCGGGAGCCTACTCAATGGCATTGGTGTTGCCTACAGGGCCACAAGAGGATAATGTTTTGGTATTCCTTCTTTCTTTTCCCTTCCAGTTAACATCCTTATTGAGGGCTACAATAAGTAGATTCAAACTTTTTTGACTGAGACCCTTAGGAAAAAATACATTTTAAATAATGACCCAAGACACACACACACACACATACAAACACACACACACACACAAACACACACACACACATACACACACACACACAGCCTGAAATATAATTGTCATAAAACATTCTTACTATCTGAGATAACTTCTGATCTTCTCTATTTTATTTTATTCTATTCTAGCATAGTTCTCTGAAATGCTCATCATTAGAACCACTAAACTAATCTCACAACCTATAACGGATCATGACTTGTGGCTTGAAAACCAGTTTAGACTATGATTCTTCTTGGAAGCTGGGCATCATAGGAACTACTCATTACACCTTTGGCGTATTCTCCAGATCACTCTGCTCCTCTCCAGGAAACCCCAGCTAACCCATCACTGGTCTGTTCTAGGATTATGCATATGTTTTCTTAATGTGAAGCTTTTTTTCTGGTTGTCACAGAAATATATAATAATTATAAACTTTTTTAAAACAGGAAAATATTTTTAAATACCAATACATATCATTGTACCATCCAGAAGAAAGTTACAGTTGACTTAGTGATAGTTGACATTTATTGGGCACTGACTATATGCCAGACGTTACACTATGTCCTTACAAATATATTATCTCATTTATTCCTCAAAACAATCCTAGGAATTACAATTGTTATTATTTTTAACTCTTCTCATTTTACAGATGAAGAAACCAAGTCTCAGAGAGCTTAGGTACCTTATTAAAGGTCACATGACTCTTCCAAGACAGAGCCAGGATTTGAGCTGAGCCAGTGCCGTGTGACTACAAAGTCCCTGCTCATAACCATCATGCTACACCTTTGGAAATTTAGGTCATATCCAAACATTTATTATTATAAACAACACTGCACTGAACAACTTAATGAAAAAAAAATCACTTTGCATTTTGGATTGTTTTCATAGGAAAGAGTCTTAGCACTAGTATTATGGGGTCAAAAGGATATGCATAAATTTTATACTTATACATTTTGCTAAATTATTTTTGCAGCAGTTGCATCACACAAGAGTGCCAGTTTTACCTCATGCTGCCTAGCACTATCTACCAGAAGGTTCATGCTCTTTAATCTTATGGCAGTCAAATCCCAGCACATTTACTTGTGTTACAGAGCAAGAGGTATAGGAGGTAGGACGCTGGCCCTTGGTAGATGCAAGTGAACTGACGTGGTGATTTGGAACCTGGAAATGGCAGTGGTGACTATCAGCATTCCTTGGCTCCCCCGGTAGCACACTGGGAAAGCCAACAAGAACAACAATTGGTTCCTTGTGTTTAGGTAACTAACAAATTAGATTATTCTATTCCAGCCCTTGCCAGTAAGGGGCAACCTGGACTTTCCTGCATTCTTTTACCTGTGGTTTTACAATATGGTGGAAAGGAATGACATAGCCAACATATTAAAAAGAAAATCAGATTCTGCATGCAATGAAGCTTATGAGCACAGCATGGGCCGTGAGAACAGTGGGGAAGGGAGAGAAATCTTCCCTCTGTATACCTTCTACTGTTTTGTATTGGGGCTGTTTTTTTTTTTTTTTTTAATAGAGACAGGGTCTCACTCTGTTACCCGGGCTGGACTCAGACTGCTGGGCTCAAGCGATTTTCTTGCCTCAGCCTGCCAAGTAGCTGGGACTACAGGTGCACACACTGCACCCAGCTTGAGACTGATCTTATGTCCAATCTGAGCAGAAAATCACCAACTGGATTTCAACTCAACCCTCTGTACTTCTTAAAGATTATTTTCTCCCTACAATATCAGTCTTAGGTTTCCCACAAACCTTAACATTTGTCTTGAGAAATGTTTGTCTTGAAATTGTCTCAAGAAATTCCAACCTGCAGATAAAAGACTTAGGCATAATCTAGCACTTCCCAGGTCCCACGATACTGATTCCCCCTTATGAGACCCTTTCCTTTAATTGCTCTGTAGGATGCCATGACAGAAACATACAGTATGGAACTTTCCAGAGTGACATCCCTTCTTACTTTATCTCATCAGATCCTCACAACACTATGAGGAAGCACAGGGCAAAAAGTGAGCTCAAATAATAGATGTAATCTGTGCTGAGGTCACATAGTAAGTGGCAGAATCAGGATTAGGTCAACTGACTCCAAACCCAAAGTGCATTCCGTTCCACTGTGTCTCAAATACTTAAAACGCAAATGCACATTAGTGCACATGCATGTGAAAGTGTGTGAGAGTGCGTGCACAAACACAAACACACACACATGCATTTGGCATTTAAAATTACTGGGTTTTTATACCCATGCTACCTTTGCTATAGTAACTGGGGCCCTGTAACCAGGGAACCAGCCATAGGAGATATTGAGGGGATAAAGAACAGAGATATATTGCGCCCTAGATGCCCTATTTTTTGGCAGTAGTTCATTCTTTCACTGTCTGTGACCTCCCATGACAGCTGGAGTGCTAAACCAGAGATGCAACCAGCTGCAGCTCCAAGATGTGTCCCTTGCCTGATAACTGACCTCAGAATGATCAGAATGAGGCCAGATACCATTGTAAGTGGAAGCCTTCCAGTTCCATAGGAAGTACAGAACTGAGCCACATAAGAAACACATTGACATTGCTGGCATTAAAGACTACACAGAATGCTGGCCTCCAACTGCCCTTTCTTGGCTGTCCTGTGGAGACCAGAAACAGTCCTAATAGAAGAGGAAAAGCTGGGGTGCGGGATGTCTGCTATTCTAATGAGCCTGAAACAAGGACTTCATCCTTGGTTGTTATATAGAGCCCCTTCAGTTAACAGTAAGATATCTCTTCTAATAAGTGGTTAATTCTAATAATCTCTTCCAGTGACAGGTGATTGAAATTATGGCTTGCCACAGAGAAGGAAGTAAACCCACATGATCTGAAGGAAAGGGGATAGGTGAGCTGATACAGACTGGGGCCGACTCCTGATCAGGCCAGGAATTAGGAGAGAAGTACAATTTATTGTTGTACTTTGAAAGGGGTGTCATGGAGATTTTACTGAAGATTTTATAGAGAGGTAAGGAAGATAATTTTCACTAAATATCAGAGGCAGCACTCGCTGAATTTCTCTCAGTGTCTCTACTCTTCCCTCTTGTAAATCTGCTGCCTCATTCCTCATCCGTGTCTCTCCCCACAGCTCCACAACCTCATCTATGGGTTGTTTTTCAACACTGATTAGTCCATGAGACCTCAAGGACACAGACTCTCAGAGCCTCCTCCTGTGTTGTTCGAGTCCCTCTATCTCTTTGCCTTCAGTGGAGCTCCACTTCCCATCCTAATCCACTGCCCATACCAAGGTCATATTTAGATTTATACACTGTCAGCTCTTTAAGGGTAGAAACCTTGTCTTGTATTTCTTTACATCTCCTACAGTGCCTATCAAAAATGCTGTCTGAAATTTGCAAAATTCTGGGAGATTTTTGCACTGAGTACCAGATAAAATCAATATATGAAATTGCTTTGAAAACAATAAAATAAAGTAGAGCTATAGTCAGTCATGAAGTAAGAAGCCCAGAGCAAGACTCACATAGATCATAAATGTTGCAACTCGGTTTCCAGACTTCATTCTGTAGAGGGGGCTGCTTGGTGACTGAGAAAAAAACAGAACATATCATTATTTTACACACGTGGCACCAGTGGGACAGGCAGGATTCCACTATTAATACAAATAGAAGTAAAATGGGGGTGTCAAAGATGGGATATAGTTCTGAGCTACACCTACTGGATTATGTGCCCGTCTTTGCTGGCAGGTACTCAATACAATTTTTTTTTTTACTAATGTATTAGATACTCATATAAAAAAATTGTATACTAACCAAAGAGAACTACTTGTCAGTAATGAAAGTACTACATGAGGGGTTAATTGCACCTCTGAGTTTTCTGTGAAATATAGCAATTAATATATAAAATATTACAGACAATTATTCTGTAGGAATACCAAATCAGAAGGCCAGAGTTCCAGTGACTTGCTGAAGAGACATACTCTTTTCTTTTTGTCACGGAACAGTTTGAGATATGATTTACATTCCATAAAATTCACCCCTTGTAAGCCTACTGTTCAGTAAGTTTTAGTAAATTTTAACAGTCATCCAATCATTCCCACAATTGAGGTTTAGAACACAGAACACTTCCATCTGCTGAAAAGTTCCTTCATGCCAATTAGCAGTCAATCCCTGCTCCCACCTCCAACCTCAGGCAACCCACTTATCTGCTTTCTCTTTATAGCATTCCATTGTGCAGATATATCAAAATTTGTTTATCCATTCACCTGTTGACAGACATCTGGGCTGTTTCCAATTCTTGGTTATTGCAAATAAAGCTACTATAAACTTTTGTGTACAAGTGTTTGTAGAGACATATTTTCTTTTTCTTTTGGGTAAAATACATAGGCGTGAAATGGCTGGATCATAAGTAGGTGAACCTTTAACGTTTTAAGAAACTGTCAGACTTTTTTCCAAAGTGTCTGTATAATTTTGTATTCCCACTAGCAGTGTATGAGAGCTTCAGTTCCTCCACATCCTCACCAACACTTGGTATAATCTTATTTTATTGTAGCCATCGTAAGAGAGTGCAGTGCTATCTCACTGTGGTTTTAATTTGCATTTCCCTAATGATGTTGAGCTTCTTTCCATATGCTTCTTAGCCATTCATTTATCCTCTTTGGAGAGGTGCCTACTCAAATAACTTTTTGTCCATTAAAAAAATTGAATTATCGGCCGGGCGCGGTGGCTCAAGCCTGTAATCCCAGCACTTTGGGAGGCCGAGACGGGCGGATCACGAGGTCAGGAGATCGAGACCATCCTGGCTAACACGGTGAAACCCCGTCTCTACTAAAAAATACAAAAATCTAGCCGGGCGAGGTGGCGGGCGCCTGTAGTCCCAGCTACTCCGGAGGCTGAGGCAGGAGAATGGCATAAACCCGGGAGGCGGAGCTTGCAGTGAGCTGAGATCCGGCCACTGCACTCCAGCCTGGGTGACAGAGCGAGACTCCATCTCAAAAAAAAAAAAAAAAAAAAGAAAATTGAATTAACTTATTACTGAGTTATAAAGGTTCTATAGATATTTTGGATACAAGTTCTTTACCAAATATATGACTTGCAAATATTTTCTCCTAGTTGGTGACTTATCTTTTCCTTTTCTAATGATGTTTTTTGAAAACCGAAGAATTGTAATTTGATAAGGTCCAATTTATCAGTTTTTTTCTTCTTTTATGGATCATACTTTGGTGTCCTATCTAAGAAATCTTTGCCTAACCTGTGGTCACAAAAATTTTCTCTTATGTTTTCTTCTAGAAGTTTTATAGTTTTACATTTACATCTACGATCCATTTTGTGTTAATTTTCATATATGGTGTGAGATAAGGATGTATAGTCATTATTATTTGCAGATAGATATTAAATTGTTCCAATACCATCTACTGAAAAGATTATATCTTCTTCACTGAATTTCCTTGGCACCTTTGTCAAAATCAATTGATCACAAATGTGTTGGTTTATTTCTGGAATCTGTTCTGTTCCATTGACCTATGTGTCTCTCCTTACACTGGTACCACACTGCCTTGATTCCTATAGCTCTATACTAAGTTTTGAGATCAGGTAGTGAGTGTCCTCCAATGTGTTCTTCTTTTTCAAAATTGTTTTGGCTGCTCTAGGTTTTTTGCATTTCCATATACATTTTAGGATCAGCTTGTTAATTTCTATAAAAATAACCCTCTTGGAATTTTTATAAAGCTGGGGTTCAATTTATAGGTCAATTTTGGGGAGGTCATTTTAATCCTCAAAAATCACTACTGGGTATCTACCCAAAGGAAAATAAAGTATTATATTAAAGGAAAAACACCTGCACCCAGATATTTATTGCAGCATTATTCACAACAGCAAAGTAATGGAACCAACCTAAATGTCCATCAATGGTTGATTTAATAAAGAAAGTATGGTATATATACAACATGGAATACTATCCAGCCATAAAAAGAATGAAATCATTTCCTCTGCAGCAACATGGATGGAGCTGGAGGCCATTATCCTAAGTGAACTAACTCAAAAGCAGAAGATAAGTTATTGCATGTTCTCACTTACAAGTGGGAGCTAAACAATGGGTACACATGCACATAAAGATGCAGGTAACAGACACCGGAAACTCCAAAATGGGGGAGGGTGAAAGGGGAGTGAGAGTTGAAAAATTACGTATCAGGTACAACATTCAATATTTGGGTGATGGGTACACTGGAAGTGTAGTCCCCACCATTACACATGTAATGCCCATATAACAAGCATAGCTGGGTGCAGTGGCTCACTCCTGTAATGTCAGCACTTTGGGAGACTGAGGTGGGAGGATTGCTTGAGCCCAGGAGTTCAAGAGCAGCCTGGGCAACATAGCAGGACCTTGTCTCTACAAAAAAAAATTTTTTTAATTAGCCAGGTGTAGTCCTAGAGCTACTTGGGAGGCTGAGATGGGAGGATTGCTTAGCCCAGGAGCTCAAGGCTGCAGTGAGCTATGATGGTGCCACTACATTGCAGCCTTGGCAACAGAGCAAGACCCTGCCTATAAAGAAAAAAATAAATACATAAATAAATACGTAAATAAAAAACAAGCATATATACCCCATGAATCTAAAATTTAAAAATATATATATTTGCTATTATCAGCAAAGATGGCCAGTTGAGATCATGAGGATAGAAGAGTTACTGGAGGAAGGACAATCCTCACCAGGAAGTCCCTGAGTGAAGAAGTCAGATGATTCCATGACAAGCCACATTCTTCCCTCACCAGCAAATTTTAGAAGAGAGATGGTGGCAGACAAGAAAATGAGTCAGCAACAATATGCTTGAAACTAATGCTTTCAGATGTTTCTAGAACAAGAACCTTTGTTCTAAGGTTTCACTTAGTATTCCCTGAGAGCCTACAAGAGCTCTGCCTCAGAGAAATAAATAATGTCCTGGCTTACTACCCCAGGGGATTGGTCATTGACTCCACCATTACCGTAGCGTGGTCAAAGTGAGGCTCATAGTGCCCTCCGATGCCATAGTTCACCACCTGCAGATACTCTGCATACGGAGGCCGGACATCAAGGCCTGTGAGGGCAGCAATGCGGTGGTTAAGGGTCACCAGCATTGGGTCAACGGTGTCCTTCAGCCAGGCACTAAAACACACCACAGATTGAAGTATCAATGATCTGATGCCTGAAATGACTAAATGATGTCTCTGAATGAGTGAATAAACAAATAAATTATGTTAATTGCCAGAAGGAAGGATGGAAGGAAGGAAGGAAGAGAGGGAGGGAAGACAGACATAACTGCCTAATTACCTACTCATTCCTCATGGTATGTCTGCCCAGTTCACTTTGTTCTCTACCTCAACAATCTCATGGCATTGAGATACAAAGAGGAATAAGACAAAACCCCGGCCTTCAAAGCTACTATGGTGTAGAGACATCTGAACAGAGGGACCCAGATACACTGGGAAAAGCTTGAGATTTAGAGAAATGTGACGAGTCCCCGATCCTCTGTGATCCTAAGTAAAGTATTTAACCACTAACCTCTCTAAGGGTCAGTGTGTTGTCTATAAAATTGAGATGATAATAGTATCTACTTCACAGACTTAAAAAGATTGTGAGAGGCAATGCTTATGAAGACACTTTGTGAGCTATATGTTAGTGTTACTTTTAAACACAGGAAAATCTCTGCTCTACTGCAAGACAAGCCAGGATAGGGCAAAGACTAAACAGCAGAGTTCAGTCTCTTTTCCTGAATGTCTTGTTGAGGTTCTGACAAAGTGGCAATTTTGGAATCAGAATTTATGTCCCTGGAAAATGAGGAAGTGCTCCCTAAAGCCAGTGGGCCTCCTGGGGAGACCATAAGGCTCTGAGGGAAGAGCCTTGGCATGATATGGAAGACCATTTCTTTGCTCTTTGCTTTTGATGAACTAATGTGCTCATTCTTTTAAATAGAGTGCAAGAGAGTGCTATGCCACATGCTCTTAGGTTTACAGAGATCCCCAAGACAGGGTTATTGCCTTCTAAGAGCTCATGGATTATGGGAGAAAGGACAAACACAAATATAACTAAGAACAAAGTAAGGTACAGTGAAAAATTGAGAAACAGACTTTAAAGTGCTGGGGAGCACAGAGGAAGAAGAAGTTCATTCCAGTGGGGCACTCAGGTAAGATGGTGACATTTAGGCCAAATTTTGAAGGGTACATAAAATTTCAATAGATGGAAAAGATGTAGGAGTATTCCAGCCTGAAGAAACAGCATAAGCACAGACATGGAGGTGTGGCAATAAATTATGCATAAGGAGATAGGAAGAAGTAACGGGAGATACAGCTGGAGAAGCAGCCTCAGGGCATGACATAGAAAGCTGAAAACACTGTGATATGGAATCTGGACTTCACTTTATGGATAATGGGTAGTCAGTGAAGGTGTGCGAGCAGGAAAACGATTTGGTAATTAGAAGTTCCCTGGTGACCTTTGGGAGACCAGCTCCAGTGAAGTTGTGAGGACAGAATCAAAAGTCAAAGAGCTGAAGAGTGATGCAAGTAGAGAAAGAAAGTAGTTTCTTGTTCTGAAAAGGGAAGAAAATACCACCTGCTCCCCTGGAAGCAATTAACCCAAGGCTGAATTTTCTCTCTGACACTACAATATCAGAAAGGTTAGAAAAAGCAATGAAGCTGAGGTCATAGGGACCTTCCATAGCTTAGAGAATAACTACTAATATGAAAGGCCCTTAATGTACTAGACCAAGTAAGTTAAGCCAAATGATTCTGAATCACAGCTTTGATCACTCACCTCCCTTCCCAGACAGCACAAACAAATCCCCATTCTGAGGTCTGGCCTCTTGCCAAGGATGCTGACATCACTGTCTCACATGTCTTTGGTGGATGCAAGTAAAGGGCTGCAGTGGGGGGTGGGCAGGGCTGGAGGGGTGGGATAAAGCTGGGCTCTCACAGCTGAATCTGCTCCTCTACAGAAGCCATCAGGGCCACAGAGTCTATTTGTCCTTCTGGTCTCATTGTTGGCAAGTCATGCTTTGAATATGAGTCAGGAGGTGGGAACAGAATCTTGTAAAGTTAAAATTACAAATGTAGACAGGACTATATCTTCTGGAAAAGCAATCCTGTTTAGAAGAACAACTACAGACTTATTTTTTGGTTTAGGCCAGAGGAGCTCTTCCAAGTCTCTCTCGAATGGCCTTCTAGTTAAATCCTCAGATGATCTAACGATCTGGGAAAGGGGAGTGGAAACTTTTCCCTCTTAAAAAGAATGTATCGCTATAAATGTGAACTAGGAGTTCTCCACCTAGTCCCTGAACGGCTGTTGCTGACTGGCAGTCAGCTATGCTACGGGCCTGAGGGTGGGCAGCAGGTATGACCTTCTTACCTTTTGCTGATGCGGTACTCCACTTGTAACTGCTTCTCCCCTGATGCCACCACTGATCTCTGTAGCTGGTGGGAAGGATGTAAGACAAAGTCCAAGTGGTTAGGATGCAAAAGGAAAGGCTTGTCATTCGACAGACATGCTCCTCCCTTAAGCATAAACATAACAGACGCCAGTTCCTCCCTAATTAAAGGACATTTTGCATGTGGGACTAATTTAGTGACAGCTATCAATCCTGAAAATAAAAAACCATAAGGCACTAAAGATCGTAGAGTTGAAAATAACCTTTTTTTTTTTTTTTTTTTTTGCATTCAAGGGCTTAATTTTAATTTTGGATGGGAAGTCTTTTGCATTGCCATGGGTCTTTAGAAAATAACTTTTAACACTGTGTCTAGTCGACAGTAAGCACCCGATAAAAGTTTGCTAAGTTGAATTGAACTGTTATTTGAATCCCTTTTGTATCTGCAAGACTGTGAGTTAGGTAAGAACAGGGGCTATTTCTCATTCGTCTTTGTTTCCCAGGGTCAGGCACTGACCTGGGGCTGGCCTATGGTAAGCACTTCGTAAGTGTTTGTCGAATTAAAAACGAACACCTCCAGCAACACGAAACTCTCTACACTCAGAGGCAGCCTGCTCCTTTTGAATATTCTAATGAAAGCCTTTCTTTATAGAGAATCAGAATCTGTTTTTGCTATAACTACTTTTTTAAAACAATTGATATATAATAGTTATAAATGTTGAGGGTACTTGTGAGATTTTCATAGCTGCAACTGCCTTGATTGTGAAAAGACAACAGTTTTGATAACACTAGTTTAATTAAATGCCTCTCTTTTGTTCTGAATGTCTAGATATAGCATTTAAATTATTATTATTATTATTATTATCTTTAGAGATAGGGTCTTGCTATGTTGCCCAGGCTGGAGTGCAGTAGTACAATCATAGCTCACTACAGCCTCCAACTCCTAGACTCAAGCAATCCTCCCACCTCAGCCTCCCAAATAGCTGGGACCATAAGCACATGCCACCAAACCTGGCTAATTTTTTTAAAAAATGTTTTTTGTAGATATGGGGTCTTGTTTTGTTGCCCAGGCTGGTCTTGAACTTCTGGTCTCAAGGGATCCTGCTGCCTCGGCCTCCCAAAGTGCTGGGATTATAGGAATGAGCCACCATAGCAGGCCTAAATTATTTTTAAATAAAGTGTCTCCTAATTGCAAAATCCAGGGACAGAAAGAGAAATATTATTTATTAATATGAGGGTAAATGCCTCTGTCATCAGAATGTCAGCTCATGAGGGCAAGGACTTGACCTTTTTTCAGTGCTGTATCCCCAGGGTCCATTCAACGCCTGGCGGTGGAATAGGTGCTTAGTACTGGTTAAATAAACAAATGAATGAATGAAACAGGGCACTGTGCTTAAAGGTGCTCACAGGGCTCAGACCCAGCTCTGGTGCTTCACAGGCAGGCAGAGCCTGGGGCAATGAGCTACACAGACAGAAGCTCTTTCCCTTCTCTGAAGCTTCCATAATGTCATTGTCCCTCCTGCTAAACCAGGTAGACAGTCTTGGAAAAGCCACTTCCTTTCCTTGGGCCTGTTTCCCCATCTATAAAATGCAGCACAGGAACAACATGTGCTTGCGAGTTCCTCTCATCATGTGGCTCTACAACCTTATGAAGCAGGAAATCAGAAGGGGATTGATGTTGCCTCTATCCATTGTCCCTGGTGTGCTGTCCTGAGCCATTTGTAGAGGAGAGACTCACAGAAGAGGGATGCTCCCTTCTGTTCTTTTAGGGCCAAACCAATGGTTAAAAAAAAAAAAGAAAAAGAAAAAGAAAAAAAAAAAAAACCTAAGGAATCCTTTCTCCACTCCAAATTAAGAAGCCACCTTATACTTAATTCCTGTAACAATCATTAATTGTCCATGTACCAGTCACTCATTTTTTAGAACAAATATTTATTGGTTGTTCTCTGTGCTAAGCACTGTGCTAGGCCCTGGAAAAACAATATGTTAACCCAGACAATGTCCCTGCCCCTAAGACATCTAATGGGGCCATAATAGGTAAGTATAGAATGCCATGGAAATACAGAGAGGGGCACAGAGCCCCTTCTTAGGAGGGACAGGAAGTCTTTCCAGGATGTCCACGAGACACACTGGAATCATACGGGTGAGAAGTCAAGGGCAGCTCATTCCAGGCAGACAGAAGAGTGTGCAGCTGGAGCATCAAGTGCTGGGGGAGATGTGGTGGAAGGGGTTGGCAGCAGCCAGGCCATGGAGACTTGTAAGCACTCAAGGGCAAAAGTGACCCATTAAAGAGTTTCAGCAAGGGCTTGAATGGTCAGACCTGAGCTTTTAAAGATTACTCTGGCAGCAATGGGAAGAACATGGGCAAGGCATTTGCAGAAAGATGATGCCTGCTAGTTTACAATCTGACTGGGAAAACAGGATGCTGACCCAGGAAACTGTCGGTGATGTCAGACAACACATAAAAGGCAGAATACATTTAAAAATTAAGTACCAAACAACCGGTGAGAAAAAGCTTAGAGTTCAGAGGAGGAATAGGTAATTGTATGTGGCTCTAAAAGGTGCTCTAAAGTGGGCAAAGGATATGAACAGACATTTCTCAAAAGAAGACATTCATACAGCCAACAGACACATGAAAAAATGCTCATCATCACTGGCCATCAGAGAAATGCAAATCAAAACCACAATGAGATACCATCTCACACCAGCTAGAATGGCAATCATTAAAAAGTCAGGAAACAACAGGTGCTGGAGAGGATGTGGAGAAATAGGAACACTTTTACACTGTTGGTGGGATTGTAAACTAGTTCAACCATTATGGAAAACAGTATGGCGATTCCTCAAGGATCTAGATCTAGATGTACCATATGACCCAGCCATCCCACTACTGGGTATATACCCAAAGGATTATAAATCATGCTGCTATAAAGACACATGCACACGTATGTTTATTACAGCACTATTCACAATAGCAAAGTCTTGGAATCAACCCAAATGTCCATCTGTGACAGACTGGATTAAGAAAATGTGGCACATATACACCATGGAATATTATGCAGCCATAAAAAAAGGATGAGTTTGCATCCTTTGTAGGGACATGGATGCAGCTGGAAACCATCATTCTTAGCAAACTATCACAAGAACAGAAAACCAAACACTGCATGTTCTCACTCATAGGTGGGAACTGAACAATGAGATCACTTGGACTCGGGAAGGGGAACATCACACACCGGGGCCTATCATGGGGAGGGGGGAGGGGGGAGGGATTGCATTGGGAGTTATACCTGATATAAGTGACGAATTGATGGGTGTTGACGAGTTGATGGGTGCAGCACACCAACATGGCACAAGTATACATATGTAACAAACCTGCACGTTATGCACATGTACCCTAGAACTTAAAGTATAATAATAAAAAAAAATAAAAAATAAATAAAAAAAAAATAAAATAAAAAAGGTGCTCTAAAAAAAGAACCAAAGGAGGCCAGAGTGGTCAGTGCTAGCGGGCCCAACAAAGGTGCAGGGCTTCAACTGAGTCTTCAAAGATGGGCAGGATGTGCCGAGAGACAGAAGTGATGAGTGAATGTGCTTTGGGAAAGGGACAGTGACTAGGAAGCAGAGATATTCAACAAAAGCCACTGAGGCATCTGTCTTCAGTTCCCATGGGGGAGCCACTACCATGTCAGTCCAGGGCTGAATCCTGGGAGAGCCACAGACCAGACAGGCATCAGCAGCCCCAGAGAGACTCTTCTAGGGGAAGGAAGTGTGCCAAGGTCTGTGCATGCCAAATGGACGACACGGCCATGAACATTTAAATCCACATCTCTGGGTGGGTCACTTCTCCCGTTACCATGGTAACAGGGCTGTTCTAAGCAAAATATAGCTGTTGGCCAAAAGCTACTACTGCTGGCTCACTGCAAAGCTGAACCTGTTTGCTCCAATTCACCAGTGGGGCTTAATTATCTCAAAAAACTTCTGTGCAAAGATTCTAGACTGTCCTGGAGGGGCTTTTAGATGAAATGATGATTGCTCCTCTTCTCCCTCCAATCCATGTCTGCTGTTACAATCTTCCTTAAAAATCAGACATGATCATGCAACTCTCCCATTAAAACTGTCCAACAGCTCTCCTGCTGCCTAAAGGATAAAATCCAAACTCCCTGGCATATGGCATTTATAGCATCTGCTAATGGTGTCTCACATCTAGCCTCATCTCCTATTACCTCTCGCCCCCATCCCTTGCACACTTCAGCCACCAAGTTTCTGCCCAGTCTCTGAACATACCACATATCACATACTGTTGCCCTTGCACATACTGTTTTGTCTTTCTGGAATACCCTTTGCCACCTTCTTTCTCTGATAGATGTCACCTCCACAGTGAAGCCTTCCCTGATTCTTCCTCCCTTACCCATCTGTTCTTCACCCAATTGCCTTTTCTTTAGAGGAAGCCTCCCTTTTTTATGTGCATAGTACAACTCCCTGCACACACCTCTATGATAGCATGTATCATAGTTTAGTGTAAATATTTGTTTTTCCCCATTGTGCACTAAGTTCCCAAGAGGAAAGAACCAATACTTCATCTCACTGTAAAAGCCCAGCACTCAGGCCAGTATCTGGCACACAGTGGGCTCTACTCTCTTGATGAATGACTAACGGCTGCCTGGATGAACTGCACATGGTAAGGGCACAATGTCTGGCTTGACAGAAATAATTCTGAGACAATATGTTTAAAGAGGCAACATGCTTATAGAGGTGCATTATTTTTTAATATTTAGCATGCTTCCAAATGGAAGATTAAATGTCCTCTTCCCATTGACATCCAGCTTGGCTTGGTGACTTGCAGTGCTTTCCCTGTCGAAGAATTAGAACCTCGCTGTTGACTGCAGTAGTGGCCACATGCTTTGCTCTGACCAATGAAACATGGGTGGAAGTAACATCTGGCACTTCCACGCAGAAGCTTTATGAGCCAGCTCATGTTTGCCATTTGTCTTTTTCCTTTTCCATGAGACTGGCAATGTCCCATATAGAGGCTGCTCTGTCAGGCTGGGTCTCTGAGTGAAGACAGTGTGGGATGGCTTTAATCAAAATTTAATTTAATCATGATTGTAATTTAATTATAATCATAATTACATTATAACTAAATTATAACTAAATTTTTCCTTAAAACAGCCCTGTTGTCATGGAAACAGGAGAAGTGACCCACCCAGAGATGTCTATTTAATCGTTCACGGCCATGTCGTCCATTTGGCATGCACAGACCTTGGCATACTTCCTTCCCCTAGAAGCGTCTCTCTGGGGCTGCTGATGCCTGTCTGGTCTGTGGCTCTCCCAGGAATCAGCCCTGGGCTCACGTGGTAGTGGCTCCCCCATGGGAACTGAAGACAGATGCCTCAGTGGCTTTTGTTGAATATCTCTGCTTCCTAGTCACTGTCCCTTTCCCAAAGCACATTCACTCATCACTTCTCTCTCTCAGCACATCCTGCCCATCTTTGAAGACTCAGTTGAAGCCCTGCACCTTTGTTGGGCCCGCTAGCCCTGACCACTCTGGCCTCCTTTGGTTTTTTTAAAACGAAATTATAATCATGATTATAATTGAAGTACAAAGTTTAATTCATAATGATATGTTATAATTTACAATTCATAAATGAGGCACAGAGATTAACAATAATAAAATAGAATAATAATAATAATATACTGTATTAAGGTTATGGGAAAATGACCTCTCTCTCTTAAAATATCTTATTGTACTAAACTGAGAATAACTGAAACCACAGAAAGTAAAATTGCAAATAAGGGGGACTACTGTACCTCTAAGTTCTAGCTGTGGCTCTAGCTACATGTGTGACCTTAACAAGTCCCTTCCCCTCTCTGGGCCTCAGTTTCCTTTTTAACAAATAATGAAGTTCAGCTTTCTACTCTAACTCTGTAAATATGTGCTAGGATTTTACTCCTTGCCGCTGTCATTTCACCCTTTTCCCCACCTCTACCGATTATATGGAATGGTTGACACTTTTGAAGTGTTCTTTTTTATTTGCATTTTCTTAGGTTAAACTTACATACAATGATATGCACAGGTCTCAAGTAGACCATTTGGTGAGTTTTGACAAATGCATACAGCCACATGTACCATGTCCCTAACAAGATATTGAGAGTACATTTTCAATACCCCAGAGAATCCTCTTGCACATCATCCAGTTAATCCTTTCCATCCAGAGGCAAGCACTATTGTGATTTTTTTCCACCATGGATTAGTTTTATGGAATGGTTGGCATTCTGAACTCCTTAGCTCTTTGAGGTGTCTAGTTGTCCAGGTTGCCTATTCTGAACACTCCTGAACTCCAGGCATGTGAAGACACAAAGAGAAATTCTTGGCGGGTTCTCAGGACACTCACCCATGGTTCTGCAAATTCTCTAATTTTCTGAGCCTCTGAGTCACTGACAAAGTCATGGTAGAGAGCAATGTAGGGCTCCAGGTGGATGACCTCCTTCCGGATGGGCTGGAGCAGCAGGTAGGCATTGGAATTGGTCTCATAGGAACAGTAGAGGCTAGGGATCTGGTAGAGAGTGGGCTGGAAAGAAAGAATAGGATAAGCACAAGAGAAGAAGGGTCTAGGAGCAAAACTCAACTTAGGGGAACTATGGCATAAAAAAATTGGAATGCAAGAGATACAGAATGTGGTCACTCTGATGCTGCCCAAGTGAGCTTTATTGTTTTTAATGCATCAGCTCTATCCCCTCATGTTATCCCAAATCTAGTTTCTCACACTCTAGCCAGGCCTCTCCCCCCTTCTCTTTCCCTGAGGAATCCTACCTGAGAACCCAGGGTCTGACATAGCCCCTCGTAGGTGTCTCTGGTCTGCAGGTGGGGTATATTGGGCCTCTGGATGACAGCCTCAGCTACCACCTGGTTGGGGCTCTCTGCCAAGAGCCTTTCATATTTCAAGACATTCCTGGCCATCCTCTTATTATCTGGGCCTGGAAGAAATCAGAGCAGGGAATATAAAATAGGGATTAACAAACACTGGCCGCAGGGAGTGCCACCAAGGTTTCCTCCAGCTTCACTGCTGCACAAGCAGGGCAACTGGATCTCCTGAATAACTCCTCATGTCAACGCACAGGAGGACACAAGGCCCTCACTCCCAGAAGAGTACCTGGTTTTTTTTTAAAGTACCTGTTTTTTTTTTTTTTTTTAAAGTACCCAAAGCCCTTTGCACCTTTGAAGATGCAAAGGTGCAAAGGGCTTTAGGAAGCAAAGTGGAACTTAAAACTCTTAGGCCAAGGGATCATGAGGATGGCTGCTCTGGGATAGTGTGATGGTATATATGGGGAAGATGAAGCTTCATTCATTCATTCATTGATTCTTTCACCCATCCATTCAGTAAATCTTCAATGAACATCTACTATGTACCAGATACTGTGCTACAGGCTGACCTCCCAGAATTTAGAGTCTAATGGAGAAAAAGGACATTAAATTATCACTTACAACAAAATATGATAAGTGCAATGAAAGAGAAGTCCAGAAAGCCAAAGCCTATTGCAAAAGGACCCAATCTATTCTTCCCCAGAGAATTGGAAGCTAATTCATTCCTGGCTCCACTAGATCTTTCAAATCTCCTAACTGGCCTAGACCCAGAGCAAAGAAGTATGGGGCAGAGGGACTCTAGACTTTGGCTCTAGACTGGATTCCCACAGGGCCCTTGGGAAACCCAATAAATCTTGTGTCTTGTTCATGCCCACCTGTCTGTACCCACTTCGGCTGCAAGATGCCCCATGCTTTGGCAGAGCTACCCATGGCCTGCTGGTCTCTTTGCATGACTCTCAATGCATCTCAGAAGGAGATGCTGAATTGTTCTAAGGCTCCCAAAGCATCTTTCTCTGAGGAACCAAGTGTGCTTCTAACCACAAGCATCACCCTGGCAAAGGAGGAAAGGAAGGGGCAGAAATTACCATTCTGCTTTAATAAGAGAAGAAATGAAATTTTGGAGAATGGAAATTACAAGCCCAAACCCCAGTGAAAATATTGCAAAGCCAGAAATAAAACTGGGAATCTCAACTTGCCATGTTCTATTATCCACCTATAAAAGCACACAATTTGGGTGGATAGCAAAAAATTTAATAGAACAAGTGCAAAGAAATAAAGAAGGTTTGGATTATAATTTTGTTTGTACCACTAACTACTCATGTGTTTGTAGATATACAGCTACTTCCTTATCCTACTGTTTGCTAAATTATCAGAAGGGAATAATGTTACTAAATTGATTCATTAAAAAGTTCTGTATACATGCAATTGTAAAGTCCTATATGGAATACTTTATAAATATTAAAACAAAATAGTGATTTTTGTATCTCATTTTAGTATCTAAATACTAAATACTCATGCCTGTAATCCCAGCATTTTGGGAGGCCAAGGCAGGTGGATCACTTGAGGCCAGGAGTTCGAGACCAGTCTGGCCAACATGGCAGAACCCCCTCTCTGCTAAAAATATAAAAATTAGCTGAGCATGGTGGCACATGGCTGTAATCCCAGCTACTTGGGAGGCTGAGGCACAAGAATCACTTGAACCTGGGAGGCAGAGACTGCAGTGAGCCAAGATTGCACCATTGCACTCCAGCCTGGGTGACAGAATGAGACTCTGTCTCAAAAAAACAAAACCAAAAAACAAACAACAAAGAAAAAAACCACACCCCTAAAAGCAAAAGCAAAACAAAACAAACAAATACTGTATTAAAGAAAAACCTAGGAAGCCGTCTACCACTAAAATGTTAAGCAAATATACACATATAACTTTGAAGCAAACATTTCCAAGCAGATAGCTGAGTTAGGAAGCATCTCCCTCCTGTTTAACTCATTTTGTTGTTAGCAAGGGACTCCCTGAAGGGGGGATGATGCTGAATTATGTGACCCACTGGCTGGGCAGGATGCATGCATCACAGAGGGAGACGTGACTTAAAGGGAAAAACTGGCATCTCTCTGTGAGCAGCGAAACTGAGCAATCCTGCTGAGTCACTTTCCTTCTTGCGTACATAGTGCACACTGATTTCATTCATTCTTGGGTCTGCTTCCAAAATCTGGGTCTTTAAAATGTCTCTGAAGAAACTAGCTCCCACTCTTGGGCTTTTTCCCATTGAAGCAACACTAATATATCATTGATTGGGTGGAGGAAGGAAGGGACACGTTGATATCTTCTCAGCATTTTCCAACTAACTTAAAAATTTCCCCTGATGCATTGAACAGTATGTAAGATTTCACCAAAATTTGAAATGTGACCTGGATTATGAAATCAAGATAATAAAGATAGGGCCAGGCACAGTGGTTCATACCTGTAATCCCAGAACTTTGGGAGGCCGAGGTGGGGGGACCACTTGAGGTTAGGAGTTTGAGACCAGCCACGCCAACATGGTGAAACCCCATCTCTACTAAAAATACGAAAATTAGCCAGGTGTGGTGGTAGGCGCCTATAATCTCAGCTACTCGGGAGGCTGAGGCAGGAGAATCGCTTGAACCCAGGAGGTAGTGAGCTGAGATCGCGCCACTGCACTCCAGCCTGGGTGACAGAGTGAGATGCCATCTCAAAAAAAAAAAAAAATGATAATAAAGACAGATAGCTGTATTTCTCTTGCAGGAATTAAAAGCCAGGAGCAGAAGGGAGTTCCCCATAAGTCAGACCTGTGGCTGGCTTATCTTTTATCCATTACGTACTGTAGAGAAGAAACTCCCGAGAGAGGCTGAGGGCACATGAAACATTTCCTGCCTGTTTCAAAAAAAAGGAAAAGAAAGCATTAACTTCACTGAGGACATCTCCTCTGAACAAACCATTAAATGGATTTACAAAAAAAAAAAAAAAAAACTATAAAATATTCTTACCATAAGTAGATAACAAGGCTCACTGAAAGGAACAGCAGACCAGAAATGCAGAGGATCTATGGCCTCGCTGCAAATGAGGTCTCACCAGTCTCCTCATTTACTAATGACTTATGACCACCCTTACCAGGCAAGGTAGGAAAATAAATGAAAATAAACCTTCCTAAAGTGCCCTCAAATCTTAAAGCGTGCAAAACCACGTAATTGCAGGGTGTTGTTATTTGTTATATTATATTTAATAACACAACCAAAGTTAAATATATTTAACCTAATATGGAACTATAAAAACCCTAGTAAAAATATAAT